>NC_044319.2:7039465-7344703 GCF_007474595.2 Lynx canadensis
AGACCAACCTTAAATCCAAGGTTTTTGACCTGATGGGTGCTTCGGTATTAGGCGCTTAAGGGAATAATCTCCTGAGGGAGAGAACAGTAAGCCCTGGTGGGGAAAGGTTGATGTGAAGCCCCAGAGGTGAAGAATACCACAGGAAACATGAGGATGTGGGAGACCCTGATGCTTGGGATGGTCCCACGCATCTGAGTTTTTATATCCCCCGTGTGACACTAAGGCACAGCCCAGAAGGTGGGTGATGAACCCCAGACCCAACCCTGGCCTGCACACCACCTCAGGGCAAACTCCTAGGATCCCAGGACAATTGTCATGCAATCTATGCAACAAAACAAAACGTGACAATGACAAAAACCACAACCACATCCACAAAAACCAACCCGACTAACAAAGACAGCAACACACAAAACCCACTAGGCTTTCACACACACATCTATCTCTGCATCATCTCCATAAGATCTGGAGCTGAGGTACAAACCCACACCATTCCTGGCTTCTCCCCGAGGTCCTCTGTGTGCCCAGCCCTTCCTCCCAGGCTAGGTCAGAGCTGGGGCTCTTGCTCTGAGCTTCTATAACCCACCCCCCTCCATCCCTTATCAAAACCCTTGTCACACATAGAAGAGATCATTTCTTGTTTAGTATCCAATGTCTCGCTTCACCAACTGTGACCTCATGAGGCAAGGACTCTGTCTTGTTTATTCACTGTGACACACCCAGGACTCTGCACATGCCTGGCACCTAGAAGACATTCAGTACATATTAAATGAAAGAACAAGTGGACAAATGAGTGAATGGGAGTCCCCATTTCTCACTCTCTGTTTTTAGGGGTACCATCCTCAGAGTCAGTGAGGCACTGAGCTCCCTGGGGATGAAGGTTCATGCTGCTTCCAGTGGTGTGCAATTGTGAAGCACTCTGCCTACCGATCTTGAGTGGCACGATGCCACATAAGTAGTGAATGTAAGCCCGCCTTTAGGACAGGACTTGGTTCTGTGTCCTGAAATATCTAGTACAGCGCCTTATGAATAGCGTATAATCAGAAAGAGTCACTGTATGGAGAGGCGAATATTTTTCCTCATAGAAGTATATATATGCATCACAACCCAAAGAAAGCCACAAAGAAAGAAACCCCAATGCAGAATCTATAATGATAGCAATTCAGGCACTGTGCCACCCGGGTGATAGAGATACCGTGGAGGGCAAAGGAGGCTTTCTGAGGGCCTTTGAATCATCAACTTGTTTATCCAACAAATATTTGTTGAGGGCTTGCTGTGTGCCAGGACAGCTCCAGGCATTTAAGGTATGTCAATGAATCAGACAAAGATCCATGCCCTTCCGGAGCTTACATTTTAGGGGATACAGTAATAGTAGGTGTGATAAATAAGTAAATTTTAGAGTGTGTTTAAAAGGCATGAGTTATCTGGAGAAAACAGAAGAAGAGGTGGTGAGTGAGGTCTGAGATGCAGGGTTAGGATGATGTGAGGTGCTGCAACGCTCAACTTAGTGGTCAGAGCGGCCACGTATGACTACAGCCTCTGTCTGTGGGGACGAAGTCAGCCTGAGTAGCTGGGTTTGCACAAGAAAAGCTTCTGCATGCTTCAAAAGCATAGCTTGAATCTGTAGAACCAAAACATTTGTTCCAAATGGAGAGAAAGGCAGACCATAAACAACTTCAAAAAGTCTTAATTAGCCCTGCTTATAAATACTTAAGGAAGTAGAGCAGAACAGGAAGAAAGAGTAATTTATTTGATTTGATGAATATTTGCTGCAAACTTTAATGTGCATTTTGGGTAATTAGAGGTTGCTTTCATTATAGGCAATATTCATTGCCATTAAAAACAGACCATTCTTAGTAAATAAGCCTGCGTTTGGGAAGAGCCAGGGGCCGGTCTCTGCTAGAACTGCCTCTGTAGACTGAACCAAGAGACAGGATGAGCCCTGGTCTCTTTTCCCTGGAACAGTCTATGGATTCTTCTCCCTTCCAGGCACCAGTGATGGGAGGGGCCTGGAGGCCTGGATTTAACAGAACAGGAAATCCAGTCTGAGACTAATCATGACCCACAATTCCTCTCTGCTTCCCTCTAGAAACTACTGTTTAGCATTGACCTGAATGGAAAAGCATTGAATTGGAGGAGAATGCACTAGCTCTACTTAGTGGAGATGGGTTTTAATGTAGAGAAGGTAATGGGAGAGATTGACCAGTTTCCTTGCCTGTGAGCTCAGAAACCAGCGTTCCCATTTGAGACACCACTATGCAGGCCACCAGAGCTGGTAGCCAGGCTTAGGGCCTGCTGCTTATGTTGATACTACAAAGAGAAACACCACTTGTACATGAAGAAAATAATACTTAGAGGCTGTGTTCTGACCAGACGGACTTTGGAAGAAGGTTTGGTGGGAGTTTGGAATACATGTGTGCAATAGAGGTTGAAGTCATTTAAGGCTTGAGTCGTAAATAAAAGGAATTGTATTGGGGCACCTGGGTGGCTCAGTCAGTTGAGCACCGACTTCGGTTCAGGTCATGATCTCATGGTTCGTGGGTTCAAGCCCTGTGTCGGGCTCTGTGCTGACAGCTCAGAGCCTAGAGCCTGCTTCGGATCCTGTGTCTCCTGTGTCTCCCTCGCTCTCTGCCCCTCCTCCGCTCATGCTCTGTCTCTCACTCTCTCAAAAATAAAACATTAAAAACATTTCTAAAAATTAAAAAAAAAAAAGGAATTGTATTGAACCACTAGATTAGCATACTCCTTGGTGTTGAGATTCTACTGTTCTTGTTGCCGATGTGGTCATGGAGTCACATGGATTCTAAGACTTCAAGGGATCACATGGCCCTGGCTCTCCTGTGGAGTCTACACCTTCTGAGGGAGTAACTCATTCTCCTGGGATGGTGGCTTTTGATAGATGGCTTGAGTTTCTTGCAGTTTTAGCCACTTACAACCCTAATTATAACCCTCATTGGCCTTTACTACTTTCGAGGAGGGTGAGCCAAAGGAAATGGGTAAGGATAGAATGAGGAAGGAGTCAGGAGCAGCCAAAACTTCTTGTCTCATTCATATATGATATAATGACTTGAATAAAAAAAATAGAGCTTAAGGCAAAGTCAATGTAGAGACTTTTTAGATTTTTTAAATAAAATACACTGAAACCTCTATGTAGTAGCTGTGGGCCTGTTAAAGAGATGGATGTTTTAAAAGGAAAGCTCCAGCTCCATTAACAGTTTTTCATTTTTCTTGAATTTGCCAGATAAGTATGACATAAAAAGAAATGAGCTGAGTTCCATAAACTTGCCTGATCTATTTATTACTCCATATTATTTATTCATGCTAATAGTAGTTTTAAATATGCAACTTATATACATACTCATTTTAATCTTCATTTTTGAGAAAGAGAGAGAGAGAGACAGAGCATGAGGGGGGGAGGGGCAGAGAGAGAGGGAGACACAGAATCCGAAGCGAGCTCCAGGCTCTGAGCTGTCAGCACAGAGCCTGACGCGGGGCTCAAAGTCACGAACTGTGAGATCATGACCTGAGCCAAAGTCAGATGCTTAACTGACTGAGCCACCCAGGCACCCCATACACACCCATTTAAAAAAATCAGAAGAATATAGAAAAGCAAAAGTAAAGAGATAACATATCAATTGAAGTGTATAACTCAGTGGCATTTAGGATAAGTAAGTAAATATCACTCACAATTCAGAGATGAGCACTGTTCTGTTTTGGTGTATATCTTTCTGGATTCTCTTTTTAAAATCTTAACATTCATCTTATTTTACAACCATGATCACTGTAAAACAAATGGTAAATCATTTCCTATATGTCTGTATCATGTGGTTTTTCATCATGTAAAGTGGGCACCCCTGAAGGGCACTGTGCTTATAAACTAGGAATAGATAAATGAAAATAACCATGAAAAAGGGCTGTTATTTGATTAGAACTATAAACATTTTGAATAAAACATAGAAGAAAGTCTTTGTGATATGTGGTTAGGCAAAGTTTTCTTAAGATGCAGAAGGCATCAATCAAACCAAACTGCCACCACAGCAAATAGATTCATCAAAGTTAAGAACTTCTGCAAACTCGGTATCTCACAAAGAGCTTGTATGCAAAATAGGTTTTTTTTTTTTTAATTTTTTTAATGTTTTTATTTATTTTTGCGACAGAGAGAGACAGAACATGAGCAGGGGAGGGCCAGAGAGAGAGGGAGGCACAGAATCGGAAGCAGGCTCCAGGCTCTGAGCTGTCAGCACAGAGCCCTACGCAGGGCTCAAACCCACAGACCGTGAGATCGTGACCTGAGCCGAAGTCGGACGCTCAACCGACGAGCCACCCAGGCGCCCCACAAAATATGTTTTTAAAAACCACTCAATCACATCATTCATCATCAGGGAAATGTGCATCAAAACCACAATGAGACATCACCTCGCACTTGTCAGAATGGCTAAAATCAGAAGCACAACAAGCAACAAGTACTGGCGAGAATGTGGAGAAAAAGGAACCCTCATGCACTGTTGGTGGGGATGCGCACTGGTGCAGCCACTGTGGGAGACAGTATGGAGGTCCCTCACAAAATTAAATATAGAATTACTGTACGATCTAGTAATTCCACAACTAGATATTAACCCAAAGAATACAAAAACACTTACTCAAAAGGATACACTCTCCACTATGTTTATTATTGACCCATTATTTACAATAGCCACATTATGGAAGCAGCCCAAGTGTCCACCAATAGACAAGTGGACAAAGAAGTGGTGTAAACATGCGATGGAGTATTACTCAGCCATAAAAAAGAATGAAATCTTGCCATTTGCAACAAGATGGGTGGAGCTGGAGAGTATAATGCTAAGGGAAATAAGTCAGTCAGAGAAAGGCAAATACCCTATGGTTTCACTCATGTGGAATGTAAGAAACAAAACAGATGAACAAAGGAAAAAGGAGACAAAGCAAAAAATAGACTCTTCACTATAGACAGCAAACTGCTGGTTACTAGAAGGGAGGAGGGTGGGGAGAGGGGTGAAATAGGTGAAGGGGATTAAGAGTGCACTTATAATGAGCACTGAGGAATGTACGGAATTGTTGAATCACTATATATTGCACACCTGAAACTAATATAACGCTGTATGTTATACTGGAATGAAAAAGAAAAACTAAACAAAAAAGAATATAATAAAAGAGAATGAAATAAAATGTATGATTATAAAAAAAAACAAAAACAAACTCAATCACAAGAAGACGAACAACACTTTACCCCAACCGAGAAATGGACAAAATCTTTGAACAGGCTCTTTACAAAAGAAGATATATGGGTAGCCATTAAGTACATGATGCATTATTAGTCCCCAGAGAAATTCAAAGATCCACCACGGTACAATGTCTAGAGTGACCAAAGTAAAAAGTACCGAACATACCAAGTGTTGACTAGGATGCGAAACAACTGGAATTCTCATTCACGCTACTGGGAATGTAAAATGGGATAACAAGTTTGGGAAACAACTTGGCAACATTTTATAAAATTAAACATATATTAATCATACAACTGAGCAATCTCACTGCTAGGTATTTATCCAAGAGAAAGGAAAATAGACACCGACTGGGTGGCTCTGTCGGTTGAGCATCTGACTCTTGATTTTGGCTCAGGTTGTGATCTCATAGTTCTTGAGAGCATCTGACTCTTGATTTTGGCTCAGGTTGTGATCTCACGGTTCTTGAGATCAAGCCCCATGTCAGGCTTTGCACTGACAGTGCAGAGCCTGCTTAGGATTCTCTGTCTCCCTCTCTGTCTGCCCCTTGCCTACTCTCTCTCTAAATAAATAAATAAACTTAAAAAAATTGTTTTAAAGAGAAAAACAAAAATATGTGTTCACAAAAATACTTGTACATGAAGGTTTATAGTGTCATATTCATCACAGCAAAAAAATGAAGTTAATCCAAACGCCTATCAATTGGTGAACGAGTAAGCAAGTTCTGTAATATTCATACAGCAAAGGAATAAGATGTTAAACGTACAACGTGAACGAATCTAAACAACTATGTGTTGAAGTGAAAGAAGTCAAACGTAAGACAGCACATTGTCTGATTGCATTTACATGAAATTCTAGAAAAGAAAGGTAGGTCAGTCGGGTGCGTGGGGGCAGTGGTCGTGGAAGGGAATGGTGGCTACATGACTATGTACAAGTTGCACACTTAAGATGACTTTATTGAATTTAAGTTACACCTGAAAAACTGAAAAAAGTGTGGGAATAAATACACGAACATTACCATAAAAAAGTCATTGTTTGGATGCCTTGACCATGCCAAAGCCACAGAATCGCTGTCCCTTTCATATCCGTATCACCTCTGACAGATAGCACTTTGAGAAAAGACACTTCTTGGCCTTAATCAGTCATTATTGATTTGTGTGTTGGACTCACAGCCAATATTCTATGGAGCACTCAAGTCTTTTGCACGGAACCTGCATCTTGTCTGTTTTCAATATGCGTGAAGTATAAACAACAAAAGAAATTAAGGATAAGCTAAAGGAGCGAGGGTGTGCATGAACATAAAAATCAAAGAAATTGGTAGCAAGCTATAAAGTACAATCACATCAGCAACTGCCTCATGTTTGAGGATCTTGTGAGTCGTTACATAATGGGCACAGATATGGGATTCAATTCAACTAACGTTTATGGAGTCTTTTCAAAGTACTAGGCATTTTTTGAGATCTAGTTCAAAAGCACCAGACCTTTTGCTAGAGGTTCAAAGATCAGGACACACAGGAACCTGGTCCTCAGATGCTCCGAAAAGCAAGGCAATGTCTCAACAAGAGAAAATACGTTCCAAGAAGAAGAACATGGTCAGAGATATTCAAGATGGCAACGGCTTGGAGGAGATGAGTCCTGGGGATTAGCCAATCGAGCTGGTGATCTGGAGGCTGGAAATGACTTTGAGAAAATCATTTCAGTCTTCAGTGGGGTTGCTGAGCCAGGGAGTGAATGACGATTGAAAGGGAGAAGCCATGGGGAGCCTGGGTGGCTCTGTCCGTTAAGAGTCCAACTTTGGCTCAGGTCATGATCTTGCAGTTCATGAGTTCGAGCCCCACTTTGGGCTCTGTGCTGACAGCTCAGAACCTGGAGCCTGCTTTGGATTCTGTGTTCCCCTCTCTCTCTGCCCCTCCCCTGCTTGTGCTCTTTCTCTTTCTCTCTCTCAAAACTAAATAACCATTAAAAAAAATTTTTTTTAAAGAAAGGGAGAAGCTAGAAGCTTTGTGCACAGGCTTTTACCCTGTAATTTCTTTCTCTGTGCTAACCACTGGGGTTCTTCTTCCTCGCTCATACCCAGTTTTCTGTTTGGGCTGTGGAAGTGAACCCTGCAACTGTCAGAGAGCAGACGCATCTCTGGACTGGGAGGCACAAGAGGCCCAGAAACTTTCTAAAACTGTGATCAAGGAAGATCTTAGTCAGTCAACCAACCTTTCCATCCACTGAGCATCAGCAAGCAGTCGCTCAGACAGGTCAGAAGGCCCTGGGAGCCCCTGCCCGCTGCAGGCCTGAGGATCACATGCCGGGATCCTGGAGCCAGCACGAGCCTCCCTGGCCCAGCCTGGGGTGCCACACTGCATCTCCATGAATCAGTGGTCCCCGGCACACTGTACATGAAAAATACATTTCTGTGGATGGTGACGGTCACAGGAGGATGAGCCAGAATGAAGACAAAGGGTCCAGAGAAAGCTGGATCCCCCCACAAACTGCTCTTTTGTTTTGTCTTTTTCTGTTTCTTACAGCCTTCTTTCTATTCCAGGCTTCTTTCTTTGTGTTGGGTTAATTCACTCCTCTCATTTCTGTTCCTACATCTACAAAATACTGCCTGATTTTTAATATGGAGGAGAAAGCTGAAACTAAGGAGAATCTGTGGGAAATGACTGCTGACACAACCAGGATATGCTGCTGGGCCTGGGGCACATGCCTCCTCAGATCGGCTCAGCACCACTGGCCCTGGGGCCTGTGCACCTGCTCAGTGCAGGGCAAGATTGCCACCACCCGGCTTAATCTCCTAGCACCACAGGCTTTTTCAGCTTCCCTTGGGGATGAGGGCCGGGATGAGCAAAGTCTCTATCTTGCCTGACCTCACCTGACCAGACGGACTATGGTTCCCAAACAACTTCTAGATGCAGATAGAGAACCACATTGGTGTTTCCAGCAGCTGTTCCCAAGGGCCAGGCCACACAGCCTAGAAACTGAAGTGCAGCAGAGTCAACATCCATGAGATCAGCTTTGATCAGTAAGAACCAGGAGATAATTTCCCCTTCCTTCTGACCTGCACCAGAGGCATGGTGTTTCTGCCCAGCCTGTCTAGAAGATATTCTACCTGGTCAAACCCTAGCTGTGTTTCTTGTGATGCTGTAGCCCGTGGGGTAGGGCGCTACCTGGAGTGCGCTCTTCCCTCTTTCCTGTATTACATCTTCTCTGACAGCCCTGAAAATGGTCTTGGGCTCTGCTGTCTGTGGAACGCAGGCTGAGCCAGAGACACAAACTGAGAAGAGAGAATCGTTGGTAGAACTTCATTCTTTAAAGACCACTCAGCTCAAACTCCCACCCAACAGAGGAAACTCACATGCCTGGGCAAGTCTCATAAAGAGATACTCACTTCCTGGAGAGTCCATCCATCCCATTCTGGAAAACACAGTCTATGGAAATGTCTTTCTTGTATTGGGACACAAATGGTCTGTTTTTTTGTAACTTCTACTCATTGGTTGTAGAGTTTATTTCTTCTACCGGAGCGTCAGGCTTTGAAGAAAAGCGTGATCCCACAGCTACCCGTTTGAAAACACTGACCCTGAAAACGGAGACATAGGAGACATAGAAGTTACCCCGGATTCAGTGAAAACATACGAGTAAGGAAACTTGTGTTATCCATCCCTACCTTATTACAAAAATTCAAGGTGGTATAACCAAAATAAATTAGATTACTTTAAATTAGATTACTTAATTGCCCTGTTAACCATTGGCAAGCAGGTGCTGGTTACCTTTTGCCAAATTGTATCACCCTCCCTTTCAATGTTCCAAATGCATTTTAAGTAGAATGAAAGGAGGTCAAGCTGTTCCATAACGCTCCTCCAGAGACTGCACTTCAAGCCTGGTTGGTCACTGAAGCTCCCAGTCACCCTTCTACAGAGTCCCCGCCCCTCCTCTGTATCTCCACTCATATTGAACCTGTCTTTATCATGACACTCACTGCATTGTGTTGGAGCCCCTTGATCACGTCTACTCCTCCCCATTAGGTTATGGCTCCTCAAAAGTGAGAACCATCTTCTTCATTTTCTCGTTAACCCCCTGCCTCTGATCTCCATGATGAAACCAGACATCCTCCGTGTAGCAGGCCTCCAGTGTGTGAAGCCTGGATTAATTAATAATCCTGTTTCCTCGTGTTCAAGCTAAGACTATAAATGCAGGTAGACCTGTCTCCCTGCCAAGTTAGGATGATTGTGGATGAACGACTGAGAAAAATATCTAAAACTGGTCCGAGTTTTTCCAGAAGTAAAGGGAAATATAAAGTAAAATATTTTGACATGTCCAGCAGCATTTGGGGTAAGTGGTTTGAATGAAATTTGTAGAAAGAATGTTACTTCTTTTCTTTTCTTTTCTTTTCTTTTCTTTTCTTTTCTTTTTTCTTTTCTCTTCTTTTCTTTTCCTTTCTTTTCTTTTCAAAGAGAGAGAGAGAGAGAGAGAGAGAGAGCAGGGGATGAGCAGAGGGAGGGAGAGAGAGAAACTTAAGCAGGTGCCATCTCAGCCAAAGCCCCATGTGGGGCTCAATCTTATGACCTTGAGATCATGACCTGAGCTAAAATCAAAAGTCGGATGCTCAACCAACTGATCCACCCGGGTGCCCCAGAAAGAATGTTAGTTCTTAATTCCCTTCTTTTTTCTTTAAATGTTTTTTTTTATTATTAATTTTTGAGAGAGAGAGAGACAGAGCATGAGTGGGGGAGGGGCAGAGAGAGAGAGGGAGACACAAAATCTGAAGCCGGCTCCAAGCTCTAAGCTGTCAGCACAACCTGAGGTGGGGCTCGAGCCCACAAACTGTGAGATCTTGCCCTGAGCTGAAGTTGGATGCTTAACCAACTGAGCCACCCAGGCGCCCCTTCTCTTCTTTTTATTCTTAATTCTTTCCTCTTTCATTTTGGCGACGACGAATTCTTTTTCCTCCAAACAGAGCTCTTTGGTCCTTTTCCCGTTGCCCTAAAGAAGGCCTCAGGTCTGGAATGTCTGTGTCAAGCACCAATTCACCTGTGCAAACTGTGCTTTACAGAAAAAGCATCCCCTCAGTGCAAGCACGATCATTCTTTTGTTCTCAACCTCTTACGTTGACATATCTCCCAGAGCTAAAGTTTGGTGCACTTATCCTTTTCCCTCTATTCCTTACAGACTCTAAGTGAAGAGTCGTGTTTATAAGTGAAGATTGTGCCACTAACTCATTTACAGCAGACTCTGCTTCGATTTCATTTTCCCTCAGTGGTGATGAATTTGGGCCTTTCCATCCACCTCTTGCCACCTCTTCCTCTTGTGAGGGACCGTGTATATGTGTCAGAAAGCTAGCTTAATTTGAGACCGTGGTCTGTGGCCTTGAGTCAAGCTAAGGTACTGACCTCCTTGGAGCCACCTTTCACCAGGCTGGCATGGGAGGACACCTGCCTGGTTTAGTCTGATGGATGTTCGGAGGGTCTCCCTGAGGGAAATTCACCCTTCTTTATCCAGAATCACATTTTGGTAGCTCACTTTTGTCCCTGCTGGAAGAAGTAAGCATTCCGTAAAAATGCACAGTTACCTGAGAAGGTTAGTTGAAGGTCATTCCCAACCATTCATACCTCATTCTACTTACTTTATCAAATGGATTAGCCGGGAATGCGGCGGGTCAGGGGGGATTTTGATGGGGCAGGACAGGAAATGTCCAGCTTCTCTCTCAAGCCTGGGATAAGATAAAGGGAGTAAAGCCCGACAAGGGACAACAGTGGGGCTTGTGCTTGTAAAAGAGCCAAAGGGAGCCAGATCCCAGGGCTTTGAGGGGAAGCCCGGGGCTTCAGAAGGAATTTTATAGGAGACATTTACCTGCTTCACGGCTTTGCCCGGAGCCAGTCGTGCCTGACAACAACAGCAGCCGCCCTACCACATTGCTTACAACCAAACATCAGGAAGCAGACACAGGGGCAGGGAGAGCTAAGTGCAATATGATTTGAGTGTGAAATTCCAGCCTAGTTCCGTTCATTAGACACGGTATTTGTTAGAGCTGCCTGGGATATATCTTGGCAACAAAACAAACACACATACACACACACACTCATTCTCTCTCGCTCACTCACTAACACACAACCTTGGAAAGGAACTACTTAAATCATGTATTTAACATTTAATGCCTCCTACAGCGGATATACTTCTTTATGCTGGAGTTAGCTGGACTAACGCAATAGCTTCCCATGGTTGGATAGATTGTGGAGGGTACTATCTCCTGTCCTGTAGAGTAATATAAGGCAGAATCCTCCAGATTTTCGTAAGAAGTGACAATGAGTTTGCAAGAATGCATGCTCCTGTGCTCTGCGTTCATTTAGCAGTGGGTAAAGAGGGACGGGGGAAAAATGCTTTGTCCCTGTATGGTGGGGGGACATTGGATATGGTCACCTCCCTTCTATCTGTGAGATAGACCTCTGCGTAATACAAATCTGTGTGTGCAAAATCAGAGGGAGACCGCACATGGCAGAGAATATAGCCATTAGCCATCAATTTAAGATTTGCTCTTCAAGGCAAATCCTTCATATTCTTCAAATAAGACGGTGGACACCGTGTACAGACAGCACTGGGAAGAATCAAGTGGAGAGAGTCCCTAACCAGCCTTCTGTTTTTTATTGAGATGGTGAGAAGACTTTCCATAGTAGTTCTTGATGCTGTTAAGAATTATTCTAAACGGTTGTAACATAATCGCAGAATTGTCTGCCGTCAGTATCCATGCCAGAAGTACATGCCAAAGGAATTCTAATTGTCCTACTGTGATTTCTTCATTGTCCGCATCACCAGCAGCAGCAACAACCATGTAGAGTATCATAAAACTTAAGGTACTGAAAGTCACTTGTATTAATATCACACTTTTAAAGGAATATACCAATTGCTAATATATCCATAGATATATATGACAGGCATATATATGTATGCATGTATGTATATATTTCTCAAATCATGGAATCGTCTTCAGGATTAAATGAGATAATTCACTTAAAGCACTTGCTGTGTGTCACATAATATTCAATAAATGGTAATCCCCATCCCCCACCATAAGCATGAATGAAGGCAGTGAGCACTTTAATTTGCTCAGTGGTACTCTTTTACGGGCTCATTTACAAGTACTCTGGGCCGGTTAGAGGAAGTAGCAATAGGAGAGTTTGCATGAGGCTCAACAACATCCAGTTCATGCTCTTATACTCTCTCTCTCTCTCAAAATAAATAAGTAAATATTTTTTAAAAAATAAAAATTTATAAAAGATACAAAAAATTCACTTATTTACTAGAAAAATACTATAGAGTATCAATGCAATGGAACACTACTGAGCCGATAAAAAGGAATGAACTAGGAATATACACAATGACATGAATGCATCTCAAAAGCATACAAGGCAAGTGAAGGAAATGATAGAAGTAGTCTCAAAGTCTACAGGTTGATTCCATTTTTATGACATTTGGAAAAAGCTGGATCACCACAACAGAAGGCAGAACAGTATTTACCTGGGGCATCAGGAGGGTATTGGTTTCTAAGGAAACTTTTGGGGGTGATGGAAGTGTTTCATATCTCGATTGTGGTGATCAGACAATTGTATACATTTGTCAAAGCTCATTAGACTGTATTCTTACAGTGATGTGATTTAATGCCTGTAAATGATATTTCAATAAATCTGACTATAAAATACAGGATATATAATCTCCAATGTCTTTGTACTATATTTAAACTCTATGTTTAAAAATGATCTCCCTTTATTCAAAAGCTATCTTAGTCAGAAATTTAGAAAAATACAGGAAGGAATGTGGGAGGGTGGGAAAGAGAGAGGAAGGAAAGAAAGGAAGGGAAGGAAAGAGGGAGGGAGGGAAGGGAGAAAAAACAGCCTTAGCTTATCCAATTGAAGCACAGTTTGGAGCCCTGGGGCCCTTCCCATTCAGCCCCCCTCCTTCCCCTCCCGTACTAACTCTGAGCCCTGAGGTCCATGCAAACAACGTTTTAGACACAGTTTGAAAATTATTGTTTCTGAGCAACTCTCGGTTCAGGAGCAAACTTTGGAATACTGGAGGACAGCAATTAAGCCATTTGAATTCTGTGTTTAATATTTAATTTCTAAGGAAGTTTTTCTCAATCCAAAAACCTAGAAAGCCTGAAAATACCTTTACCATTGTATCTACCACAGCTAAGTACTCTAGGTACCTATGAATAAAATGCCCACCTAATACATGAAAGTTAACACGACTTATTAAGATTTTTTCATCCCATATGTCTACTAACTGCTAGGTGACACCAGATGATGCCATTCATGGGGTTGAGATTTGGTTTTATTCTTCAACTGTCCATTGCTTAAATTTATGATAAAGTCCTTTCTAAGAGTGCAGCTGTAGGGTATATAGATTCCAAAGTCATGGGGAGCACTTATTACCAACATGATTGAACCCAAGGTATAAAAAGCTATAAAGTGGAAACAATGGTACAGTAAAACCTCAGGAATAAAACACTGACCAATTCACTCTGTGTATGAAAGCCAAAGCTGTTTCTACCATGCTGTGTTCTGCTCTCTAAGATACTGAGAAGCAACATACCAAACAGAATTATGGCAAATAAACCTTGGTCTTTGCTAAAACTCCAGATGTATAAGGAATATTGTCTTTATACAAGTATAGTATTGTTAACCTCTGTCTGAGGCTCTGTGGTGTGCCCTGAAATGGCAATAAAACTGATATTTACTGCTCATTTATTTTCCTCTATAAGTGTACCATAACAATAAGGCACTGAACTGAGCATGAGAGACAATGGTTTCATCTCCTTCTCTGCACCCATTCTCTCCATGACAGTGATCTTGGGCAGGTCATTTGAACTACCTGAACTTGAACTGTCTTATTTGTAAAATGAGGTGATTAGACTAGGTAACCTCCTCCATGGCCCTTCAGACTAGAAACATAGTGCCCCTAGAACTCTGCCAATGTTGGCCTCAACCATGCCCACCTTCTCCTTGGCACCTGCCTCATTGCATTTTAAAGATGGGCAAGATGGTAGAAAGGGGCATGGGGAGAATTGGAAGATGAAGTGAATCCCAAGGCAAGTTTAAAGCCAGCAATCAAGGGGCGCCTGGGTGGCGCAGTCGGTTGGGCATCCGACTTCAGCCAGGTCACGATCTCGCGGTCCGTGAGTTCGAGCCCCGCGTCAGGCTCTGGGCTGATGGCTCAGAGCCTGGAGCCTGTTTCCGATTCTGTGTCTCCCTCTCTCTCTGCCCCTCCCCCGTTCATGCTCTGTCTCTCTCTGTCCCAAAAATAAATAAACATTAAAGCCAGCAATCAAAATTGGAAGAGCAGATCATGCTCAGATTCATAAGAAACTTGGAAAAAGTATGTCAAGCAGAAGTCATTACCTCTCCACCACCACATGTCCTCCTATACGAAATGCATGCAGTGGAGAGAGGAAACCCAGGAAAGTTGTCTCCACATTGCTCGTAATTTACTGCCTCACTCTGGAGAGAGAGGAAGTCAGGGGGAAGGAACTGAGAAAGAGCCCAGGGAGAGATTAGAGCTTTCCCAAACTGAAAAGTATGAGATTGGATTGTGAAGATAGACTGGAGATTTATTGACTCTGAATAACCGTGGGGTAGGACCATTCTCTACATCTTGGTTTTGCTACCTATATATCAAGGGACAATACTAAAAATTTTCCCCAGCAAATATTAATTGAGCATCTACTCTGTCCTAGGCACATGGACACCCACCTTAAGGAGCTCACAGTCCAGCAAGGATGATGGACATGCACACAACTGATTCAGCACCAAGACAGCCAGTAACAAGGGCTAAATTAGAGGCACAGCGAAGTGTTGAGGAGCCAGAGGAGGGAGAGATTACTTAGCATGTCCTTGCCCTTTCTACTATCTAGAACAGGGTAGCCTTTCCCCATTATCTGTTGGATTTTCTGGAATGAAATATCTCCTTTCCAGAACTTGGGTCATTTGTCTTTGCCTTTCACTAATCAGTCATTGCCAAGCAATCTGTTCATGATCAATGAAAGACCGCATTGACTGCCATTTCTGATTACAGATGACACTGGGAGAGCCTCACCAATCACAGGGACTGTGGCAGACAGGGAGAGAGGCTGGCAATCCCTCTTCACCAAAGCCTCATGTGGCTGCCATTACTCTTGTGCCAGTCATGTCCCTTTCCTGGTTCCTGGTCATCCTCTGTGCCCCTGGGCAACAGGATTTTTTTTTTTTTTTTTACCATTTCAGAAGTAGGCACTGAGATATATGAACATGCACTGAAACCCTTTCAGAAAAATAATTAGCTACTCTTGTGGGGAGCAGGGCTCAAGGATACAAGGGGAAGAGGTAGGTGGAAGAGAATATGTACAGAAAATTGATTTTCAGACTTCCTGGGTGTTTCTATGTAGCCCAATTTTTATAGCCACGAAGGCACTTCTAATGTGTAATCCAAAGTGCCCTCCTTTAGTTAAAAAATGTTACCACTGTCTTGCCTTCAGCGGAAAAGGGGCAGACTTTGAGAGGTCCTTCTCAATCACTATTGCCTCTAACAAGTGCATAGGGTTGGAATTTTGATTTGAATCTCAGGTGCTATTAACAATGGGCCACTTTCTTTGTCTGAACCTCTGCTTCCTTTTGTAGATCAGTTTTCATCTATAACATGGGGATAATATTGCATCTATTTCATAGGGTTATTAAGAGCGTTCAGGAGATAATACATTTGAAACACTTAGAACAGTAACCCGGTATGTAGAAAAGCACCTAGAAAATGTTTACTGTTGTTATACAAAGATGCACTCTTAGTATGCACTCAAATGTCACGGGAACACCTTATCTCTACTCTTTCAGATGATAGAGATCTTTACCCTCAAAAACACTTGGCCTGTTAAACTATGGGCTTTGGGGACATTTAAAGCATAATAATCTATATTGGAGTACTTTCTCTGCTACTTAAAAGCTGCATGATTTGGGGATTAATCTTGCTAAGTCTAAATTTCTTTTCCTACAAAGTGAGGATAATAATATCTACCCCATATGTTTGTTGGAGGATTAAGTGAACTAATGTATGCAACTTTCTTAGCAAGATACCTAAATAAATTGGCTGATGATAGTTCTTGCCTTACTAAGGAAAATGGTTCTTCTCACAGTCCCTATAGATGAAGTCACCTTCACCAGACAAGTTATAACACCTTACAGCAATGTCCTCTTTGGCTGTGGCTCCTGGAATTGTGAGTAGCAACTGACTCAAGGTATGCACAAATCAACTTGGTGTAAAAAAGAAACATGCCTAAGAAACATTGGTTGAACCATTCAAATACTTGCTTTTGGAAATTTTAATTGGGAAAATGCCCAGAGAATTAACTGTCAACAGTGGGATAACAGAATGGGAGACATAATGAGAGACAGTCCAGACCAGAGGGAACATGGCAGAGTTAAATTAGGATTAAACAAAGCTGTAATCACGAGAAAAGATACACAAAATAGAAGCTAAGGAGGCTGGCAAGAGGAGACTAGAAGGAACATTGGAAATTATTAGAGTTCCTTAAGGGTGGACTACTTGGTTGAAGATCCATGACATTTTGCCACTAACCCCCCTAACGCATCCTTTTTCTGAGACAGGGTCAAATTAGGTTTCCATCCTTGGCTTCCCAAGTAGCCCTCCCTTCCCTTGTCTACAATTTTCCCTCCCCTCCTTGCCTCCCTTTTCCTTTCGTGAGCTAATCTCTGTTCCTGGCATCTGAGAGCCTAACTGAAATACAGGCACACAGGAGACCTTCAATACATGATGCATATTATTATTAGTTGGAAATGCATGAGGCACTGTGACTTAAACCAGGAAAACCCACAAATAGAAGATATGGTTAAGACAGCAGAAGGGGAATTCCAAGAGACTGTGTTTAAATATATAGCCAAGAGTTAGAAACACTCAAAATGCCAAGGTTAGTAGGGTGAAATCTCAGGGAAACAGTACCAGAAACAAGGCATAATTTCTTGATAAGAAATACCAATTATAAATTACCCTATTTAGAGAGTGTATGAACAGACAGTGTGGATAGTCAGCATAGAAGAATAAAGTACAAAAGCCTGATATCGCAGTGTTTATTTAGTACTATCTGGGAAGGAAGACCATAAATTCTGGATACACACATTTTCCAGCCACTGGGGAAATGTATCAGAGCAGGAATGATTCTCCCGCTCTCCCCAGAGCCAGGTAGACTATCCCTTAAGGCTATCCATTTCTTTGGCTTCAATTTCATCCTCACAAAGCAATCTTTTGATCGCTATTTTGTCTTTCCATGTATTCTGACATTAGAAGATGGTATCAGGAGGAAGACACGTGCATTTGAATGGCAGAAAAAGAAAAGTTTCTTCTGTAAAGCAAATATGTGGCTGGTTTAGTTTATACGCTTCAGATTTGGTGAACATGATAGATGGAAGCCAGTCTCTCTGACTAGGACCATGTCTATGGAACTGAAGAGGTTGAGAGACAAGCTTCTTGGGGTAAACGCAACAAGAAAATGCCCCTTTGGTCAATATGTTGGTAGAAGTCTTATAACCTTGTGTGATTTCATAAAAATATATATTTGGTCTAAATATATAAGTATAAAAGAATAGACTGAATTCAATAACCTAGCCAAGAAGTCAAGAAGCCTTTGTATCAGGGAAAGAGAAGCCATAGGTTTGGTGGTGTGGTGGAATAAAAATATATATTTGATCTTTGTTCCTGGTTCCAGAGCTTCTAAAACTGTTGGATCTCCTGAGTGGCGAGTGCCTTTTGTAGCTAATAAGGTAACTTCTGGCAAGGTCCTCAGTATATCCTCAGGATGGGGGCTCATCATCAGAAAGATCAAGCCACAGTTGGAGGGTTAGAACTTTCCACCCTACCCTTGACCTCCAGGGAGGGGAGAAGGGCAGGGGATTGAGTTCAGTCAGCAATGGCCAATGATTTGATAATCATGCCTACATACTGAAATCTCCATAAAAAACCCTAAACGATGAGATTTGGGGGAGCTTCTGCGTTGGTGAACAAAAGGAGGTGCTAGGAAGGTGGTGTGCCCTAAGAAGGCATTGAAGCCATGTGCCCTCTCATCCCATATCTATTTATCTCTTCCATTTGGCTATTCCTGAGCTGTATCTTTTATAATAACTGGTAACCACAAGTAAAGTGTTTTCCTGAGTTCTGCAAGCTGTGTTAGCAAAATGTCAAATCTGAGGGGGTGGGGGTCATAGGACTCCCCTCCCCCAAGTTTGTTGTTGGCTGGGCAGAAGCATGAATGGCCAGGGCAGCCCATTTGCAGCGGCCATCTGAAGTAGGGGCATCTTGTGGGACTGAATCCTTTAACTCCTGGGATCTGACACTAGCTCCAGGGAGATATTGTCAGAATTGAATTGTTGGATTCCCAGTTGGTGTCAAATAATTAGAGACTTGGTTATTGGTGAGGGGGGAAAAAGCACCTTGTTATCTTTCTCTGTCTCCTCTTTTTTTTTTTTAACTTTCAACACTTGGTTATTGAATGAATAGACATTATTTGATGTGTAGTCTAACAAAGTTGGGTAAATATATGTCTGTGTTTGGGGAGGGAAGTTTTCTATTTACGTATTCTTGCTGCTCTAGAAAGATACAAGACAGTTTCATATCCTTAGAAGTAGTAGCTACTGATATGAATTTCATACTGTACTTGATTGCTAGATGCTACCATTTCCTCAGTAGTTAATGAAGCACCAAGTGCTTAGAGATTAAGAAAGAATTAACTTATTAAAGATAAAAATGTAATAATACCACCACATACTTATATAATTTATAAAGAGCTTTCATGGACCCTCATTTTATTTTCACAGTTCTGTGAATTATGCCTGTTTCAGAGAGGAGAAGTGAAAGTTTAGGTCATAAAGCTGTTAAAAGATAAACAGAGGCACATTAAAAGTTTTAAGAGTTTACAGGGGCATAAATTGATTTGAATCACCACCAAACCAGAAGTGGTAAGGAGTGCTTGGCCCACAAGGAACTACAAGAAAGACTTTTATAGAGAAGAGGAAGAAACAAAACAAGAAAACCATTTGACTGGCTATAGCTTAAGGGGTTGCCTCGTTTGGGAAAGCCTAGTTGGCTGTCTGTGATATGCCCAAATTCGAAAGACCCCCAAGAACAAACCACCAGAGTCCAGAGTCAAAGCCAAGCGGCAAGGGTCATTTACTGCAGGTTCGAACCCGGACCTCCGCGCACTCGTTACCGGTGACGCTAAGAGGTCCCGAGCGAGGATCTTACAGCTTCTTTTATAGACAGGCATAAACAAGTTAGGGATTTTTCGCGGTTACAGAGCTGTTATTGGTTGACGTTTAAATTTGAACACTCAGCAGAACTTGATTGGTTCCCGCCTTTAGGTCAGACCACAACCGGGCACGCCCTGGCTGGTTCTGGGAAGGGGGGGGGGGGGTCTTTTCTTTGCAGTTGTGAGTACACCTGGTAATTTTTCTCTTAGTCTCTCATATGTGATTGGTTGTTCTTAGAATTCTTAAACATTGAGGCGTTACAGACAGATTTTGGTTTCTTTACACAGCCTCCTAAGGCATTCAACCCACCTCAGTTTAATGACCTCCTTGTTTAATTAATTCAACCAAGCTAATAAACTGTAGCTCCAGCATTCAAACTCATTTCTTTTTATATCAGCTCCAATATTTTCTTCCAGTCGGTGACAGAAACCCTAAATAACCATGAATCAGAGTAGCCCAAGAAAGGGATATTGTCTGTGCCAAAGCGTTGGGGGTGCACTCCAGAGCACAAATGAGTGGCACCATTTGGGTGAAGAATATGATTCTAGGACAGAGTAGAGAACAGAATAGGGCCCAGGTCGACCCGTGTGCATGAAACAATATTTTCCTGGGAATTATGCAATAGGTCCCTCCTAAGACTTCTCTTCTCAATCATAAGGCAGTCTTGAAGTCATTGGGAATGCAAACTGTGCAGTGTGCAGATTGTCAACTGGAGAAAACCAGCCTCTCCCAGTAAGCTTGGTTGGAAGATTGGATATAGAAAAAGCATAGAAAAATATTTCTCCTTTTGATAGAAGACAGAATGTTTCAAGGGGTTTTAAGACACATATATATGATGTACCATAGAATGTATATATGAAAGTTCCTTGGCTCCTTCCAAAACCTGTTAATGTATTCTTATATCTACAACCCTGGATTTAGCCTTACCCAGAATTCTCCTTTTCAAATTTAATCTCCCCTTTATGTTCTAAAAGAATACCATTAACTACTATTTTTTTCTATTTTTTTATGTTCTAATAAAAAAATAGCTATTTTTTTTTTAATTTTTTTTTTCAACGTTTATTTTATTTTTGGGACAGAGAGAGACAGAGCATGAACGGGGGAGGGGCAGAGAGAGAGGGAGACACAGAATCGGAAACAGGCTCCAGGCTCTGAGCCATCAGCCCAGAGCCTGACGCGGGGCTCGAACTCCCGGACCGCGAGATCGTGACCTGGCTGAAGTCGGACGCTTAACCGACTGCACCACCCAGGCGCCCCCAAAAAATAACTATTTATTGAGGGCTCACTATATTCCAGGGACTGTGCTGAGTGTTTTTCATATATTATCTCAGCTTCCTTCTCCAACCTCTATGAAGTAGGTATTATTATTATCCATTGGACAAGTGAGAAACCTGAGTCTTAGTGGGAAACAGCAGATTTGCCTCCACATTGTCAGTCCTCCAAAGCTCAGCTGCCTCCAACACCAGCCCTGTTTTGTGCCCCACGAACACAGTCGCTTCCCACTCCCAGCCATCTCTCCCTCCTGTATTTCCTTCCTTTGCCTCCCTTTCTTCCTTTGGAAAACTTGTTGTTTCTCTGTGGTCAAGAACCACCCTGTAACTGCAATTCTATGTCTAAAGGAGCACACTGGGGTACCACCCTCGACTTAATCCTACACATTTCACAAGAGACTCCATTGGAATGTCCCCCTGCAAGGTTAAAGCTGACAGGTCCAAAATGGTGCCCATTACCAATTCCTCCTTTCTCATTTCCCCATCACCATGGATGACACTCCCATTTGTTGGGCTTCAAGCCTGGGAATGGCCCAGGACCTCTGGGCCAACCAGAGCTAGTGTGGTGGCTCCCTCCTCTACAGGCACATCATTAGACCAGCCAGAAACATGGCAGGGGCAGAGAAACACAGCTTTGCCCGACACCCTTTCTATCTCCACTGGAAGACCACCAGCACCCACACCCTTACCGTGTCCACCAGTCAGGCTTCTGTCTCCTTGTCTCCCTGGCCACCGTCTCTGCAGATTGCCCCTCCTCTACCCATGTCTGGGGTGGCCCTTTCCCTCTTCCATCCATCGCCATCTGGACATAGGTCTTTGGCTGGTGCTGGATAGTGTTGTGCATGTTTATTACAGATGTGTGATAACGGCCCTCCTGTTCACGTCCTGCATCTTGATGACTGCCCTGTGGGTACCAAGTGGGCTACCAGGTTTGCCCAGAATGAGAGGAACGATACAGAGCCGGGGCAAAGAGCAGCGTCCTGGCCTGGCCTCAGCTGCTGAGAGCTCTTCACCACTGGGGTCACGCCCCAGCCCCTACCTGTGTGGGGCAGAGATTCCCCCCTCATGACCCGCCCCAGCACAGCCATGACAGGGTGATGCTCGGATCTGTGCTGCCGCCTCCTGTCATATCCGGCCCCTCCGGGCACATCGGCGTTCTCATCACACCTGCCACAGGTCACTTTCTGAATGGGGAACAAGGCCTAGGCAGGGGGGTGGATGTGGGTTGGGCTCCTGAAAGCAGCAGATCATTTAATACTTCTCACAGACACACACACACACACACACACACACACACACACACACACTGCTAGGAGGTGGGTGTCATCACAGATTTCCAGGTTCTCAGATGCTCCACAAAGTGAGGCCTTGAGAGAAAACATAAAAAGCACTTCATCTTTTTGGAGGTTCAGGGGAAATGTATTAGCACTTGAATATATGCCCAAAGGGGGAAAAGAAAAGAAATCTTGCAAAATTGGGCTCTCTCAAATGCAAATGAAACTAAATCCCTTGAGGAAATTAAAATACTATATGCTGGGTATGAAAAGCAAAAAGGATCGTACTCCCTGTTAACAACCCAGACCCAGAGTTCTCCACTGCCTCTCAGGTGCATGCTAACCCCCCAGATAAGCCTTTCAACTTGCCTCACACAACTCTTTGTGCGCAGCCGAACCTTTACAGGAAAGCGCTTTGGACAAATGCTTCTCTGACACCTTTAATCTTCAAACCATTGTGGGCTCCCGGGTTCCTAATGATCCAGCCCGTCCTCCCCACAGATAACTCAGGATACCTCTTGTGCATCTGGCCTTGATGTCATCTGAACATCAGAGTGTGAACGTAGGAAACTACTTTGACCTCCCACAGAATCAGGAAGATGCAAGCATGTATGCAGGCGTGAGCAGAAAGACAGGCAAATAAACACAAATATCACAAGAAATAACTCCCAAGTCAGTAGATAGTATCTTTGTTTTCTTTCAGTAGAGAACAGAGCAACACCCTAACAGCAAAAGATGAAGTACTACTTTTCAAGTGTGTTTGTTCAGAAATATTCAGAAGGTTAGGGCACCTAGGGGGCTCAGCTGTTTGAGTGTCTGACCAGCTCAGGTCATGATCTCATGTTTCATGAGTTCAACCCCCACATCGGGCTATGTACTGACAGCTCAGAGCCTGGAGCCTGCTTCAGTTTCCTACGTTCACACACTGATGTTCAGATGACGTCAAGCCCAGATGCACAAGAGTGTCTCCCTCTCTCTCTGCCCCTCTTCCGCTGACGCCATGTTTCTCTGTCTCTGAGAAATGAATAAACATTAAAAAAAATTTTTTTTAAACACAAAAATATTCAGAAGGAATTTTCTCTACAATTAATAGCCTTGCACATACATTATTTCTTTTCTTTTCTAGCCAGTGTGCCTGGGGAAGAATCCTAGAAATAGCGTTGCCAAGTTGGAAGGTAAATTGGTATAATTTTTGCTGGATCTTGCCTAATTCCCATTGAATGGGGTAATAGTTTAAACCTAATTGCTTAGTGACAATATAAAGATGTTTTTGTCTTGTTGCTCAAGCTTCAGGTGCAAAACAAATCAATGGGAACTGGGCACGCTGAGCTGTGCAGTCACTCGGGGACCCTGGCTGTTGGGGGCTTCATGCAGCCCTCCAGCTTCACCAGGTAGAAAGGACACTCGTGGAGAACATGCCTTGTCCACACAGAGACACAGATATGTCTGCTCATGGCCCTTGACCAGAATTATCATGTGAACTGCTGACCCACACAGGATCACAAGCACTTGCTTCTCAAAGCCATTTCATCTTTGAGGTCACGTACCAAGATTTTGCCACACGGATGTTCATCAAAGAGCTGTTTACTCTCGAAAGGAGTGGGGGGAGAGAAGAATAGAAGAAAGAAAAAAGATAATTTAGAGGTCTAACAATAAGGAAGGGTTAAATATATGATAGATTGTGCACACAAAGGAAAAGCTGAGTGATACGATCCAGGGCATAAATTCTCTGAGTTGAAGTGCTTGGATATATGATTTTGAATGAAAAAGAAGCCTCAGAACTCTTTGCTGGGTATAGTAAAGGTCATTTCAAAATCACAAACATATGCATAGAAAAATCTGGAAGGTGGGCCAGAATGTAAACAATGATAACCTTAATTTGTGCATTTCTGGATTTTGTGTAATAAAATAAAATCCCATCAAAAGAAAAAAAGACAGAAATTACACTTAGATTAGATGTACAGCATGAGCCAGACTGCTTGTAGATTATAAGACTTTCCTCCTACCATTTCTAGTTCCTATGGCTCACTGGGGAGACTGAATCTATGTCTTCAGTTACACTTATAAAAATGTGAGATTTTATGTTCCAAGAAACTAGCCCTCCATGCAATCAAACACACATGCTGCCCATGCCCAGAGGACTCTGGCAAGTCTCATGGTTATTTTGAAAAGAAAAAAATAGTGTACTTGTAAGACACAGTTGCACGTACTTTCCTTTTTTAATTGCAGTGTCATGTCTGAATGCAATGTCATTCTGAAACTCTGCTGCTCCTTTTTTTTTTTTTGGCAACATCTTCCTATGAACAGCTGCTGCAGACATCTCCCATCACTATGTGCTACCCTATCTTCAAAGAATGCTCTGCCTCTAAGGGATCTCAGAGCAAAATAATTCATGGTCTATGTGGCATTTGTACTGTCATTGTTCTATGACTGTCACTACTAATTAAGAGGTTATGACCCCAGGTTCATGCCAGTATTACTATTTTTAACTGCCAGACTACTGCTGCTGCTACCACTAATATACTGCGACTATGATATGAAAAAACAGTGATTACTTCTACTTAAAAATATATTCTCAGGCACCTTTCTGGCTCAGTAGGTACAGTGCACGACACTTGATCTCAGGGTTGTGAGTTCAAGCCCCATGTTGAGTGCAGACATTACTTAAAAAAATAAAATCTTGCAACACCTGGATGGCTCAGTCAGTTCAGTGTCTGACTCTTGATTTCAGCTCAGGTCATGATCTCACAGTTGTGAGACCTAGCCCTGCGTCAGGCTGCATTGTGGGTGTGGAGCCTGCTAATGGTTCTCTCTCTCCCTCTCCCTTTGTCCTTCTCCTGCTCTCTCTCTCTCATACATGCACTCTCTCTGTCTCCAAAAAGAGAAAAGAAATAAAATCTTTTAAAAATATATATAAATATATAAATATATATGTGTGTGTGTATACACACACACACACACACACACACACACACACATATATATTCTCAGCACTTATTACAACCTTCATTCATTAAGCCTCTGTTTACTGAATAACTACTTTGTGTGAGGTTTCATGCTACCTGCTAGAGAAACACTCCTAGTTCTCAAAGTGTACATTCTAGTAGTGGGGGAAAGATAATAAATAAGCAAAAATAAAAAAAAATCAATTACCAATCTTGGTAAGTGTTATCAAAGAAGCAAACAGAGCAAAAGAGAATAATAATTTTGGACAAGCTAGTTTAGTTAGATCAAGTTTCTCTTGACCTCCCTGAAGAAGCCATCTTTCACTGAGAACTGAAAAATAAGCTAGAATAAGCTAGTCAGAGCCAGGAATGAGTATTCTAGGCAGAGGGAAGAGAAAGCTTGGCTTGCTCTGGAAACAAAAAAAAGCTCCATAAATCAGGAGCAAACTGAACATGTAATGAGGTTGAAGAAGTTATTTTAACTATAAACAGAATTTAAATTTTATTCGAAGTCCCATGGGGAGCCATTGAAAAGATTTAAAGAGGAGAATGACATGATTATAACTGTGCCTTTCAGAGATCCCCCTAGAATTTCGTCTAACAGCAATAGCAGACCAAGTAATTTAGACCAACTACCTGAACTACAAGTAAACAAACCCTTCAATTATCCTAGTCCTTAAATTTTTCTTACAAGTAAAATTCCAAAAGCTATTTCTGGGACACAACAAAACATAACCAGGCACATTAATACTCTCTCTCTCTCTCTCTCTCTCTCTCTCTCTCTCTCTCTCACACACACACACACACACACACACACAAAGGGAAAAGAACCCCTGGAGCTTCAGATATCAGAACCACATCTCACAGATTGTAACTACACTTAATACGTTGTCTAGGTAGATAATTTTAGCCAAGAACTAAAACAATAAAAAGGACATAGATATGAAGAATAATCAAATAGAAACTTTTAAATTAGAAAATATGATAACGGTGGGCACCTGGGTGGCTCAGTCGGTTGAGTGTCCGACTTCAGCTCAGGTCATGATCTCATGGCTCAGGGGTTTGAGCCCCACGTTGGGCTCTCTGCTGACAGCTTGCTCTGAGCCTGGAGCCTGCTTCAGATTCTGTGTCTCCTTCTCTCTCTGCCCCTCCCCCACTCATGCTCTGTCTGTCTCTCAAAAATAAATAAGTGTAAAAAAAATTCTTAATAAAAAAAAAGAAAATACGATAACAGAAGTTTGAAAACTTGATGGATGGGGTTTAACAGCAGATTGCACATGGCTGAAGAAAGAAAAATAGGCTGGACCTTGAGTCAAAAGAATACCCAGAATGATGCATAGGAGGACAAAAAGTACACACACACACACACACACACACACACACACACATCACAATAAAGCTGAAGTACAACAAAGTTAAAGAGAAAATCTTAAAAGAAGCTAGAGAAAAAATTCAGATTGCATTAAAAAGAGCAACCACCGTCACCTGACTTCCCAACTAAAAAAGTTGAGGCCAGAAGATAATGAAACAGCATCTTCAAAATGGTGGGAGAAAATAACCACTAACCTAGGGCATATAATATACATCATGCAGTCATTGAAAAATAGGAAGAGGATCTTATGAACAATTTTATGCCAATGCCTTTGAAACTTTAATTAAAAGTAATAAATATGTACAGAAAAGTACCAACTTAAAAACAATGACATAAAAGGAAATAGAAAGGCTATATATTCCTGTAATGATTAAAGACATTGAATCCATAATTGAAGTTTGGTCCAGATAATTTCACTAAGGAATTTTGCCAAATATTTCAGGAGTAAATAATGTCAAATAATACACAAAGTCTCCCAGAAAACAAAAAAAGAGAACACTCTCAAACGTGTATTTTGAAGCCAGCATAACTTTAATAGAAAAGCCCAGAGGGGACATTATGAGAATTTCAGAATTTTTTCAGAAAAATTTTGTTCATGAATGAAATGGAAAAGTCAGCAAACTAATTTAGTAACATATAAGAGGGGTAAATCATGACCAGGTTGTGTTTATTCTGTGAATTCATGCTTTTTTGGTATTAAAAAATAAATCCGTGTAATTCTCTGTATGGACAGAATGAAAGAAAACTACCCTCCACGACTCCACAGGGAGAGGATTACCAGAAGCTCCACACCTTCCCAGACCCTGACCTATGTGTCTCTTCCTTTAAATGCTTCTCCTTTGTATCCTTCCCCCCATAATAAACATGTCTGTGACTATAATAGAGTTATGAGTCATTCCAGCAAAGTTTCAAACCTGTAGTTGCTTTTGGGAAACCCCTGAACTTGTACTTGTCTTGGGAAGACTTAGCAGTCTGGAGGACTGTGTCTTTAAAAAAAAATTTTTTTTAAATGTTTATTTATTTTTAGAGAGAGAGAGAGACAGACTGCGAATGGGGGAGGTGCAGAGAGAGAGGGAGACACAGAATCCAAAGCAGGCTCCAGGCTCCGAGCTGTCAGCACAGAGCCCGACGCGGGGCTTGAACTCACAGACCACGAGATCATGACCTGAGCCGAAGGTGGATGCTTAACCAACTGAGCCACCCAGGTGCTCCTGGAGAACTGTCTTTAACCTCAAGTTTGACTAGCTCCACATCTTACTCACAAATTATACACATGTGCATGTAGAAAAAAAGTATAACCTGACAAATTGTTAGATTAGTGAGTTTAGCAGGATCTATGGATTCATGGTCATTATAAAAATTCAATTGTGTTAGTACCATCAACAAACAAAATTTAAAAATATCATTTTCAATAACATCAGATACTGTATATCATATACCTAGGAATAAATTTCACAAAAGCTAAGCAAGATGACTCTGTAGGAAACTATAATTTTTTTTTAAATTTTTTAAAATGTTTATATTTGAGAGAGAAAGAGAGAGAGAGCATGAGCAGGGGAGGGGCAAAGAGAGAGGGAGACACAGAATCCCAGCAGGCTCTAGGATCTGAGCCGTCAGCACAGAGCCTGACATGGGGCTTAAACTCACGAACTGCGAGATCATGGCCTGAGCCAAAGTCAGATGTTAAACCAACTGAGCCATGCAGACACCCCAACTATAAATGTTTTTAAGGGAAATTGTAAATAATCTGAGTAAATTGAGAGATATATCACCTTCCTGGATTGAAACCGCAGCATTTTAGACCTGTTAACTATCCACAAATTGATCTATAAATTCAATGTAATTGTAGCTTATGTCCCAAGCTTCTCTGTAGATCTTGATCAGCTCATTTGTAAGTACACAGAGAAATATACAGCCAAAAATAAGCTAAAGCACACATGAAGAAGAATGGCATCAGAGACACTGTTCCACTTGATAGCAATATTCATTCAAATTTGGGCCAATCTATTGTTGGATGGATAAACAAATAAAATAATAGAAAACCGCAAAAGGTCCTGTTGGTCACTTATATTAGGTCACTTATCTATTGACACTTGATTTATGACAAATGTGGCATGGCAGAGCAGTTGGGAGAGAACAGCTCTCTTTAATATGCGGCACTGGAACAATCAAATGGCCATCTAGACCCTCTACTTCACTCCAAAAATCAATTCCAGACCCAAGGTTGAAAAGAAAAATGTTTGCAGAGTAATAGAGGAGAATATCTTCAGACTCTCATGATGAGAAGATATTTTTTAAACAAAAGAAAAATACTAAAGGCAATGGATAAACAATTAAATCCATTAAAAGAAGGTACTTCTATTGATCAAAAGTAATCATTAAGAGAAGGGGTTTTGTTAGTTGATTTTATTTCTTAAATTCCAAATATGAGTGAAATCATATGGTATTTGTCTTTCCCTGTCTGACTTATTTCACTTAGCATAATACCCTCTAGGTCCATCCATGTTGTTGCAACTGGCAAGATCTCATTCTTTTTTATGGCAGAGTAATATTCCAGTGTGTGTGTGTGTGTGTGTGTGTGTGTGTGTGTGTGTGTGTGTGTATACACACATGTTCTTTATCCATTCATCTATGGGTGGACACTTGGGTTGTGGAATTTAAGAAACAAAACATTAACAAACAAGTAAAGACAAAAAGAGACAAACAGAAGAAGCAGACAAATACAGAGAATAAACTGGTGGTTGCCAGCAAGGCGGTGGGAGATTAAAATTAAACTTATAGTGATGAGCATGGAGTAATGTATAGAATTGTTAAATCATTATACTGTACACCTGAAACTAATATAACACTGTATGTTAATACCTCAATAAAATAATAATTTTTTTCAAAAAGTCTGGTATTTTTTTTTTAAAGAGAAAAGGCAAGTCCTCTGAATGAGAGAAAATAATTATATATAAGGAATTTTTGTGGTCAGTAACAGTCCCTACTTCCCAGGATGCGATTAAATAAATTAATACATGAAAAGCTTTTTGAAACACATTTGGGATATAGAAGCACCAATTAGAAATAAGCAAGTAAACTAAGTAGCATAAAATAAGATTTAATGTGGAATCTGCTCAAAGAAATGGTCATCTTGTATAAAGGAGTTAGAATGACATTCCAGTTGGATACAAGAATACTAAAGTATACATTATATATCAATTTAAGTCCCTCTTTTCTTCTCAAATGTAGACCAGGTCCAGAGCAGGGAGCTGGATAAGACACAGCCCCCACCTTAAACCTAAAGCCTAGAAAAGAAGAGAATTTGTTTACTCATTTATTCACTTAACACACATTTGTTGGGTCTGTACTATGTGTCAGGTATTAGAAACATGAATCACATTTTCAAGGAGTTTACATACCATACTTACATACATAAATAAGCACATAAGAATAGAGATGCTACGCTGAGGGGAGCACAGTGCAGGGGTGGGGGCGAGAACTAGTTATGATCCACCTGTTATGTACATGGAGTGCCAGAGACTCTGAATTAATTCATTTTATTTCCATGCCACACTCGTACGAGTTACAGAAATTAAGCGACCAAAATGTACCCTCTCCAGACTCCCTTGCAAGGAGGAATCTGAATGCAAATTAGATGCGCTCAGGAGGTGTGGAAGACAGGACTGGGTGGGGCCATCTTTTGCAACTTCTGGCCCTTTCTGAGGGCTCGTGGAAGGCAGTGGAAGGCAGCGGAAGGTTTCCCCGCAGCGGTGTCCCTGTACGTGTTCCTGTTTCCTGAGTGCCGAGACGTTGTGGAGGCATCACCAGGTTGGTGATCTGGGACTGGATTTGGGTGCCCATTGTCCAGCTGCGTGGTTGTGAGGAATAGCGTCCCTTCTAGGGGGACAGTCAGGTTTTGTTCTACAACGTTCCTGAAAACGCACGTGGAATCAACTCCTTCCAATAGTTTTGTCAGGACCTACTTCCCCATATTTAATCTCTTTCCACTTTCACACACTTCTGTTTTCTGCACCGGGGCCAGGAATAGGACAAAGGGAAGCATGGGTTTTCATTTGCTAAAATTCATTGGAATAAAGAAGTTTACACACTTGTCATTATAACGGCTACGAAGATAATGTCTACTGTTCTAATTACCATTGTTTTTTAGGAAATACCACATGCAGCCATTGGCTCTACAGATGCACCACCAAAGGGAAAACAACTGGTGCAAAAACATATCTTTCCCAGAATACATCTCTATAGTATTTAGTATATAGAAATACACCTTTGTTATTGCAACTTTATCCTTTGTTGAAATTGAGTCGTGAGGTGTGACAGATGTGTCAAAAATGCTCATGCTATGTACACCTCAGAGATTCCCGCATTAAAGGCTAAATGTCCTTAAACAGGTGAACTGATACAATCTCATACTTAATTTCAAGGATGACATAGGTCAAATAGGTAAATAGGACACACGCATACACACACACATCCCGCTGCTCTTTGTTTAAGGAATTCTAAGCATTACATTGGAAATTTTCCAGGAAGAAATCTGTTTCTTGAATTCCCAAGAGCTGAGAATAAAGTGAATCAGCTGGCATATGCTGATTCACCAACACATCTCCTTGAAGCAAACAGTCCCCTGAGCATAATAAGAAACCATCCAGGTAGAATTTACGCCTAAGCCTTCTAATCAGGGAGAAACATACTTCATCAGTTAACAAGGTACTGGTGTCTCGTGTTCGCCACAGAACTTGCTCAGATGTGGAGAGTCCTTTTAGTGGCTATTTCTTCCCCTCCTTCCTGTGTCCCTGGGGCAGGATCCAGGAGAGAAAAATAAAGCACTGACCTTGTACACGGAAGGCTCTCAAAGAACGTGGGCCATGACCAAAACATAAGCCAGCCAGTGACTTCTCTGGAAGGACAGGAATGGCCACCATTTATTGAACCCTCAGGCAGTCTAGTCTGCACCAGCGCTCAGAGATACTGTACTCATTGAATTCTCACAGAAACCCTGCCAACTGGCTTCCACTGCTAGTCCCAGTTTGTGGATAAGGTAACATAGGCTCAGAAAGTGACTTTTGCTCAAAGTCCCATAACCTAAAGGTTAGAGCCAAGAACGTAAATGAGGGTTGACTACCATCAGAGCCCATCATGATAGCTGTGGGCACAACACACCACAATGTGATTTTTCATTGGCATTGCGTGTGACCAGATGCACTGCCGGCCTGTGCTCAACCTCTCTGTGTTTCCAGACATCTCCTAAAAATTCTGGAACAGACTGTGACCACGAACTACTCTTTCCAGTAGAACGCATTTTTTGGCAGGATGAGCCAAGGCCCCAACTTGTTTGCGTCTTTGAGAAATTCAGGTGACGGGGACACGTGCTTAAGAGCAGAATGCCTGCATTGCTTCCTAGGGAGTGCTTCTGTGGTACCCTGAGGAGTGGGGGATGGTACACAGAACTAGACTTTTCATATGGGACCATGTCCAAGACCTCAGGTTCAATATGGAACCCCAATAAATTCCAAAAGTGAAATATCACAATGCTAACTGTAAATTCAGACTTAATAGTGAAGGTCATCAGTTATGCCAAGGAACCCTATTTTATTAAAATTCTCCTCTCTTTGGTCCCACAAAACATGCTTTCCAAAACTGCAAAGCATGATGTGGAGACAATTTTAATAGTCCAGGGGCGCCTGGGTGGCGCAGTCGGTTAAGCGTCCGACTTCAGCCAGGTCACGATCTCACGGCCTGTGAGTTCGAGCCCCGCGTCAGGCTCTGGGCTGATGGCTCGGAGCCTGGAGCCTGTTTCCGATTCTGTGTCTCCCTCTCTCTCTGCCCCTCCCCCGTTCATGCTCTGTCTCTCTCTGTCCCAAAAATAAATAAACGTTGAAAAAAAAAAAAAATAGTCCAGTGAGCGGTCTCAAATACTTGAAGTCAAACTAAGACTTTCCAAAGAGCTGTGTTATTGTAGCTCAAGATGTGCGCCCCTCTTACCTACCTTTAGGGGAAGGCGTTATCAATCCATGCGCACACCAAGCAATCAACTCTCATTAACTCAACATCTACCATATACCAGCACTGTTTCAAAGCTGAGTCACCATGCAATAAAGGTTTTTAAAACCGAAATATTATGACCTGCTTGGTTTTTACTTAATGCTTGGTTTTTTTTTTTCAAATGTTTGTTTGTTTATTTATTTATTTATTTATTTATTTATTCTTGAGAGAGAGAGAAAGAGAGGCAGAGAGAGAGGGAGAGACAGAGAATCCCAAGCAGCTCCCATAATGTCAGCACAGAGTCTGATGCGGGGCTTGAACTCACAAATGGTGAGATCACAACCTGAGCTGAAATCAAGAGTTGGATGCTTAGCTTCCTGACCCCCCCCCTTCCCCCGCCAGGCACTCCCTTAATGCTTGTTTTTAATATCTTCCCAAATGTAATAAGAGTAAAGGCAAAGCATGGTGATCACTGACCCCATTTGTATCCAGGTGAAATTAGTTTAACTTGTCATGATGGAATGAGACACCATACTGGGGTCTTCCTTAAGCCCTGAAGGTCTGGAGTTACAGGTGCTATAGGACTCAGTAGCATGGGATGCTCTAGATTATGTGTTCTCATCGGATATGAGCTACCCAGAAACAGCCTGAACTCCCTATCAGGCTTCTCTCTCTCTCTCTCTCTCTCTCTCTCTCTCTCTCTCTGCAAGGATTTGCTATGGTGTGTTGGGAGTGGGCTCCAAATAGCATTTTGTAATAGGTTTGAGGAGGGTTTCCTTAGTCTGTAAGTTTGGGCTAAAACTACACCTTCGTAACAGATTTGGGGTGGAGGTTTGCTTGTTCGAGTCGTGGTTCTTTGGTTTGCCAAAAATAAAACCTCTAAAATTATGGCGCAGCAAAATTGGCCTTGGTCTCTTTGTGGGTTCCCTCAAGAACATTAAGGCAGTAGCAATTATAAAAGGGGTCCTGACCCCCAAAATACACGAACACTTCAACCTGAAGGAGAAGAGGAGTCACTGAAGATACCTCCTGGTGGAGAACACGGTTCTGGGGCAGAGCGGCCTCATGCTGTGGGCTGAACACTCAGCCTCCAGCCCCTAGATCCACCACTGCCTCCATAGCCAAACCCTGGTCAGACTCTCACAGCAAAGCGGACCCCAGATGACTGCTGTCCTAGCAACGGTGCTGGGGGGTATGGATTTCATTGTTTTAGGGTGACTTGGAGCCTCTGCATTCACCAGTCAGGAAAATCTGCATCCTCCTCTCAGCCAAGAAGATAATCAGGGAGTCACATAGAAGGAGCCTGTCCCTGTCTGTGCAATCACCCGGTGTCCCAGTGGCCAGACGGTTGGTAGCTTTCATCAGCGCTCATATAGCAGAAAACAGATGACTTGGAGTCTGGTGTGAGTCTAAGTTTCACCTCTGACACTAGGTCTGTACTCTTGTGAAACTGTAATTGTTTAGTGAACTTCTATGATGTCGCTTTGCCATCACCACCTTCTCCTGGGCACTTGTGCCCCCATTCCAGCCCCCCTCCACCCAAATGGCTACACGGATGCCATGTTCTTACATGACATCTCCCTTCTGGCCACAGTGAGGGGGACGGAGGGTGGAGGAAGGGGGCACTTGACCCTAGATCAGGATACAGAGAGTTAAGTTCTAATTCTACTCAGTGGCAGAGGATACGGAACTTGGTATCCATCAGAGGCCACATTTGCCACCCTGAAAAGAAACAACCTATAATAAGAAAGAGTGAAAATGATAGCCAGAGAAGATCCGGGAGAAAAGATGGAGTGATATCCCAGCTCCTTTCATGCAGCTGATTGTAGTTTGTTTTGGTTTTTTCTTTGAGAGAGAGAGAGAGAGAGAGAGAGAGAGAGAGATGTGTGCTTGTGCATGCACATGAGCAGGGATGGGCCAGCGAGAGAGGGAGAGAGGAAGACAGAGAGACAGAGAGAGGGAGAGAGAATTTCAAGCGGGCTCCACACACAGTGCAGAGCCCGACGAGGGGCTCGATCCCACGACACTGGCATCATGACCTGAGTCATTTGTTTAACCAACTGAGCCACCCAGGTGTCCCTGATTGTAGTTCTTAAGACTTAACTGCATCTCTCCTGCCCTTGCAGTTTGGTTAAGATAATAAATACATTTTATTATCAGAATTTGGTCACTTGAAGCTAAGAATCCTGAAAAAGTAAAACAGGATCTATTTATCAAGCCCCCACACTTGAGTATTTCACACATCCCTGTTATCTTACATGATATGAGCAAAACACTGCAATCTAGGAACTATAACCCCTATCTTGTGTATAGAAAATAGAGGTTCAGAAAAATTAGTAATTTACCCAGTGTCACAAACTAATAACTGTCAGGCTATGCCAGGATGTGAACCCAAGTCTGTGTAATGTCTGGTTTTGCTTTTTTTTTTTTTAATTTTTTAAAATGTTTTATTTATCCTTGAGACAGAGACAGAGTGTGAACAGGGGAGGGACAGAGAGAGAGGGAGACACAGAATCTGAAGCAGGCTCCAGGCTCTGAGCTGTCAGCACAGAGCCTGATGCAGGGCTCGAACTCACAAACCGCGAGAACATGACCTGAGCCAAAGTCAGTCGTTCAACTGACTGAGCCACCAAGGCACCCCTGGTTTTGCTTTTTGTACTGATCTTGTGTCTCACTGAGATGATTATTTTTTTCTTCTAAAACAAACAAACAAAAAAAACCAACCCTGAAATTTTAATAACCTCTTCACAGAACTTTTGAGAAGCGAATATGTGTGCAAGGCCTCTTTGGATCATAAAAGGAATATACAAATATTAAATGGGATTGCTTCTTCAGTTAACATCTGACCAGTCCTTCACTGAGAATTTAAATAAAGACGGTGCCTTTGAGGGTAAGAGTCCCACTCTGGGAAAACTAAGAAATCACTTTACTGAAGATGTTTTCGCACTTCTAGATTTGAAATGACTCTCTATTACTCGCCTCGCCCACCGAAAAGCTGTGTCAAGAGTGAAGGGGTCAGTGTGTTGACGTTGCTTCCCTATCCCTGGTGTCTTCTTCGCCTGCCTCTGAGGGCTCATTTTCTCTCTTCTTGTACCTGCTCGTGAATTTACAGCCTTGCTCTGTGATGTGCCTGCTGCCCAGGGCTCCTGCTACCAGGCGCTGTTACACATGATTCCAAAGTCCTGGAGTCATTAAGAGAGTGGAATCTGAAGTCAGCCAGGCCTGTTGTAAAGTTCACATCCTTTCTTGTAAGCTGTGGGTCTGGGGCTTGTTGTCCAATCCGTCTGTATTATTGGGAAGCAATTTGGATGAGAGACATGGGCTAAATGTTTACGTATTGCTGCTGCAGTGTCATGGCTGGCATTTGTGACCAATCCTTTATCTTTTGTACCCACTCCTTTTTTTTTTTTTCCTGGCAGAACACTCCTGTGTACTCTGGAGACCTCCTGAGAGTTCTCTTCCCCACTGTCTCTGAATGCTACCGTCTGTATTGCATCCCCTGTCTCCCGTTTGCCTTCTTCTTTCTGTGGATCCACCTTTAAGGGTCTGGCACAAAACTATGCTCTCTTTCCCTTCTGGATGTGCTGGTGCTGTGTGCTGTGAACCTGCACCCCTGTCCCGCCCTCCAGAACTCCCCGGGGTGCTCCAGACTTCAGCAGATGCCCAATCCGCTGAATTCCAGTGTTTGGGTTGTAGTTACTGTGGATTCATTTCACGATGCAAGGGGCGATTTAATGAGTCATTATTTGCAGTGGAATCATGGTGGGGTGTTCAAATATGTGGTTTAGCACTGAAAGGTGTGGTTTCAATGCCCGGGTCAGCCACTAACTAGGTGTATTGACCCTAGAAAAGTTGCTTAGCCGCCTGAATCTACAAATAAAACAGAGATGATGATCCTATTAGTTTTTATGAGGATTCAATGAGATTACATGTGTTAAAAATTCGTTGTGAACTAGAAAATCACCACACATAAATTAGTTATTATTCTCTTGAAACAAACCATTATTTTGGAGAAAATAACATGATTCTGGAAGGATCCATCAGAAAGGCCAATCCTTGGGGCGCCTGGGTGGCTTGGTCGGTTAAGCGTCCGACTTCGGCTCAGGTCATGATCTCACGGTCCGTGAGTTCGAGCCCCGCGTCGGGCTCTGTGCTGACAGCTCAGAGCCTGGAGCCTGTTTCAGATTCTGTGTCTCCCTCTCTCTCTGCCCCTCCCCTGTTCATTCTCTGTCTCTATCTGTCTCAAAAATAAATAAACGTTAAAAAAAAAAAAAAGAAAAAAAGAAAGGCCAATCCTCCAAGAAACTCAACAAACACATGCACTTTTTCACAGTGCTTCCCATTACCTACAAATCACATCAAAATCACTGCATTTTCTACTTCAAAGAGTATGAGAAGCCTTTGCCTGGGCACAGGTGGTTTTGCCTTTAACACTTTCCGATTGCGTCCTTTTTCAAGATTGTCAGTCTAAAGTCTTACTAAACCATAACATTTGCCTCTCTCTCCTTGGGGAACTGGTGCACAGAAAAATCTATGTTAGTTTATATTCGTGTAATTTGGAATTGTAATAACTACAGGTAAAGCATAGCTGTAGTTTACCTTTGCTCCATGTATGAAGAACAATGTTTCACTTTTTTAAAAAGCTTATTTATTTTTGTGAGGTGGGGAGGTGGAGGGGCCAGGAGGGAGAAAGAGACAGACAGAGAGAGAGAGAGAGAGAGAGAGAGGGAGAATCCCAAGCAGGCTCTGTTTTGTCAGTGCAGAGCCCAAGGCGGGGCTCAAACCCATGATCCATTAGATCATGACATGAGCCAAAACCCAGAGTCAGGTACTCTAATGACTGTGCCACCCAGGAATAATGTTTTCTTAAAAAATAATTACATAATAAGGGACCCCTGGGCAAGCCTGCTTGGGATTCTCTCTCTCCCTGACCCTCCACCAACTTGTGCTCTCTCTCTCTCTCAATCTCTCAAAATAAATAAATAAACTTAAAAAATAATTACACAATATGGGGTGCCTGTGTGGCTCAGTCAGTTAAGCATCTGACTTTGGCTCAGGTCATGATCTTGCGGTTCGTGGGTTTGAGCCACACAACTGGCTCTGTGCTGACAGCTCAGAGCCTGGAGCCTGCTTTGGATTCAGTGTGTCCCCCTCTCTCTGCCCCTCCCCCACTCATGCTCTGCCCCCCTCTCTCTTTCTCTCTCAAAAATAAACATTAAGAAAAAAATTTTTAATAATCACACCATAAATTATACCTAGTTACAGTTTAAAATATGTAAATGAAAAAACTATTTTGCATTTTTTCACAGGTAACTTGGAAACATGTCTTTAATAATAATAGCTGGTACTATGTGAAAAGCATGCTTCTAAATGCTTTATATATATTCATTTACCTAAAAATAACTGACATGACTTCAAGGCATTCTTATCTTTTTTTTTTTTTTTCAACGTTTATTTATTTTTGGGACAGAGAGAGACAGAGCATGAACGGGGGAAGGGCAGAGAGAGAGGGAGACACAGAATCGGAAACAGGCTCCAGGCTCCGAGCCATCAGCCCAGAGCCTGACGCAGGGCTCGAACTCACGGGCCGCGAGATCGTGACCTGGCTGAAGTCGGACGCTTAACCGACTGTGCCACCCAGGCGCCCCAAGGCATTCTTATCTGATCACTTAATTGCAGGGGTAATTTCTCTAGGCTAGATAAGTAAAAAGAAACCCATATCTAGACATGCCATAGCCAAACTGCTAAAAACCCAGAGATACAGAAAACATTTTAAAATCACCCAGAGAAACAACAGTAGGAATCACTCTGACTTCTGATCAGAAGCAACAGAGACCGAAGACAGAGGATGACATCTCTCCATGCAAAGAAAAATAACTGTCAACCCAGAATTCTGTATCCAACAAAATATCTTCCAAAAATGAAGGTGGTCATTGCTGTGGGAAAGCAAAATGTCATAGCCACTTTGGAAGACAGTTTGGAGGTTTCTTATAAAACCAAACATACTCTTACCACGTATCCGGCAGTTTCAGTCCTTGGTATTTACCCAAAAAAGTCAAAAATTTACATCCACAGAAAACTCTGCGCACAGATATTTACAGCAACTTTATTCATCATTATGTCAAGTCTTCAAAGCAACTAAGGTGTTCTACAGCGGTGAATGGTACAACAGTAGTAAATCCACATGTTGGAATATTATTCAATGATAAAAAGAAACAAGCTATGAAGCTACAAACAGACATGGAAGAATTTTAAATGTATATTGCTATGTGAAAGAAGCCAGTCTGAAAAGGCCGTATACTACATGTATTATCAGGGTCCTCCAGAGAAATGGAATCAATAGGAGATTGATAGATAGGTAGGTAGATAGATAGATAAAGAGATTTATTAAAAGGAGTTATGGCTCACGTAATTATAGAGGCTGACAAGTTCCGAGATCTGCAATCAGCAAACTGGAGGCCCAGGATAGATGAAAATAGAAGTTTCAGGGGCGCCTGGGTGGCTCAGTCAGTTAAGTGTCCAACTTTGCCTCAGGTCATGATCTCACAGTTGGTGGGTTTGAGCCCCCCATTGGGCTCTGTGCTGATAGCAGAGCCTGGATCCTGCTTCGGATTCTGTGTCTCCCTTTCTCTCTGCCCCTCCCCCTCTCACGCTCTCTCTCTCTCTCTCTCTCTCTCTCTTTTTAATAAACATTTTTTTAAATAAGCAGAGAAGAAAATCTGTCAGGAAGAGCCCAAGTCCAAAGACAGGAGAAGATTAACGTCCAGCTTGAAGACAGAGAGACCCAGAGGGAGCAAATTCTCCCTCGCTCAACCTTTTTGTTCCATTCAGACCCTCAACAGATTGGATGAGACCCACCCCCATTAGGGAGGGCAGTCTGCTTTATTCCTTTCACCAAGGTAAATGTTCATCTCATCCAGAAACACCCTCACACACATGCCCGGGATACCATTTAACCAAATATCCAATAAGCAAATATCTGGGCACCCCATGGCCCAGGCAAGTTGACACATACAAATTAGTCACCACACTGTATGATTCCCACTAGATGACATTCTGGAAAAGGCACAACTATAGACACAGTAAAAAGGTCAGGGGGTTGGAGAGGGATGAAGAGGTAGAACACAGGCTACTTGTAGGGCAGTGCAACTGTTCTGTGTGATACTCTAATGTTGCACACGTGTCTTTACACAATTGTCAAAACCCACAGAATGCACAACACCGTGAACCTCATGGAAACGACAGACTCTTAACAATACTGGATCAATATTGGCTCATCAACGGTAACACACATATTGAACTACTGTCAGATATTACTAACATGAGGAACTGAGGTGAGGGAGGCACAGATTTATGGGAACTCCCTGTACTTTTTGCTCAATTTTTCTGGGAACCCAAAACTGCTCTGAAAAGTCAAGTCTGTTCATTTCAAAGCACAATGAAGGCAAAATAAGATCAAAGACGTGCTGACGTTCCTTAGGCCGCGTGGAAAGGGCACCAAATCTCCTGGAAGGAATGAAGAGTAACTGGAATTCGTAAACATGGGGGCAACCATAAAAGGCTATATTTTTCCTCTTAATTTCTCTCCTGAATCACCTATTAGTCAACGTGATGCTACCCCGAGGTGACTTAACATGAATAGGAGCGAAAGATGCAAACGAACTTCTCAGAAATAATTGACACTTTTCATAATTAAAAAAAGCTCTTTCATCCCAATGACATTGAATTTATGGGAGAACAAACTAGAAAATATGCCTGATGCCCCCAAAACAGTTAGACTGTAAAACACCTGCTCTTGACTTGAGTTGGACTGCTTGAGCAGGGCCCATTCTGGTAGCCATGGGTTGGGCCACTCAGACCCTCTGCAAGACAGAAGCTGTTTCAAGGACTGCCATCAGCTAACAGCGTCCAGCTGCAGTGCCTTTGGGATCCACTAGGGCATTCAAGCCCGGGTCATGAGGGCATGCTTTCCTGGGCAGACGCAGCCAGTGACAGAGGGCAGAGGGTTGCAGGAACAAGATAACGTAGGGTCTTGTAGGCCCCGGAAAGGACTTTAGATTTTATTGTGAATGATATGCATGGCCCAGGTGATCTGAATTACATTTTCGTAGGATCTCTGTCGCTGCCATGTTGAGAGCAGAGGGTAGACAGAGAGGCATGCTCACCCTCAGGGTCTCTGGCCTGGAAATTTCTTCTGGTGAATGCTCTTCCTCCAGACAGCAGCATCTCCAATCTATTATTTGGTGGAATTGATTCCAAAATTGTTCAGATTGCAGATGAAGGTCCATCCCCCTCCTTGATTTGTTTCTATTTGGGATGTGGCATTTGGAGTGTTTCTTTACATACTATAAGCTCAGCAATGTATTAAAAGTCTCTCCTACGGGCGCCTGGGTTGCTCAGGCGGTTGAGTATCCAACTCTTGACTTTGGCTCAGGTCATGATCTCACAGTTTGTGGGATCGAGCCCCATATCGGTCTCTGTGCTGACATCATGGGGCCTGCTTGGGATTTTCTCCTTCCCTTATTCTCAGTCCTTCCCTGCTCACACTCTCTCACAAAATAAATACTTAAAAAAATATAATAATAATAATAAATAAGAAGTCCCTCCTCACACTCGCCCAGCTGTTAGGTGGCCAGTGGGTCCTGCTTCAGAATGGGCTGTACTCCTAGAAGCAGAATCCCCCTGGATTGGTTCTTTCCAGATTTAATCATTGAAACACTCCTAAGTGGCAGAACCTAAGTCATGAATGGCCGGGGCCAAGCAGGAAATTGGAAATGGATAAGCAAGCCAAGACTGGGAATGTGACAGGAAATCAGACACCTTTACCATGCCAGATGCAGGGTATGACCCAGGAGGCTGGAGAGCAGGGCGTTCGGAGTCAACTCCTGGAGTCAGAATTGTGAAAGTGAAAATTACAGGCTGTCCATGACCCTGGGCAGGTCACTTCACCTGTTTCCGTTTCTTCATCAGATGATGGTAACAGTGCATCGGAGGGCGTGGCGAGATTAAGAAAGATGGTTTGGAGTACGTGCATGATGACTTAGCGCAGTGAAACAGACTGATGAATGTTCACCTCTAATCACCTGTCACGTTTGAAAATGTTAAATGGGTTCCCTCTTATTTTAGATGCTAGTGCTCAGATTTCATACTTTGATTAATTTCTGCCTTACATACGTCTATTATACATATCATTATATGTTAATTATAATATTGTTACTGCCTTTACCTAAAAGCAGATCTTCCTTCACTTAGGAGTAGCTGATAGCTCTTTACAGGCAGGGCGGGGAGAGTGGAAACCTGGGTACCCGAGTGTCTTCATTTTATTAAGGTCAGAGAAAAGGCAGCTGTACCCCCGGAAAGTCTTCCCTTTGTCATGGTGTGTTAACCTAGATGCCCAGAAGGGATTAAATGTGCAGGGACGTTATAGGGGAAATGCCTGTGGGAGGTAAACTAGGGAGTCTGGGGAGCGGAGAGAAGTGACCATGTGATCCCAAGTAAAGAAGACTGGGAGAGATGGCAGGAAGGTGCCTAAGACTGTCGTCCAGCTGCCTAAGGAAGGCTCAACAGAGCTGTTGGAAAACAGTGAAGCCAAAGGCAGCCACGTGAGAGGCCCTTACCTTTGGTCTGTGGGTTCCTGTTCTGAGCTCCGGCTCCCCTGGAGCTCTGACACTGGCTGGGAGCAGGGTGGGGGCGTGGCTTCCAGGTGCTGTCAAAGGGGAGCAGCTGCTTGGCCCATGGTGGGGGGGGAAGGTGAGCTCTCAGCCAGCCACACCTGAGCTGGGGGATGGGCAGGAAACAAATAGCAACACTATCTCCTGGTGAGCCTTGAGGCAATCTGGTTGTTAAGACTGTGGTGCCTCTGTGTACCTGAATTTGTTAGCTCTGTTTATCCTTATTTTAACCAAGAGATTTACTTCCCAAGCCTCAGTGGTCTGTAATCCTAATGAGGTGATAGTTTATCTACAGAACCTAACAAAACGTTCCACGCTTGACGAGATTTTGGTGATTTATTAAGTCCTTGAACCCATTCATTTATTTCACTGTCGTGCATTAATAGTCTCCAGAGTGTGAAGGCAAAGGAGACACCGTAGATCCTACACTCAAAATGGATATTGTGGACTTTTTTGTAATGTCTACGGTTTCTCCCTGGCGTGTGATTGACTGGGAACCCCTCCCCAAAGATAAATCTCTCTAAAGGTAAGCTTGAAAGATTATAGCGTTATACATATTTGAGAATAAAAACAACTATCCCCACACATTTAAAGGTTTGATTTCTTCTTTTTCCTCACTGAAAACTCTTGGCAGAGGTGAGCATAGACCCACCCATCTGAGCATCATCAGTTTCAGCCCCCTCCCACCCCCACCCCAAGCTTCCCCCTTCTCTGACAGGAATCAGTTTCTCTGGATTTCGATTTCATTTGCTGACAGGTTTGATGTGACTTACAATAATATTTACATCCCTCTTGTCAAGTCCTGTGCTGCCTGATTGAAACTCCGGTCACATTTTGATTAATTTTAGCCTTTATTTATTCGATGTACTCTCTCAGCGGAATTAATTATTTCTGGGGCCCCAAATGTCAGGACTGGCAGCACAATTGATGGGCACTACCCAGAGTCAGGGGGAAGTAGAGTATTGCTTTCCTGGGGCCCATTCCTCCAGGGATGTATTTGTCAACAAAGATGGAAATTTCTTTACTGGATTTATATACAAGTGATCCCTAGTTGTACAGAATGTAGTGAGTGCTATAAATCTTGGGAAGACTTTATATATATCTCCACCTCGAAGTCTTTAATATCCTGATACCTTCTTGCTCATTAATGATATCACTCCTAGAGGGAAATCTGAGTTATGCCTTCAGATGCCGTAATGTCGGTAGAGTAGGGTATAGGGTTACCAGTTGTTTGAATCTGGTGATCAAGGTCTTGGAAACCTAATTCTATTTGATACAAAAAGTCACTCATTTGTCTTAGATATGGAAATCAAGGTCACCTACACTGAACATTGCAGAACTGAGCCTCATTATTGTCAAATCCTAGTAACACTCCCACATATTGGATATTTGCTTGGAAGTAAAAAAGAAGTCAAGAACCTGAGAAAGATTTTCTTCCTCTAAGCAGGTCCTAATATTAGTCATTCTAAGTGCTGAACTTGAAAAACTGCTTATCACCATGAAGAAGTCTGTGAATATATTCACCTCTGTTTGGGACCACAATGTGGTCAAACCAATTATTTTAAAGGGCATTTCTCTGCCCCACCCTCCATTATAGATCTTTTAGCTTACTAGACCTTCCATTTATAATATGTGTGAGAGTCCTCTGTCATAAATGAGGTCTGAACTTGGGGCTTCCATTTTCATTAGAAGCAGGTGCCTTTAGATCACACTAATCCTCCATTAGCCATTACTATACTTGGTATTACCCAGTGGGAATCCTATATGATAACTGACAGTTTTATTCAACCTTTGGCCTTTTCTCAGTGGATAGGAGCTGGTTGGAGGCTTACCCATATGGGCTCAGTTATGGACACCTGCCTCTAAATTCTGTCAGATTCAGGACCACGAGGAATGGCTCTGATAAGTCCAGTAACACTTTAAGAAATAGGTATAAGAAGAAAATCAAGGAGAAAGAGGGGTCAGCAACATGGCAGCAGATCAGAGACAGAGGAGAAAAGCTAGCCAGAGAGACATTCCCAGAGGGGAAGAGAATAGCTGAGGAAATTTCCAGAAGTGTAATGTCTGGAATTTAAGTCATCCCTGCCCTCTGCTGTGCCCTTTTTGTGCCCTCCCCCACTTCCTAGCTGAGACCTCCAAACCTGGAAGAGAGTTTGAGGGGAGCCTGGGTGGGTCAGTCAGCTGAGCAACCAACTCTTGATTTTGGCTCAAGTCATGATCTCACGGTTTGTGGGATCGAGCCCCACAATCAGGCTCTGTGCTCACTGTGTGGAGCCTGCTTGGGATTCCCTCTCTCTCTCTCTCTCTCTCTCTCTCTCTCTGGCCCTCTCCTCCTCATGTGCACATGCTCGCTGTCTGAAAATAAATAGATAGACATTAAGACAAGAGAAGAAAAGAAAGTTCCAGGCAGTACAGCCTTCTGTTGGAGAATCGGGAGAAGTAAAGGGACAGACGATGCAGGCAGGTGGAGTCTTCTCTGTGTCACCCTGCCTGCACCCTGAAAGAGCCCCCACAAGAAACACTCCCCAGTGGGAATCCTGGGGTAGAAGAACATCTACAATGGTGGTGCATCCTCTCCTTAGGCAGGACCAGAGATGTTAAACCTGGAAGGGACATCTGAGTGAGTCCAGCCCCTCATATGTATGGTAGGTCTTAGAGGGAGAGGGCCTTTGGTGACCTGAGCTGAACTGGCTGTTGGTTTCAGGCTGTGGAAACTGCTAGTGTTGTCTGCTCCATGACTGCGGCCCCCAGAGCTCTAGCTGCTGGGGTCCCCATCCCCTGCATCACGCTCCTCTACAGAAACTGGTCAGGATTATTTGTTTGTCATCTACCTTCTTTCCTTTTCAATCCTGCCTTGCCTCCCCCACTCACATCCCCTAAGGTCCGAAGGAAATCGGCATTGTGAATTTAAGGACCTACCTCTTCCCTCCAAATCCTACTCATACAGTGATGCCTGACGTTTTTAGGGGAGGAACAGCACACAGTAGGAGATTATTGAAATCTACAATTTGACAAATATAACTTAAATGATAGTGCCAGTTGAGGTATTGCGTGGATCTTAAAATGACTTTGGACATGGATCAATGGTAATGACTGACTGATGTCACATAATTTTTATCTTGCTGAGCCAGTGAGTAAGCAGCAGGGCCCTAATTCGATAGGGCTGTCTCCACAGAGGAAGACACATCAAAGTGAGCTGGTGGTCATTGAAAGCATGAGGCAAAAATGGCTAGTACCAAACTGTGTCTTCTTTTCACAGGGGAAATGGGAAGTGGGAAGAGAGCCCAAGGCCCCTGAACACAAGTAAATACTGCTTCTGAGTAGGCAGAGGTGTCTATTAGGGAAGCAGAAACACTGAACACCCTCCCTGGGCCTCTTGATATAGCCCAGAATTGTCCCTCCTTACCTTCCATTGGTGCATATCAGTGGAGGCTCTGCTGGGAGGTATTTTCATCCTGTGCTCTTGAACGGGAACACTGTCCAGATAACAAACTAACCAGATTCTTGTAATTTTTTTTTTTTTTAAGCCAGCTTCATTGCAAAACACCTTTGTTTCCAGGGACTTGAATTATTCTCATTCTTTTTTTTTTTTTTAAGTATTTATTTATTTATTTATTTATTTATTGAGAGAGAGAGAGAGAGAGAGAGAGAGAGAAAGAGAGAGGTTGAGTGGGGGAGGGGCAGAGAGAGAGGGAGAGAGAGAGAATCCCAAGCAGGCTCTGCACTGTCATCGCAGCGCCTGATGTGGGTCTTGAACTCACAAACCATGAGATCATTCCCTGCACTGAAGTCAGACGCTTAACTGACCGAGACACCCAGGTGCCCCGAGTTATCCTCATTCTTTATCTCCTTTGTTGTTTTGTAGCCATTCTTAACTTTTATGAATTCTTTCTTTTAAAAATTGTGCATGCCCCTCCCCCGTTCATGCTCTCTCTCTGTCCCAAAAATAAATAAACGTTGAAAAAAAAAATTAAAAAAAAAAATTGTGCTTGACGATTCCCCATTTTAGAGTGATGGAAAGAATTTAGGCTTTGCAAATCATCCCAGTTCCAAAGCCACCACCACTAATAGCAAGGTGCCTTTGGAGAAGTGGTTTGAGGATTTCCTTATGGGTGGAAAATTGGAGGGCATGAGCCCCCTTTCCAGAATATTTGTGCAATTTTGGGGAGATTATGGATATGAAAGTTCCAGGTACGTCGCTGGCTCTGAAAAAGTGATAATTTCCTTCACCTTCCTCATCGATATTCTAAGATTCACATTGCAGAAACAATACTTGACCTTGGTGTCTACCCAGGAAGTGTTTACCAGCCTTGTCACCTGTTTTTATAAATCATGTTTGAGTGCAACACAGCCATCCCTGTCCATTTCCTATGCCAATGGCTGCTTCCATGCTACAAAACAAAGTCCGATAGTTGGACTCCAGGTTATATGTGGCCCACAAGCCTGAAATATTTACTATTTGGCCCTTTTCAGAAAACGTCTGCAGATTCCTAGCTTAGAGCAATGCTAGGGCCCAAAGGAACCTGGTTTAGCAGCTGAGCTCATAATGTTTCTCCTATCTACCTGAACTTTCCTCAACTCGTCCTTAATGTAAGTATACCTCCTTGTATCCATATGTTGAGCAATTTTGCTTATCTTTTCTCTTCTTTACCCAGGGAAGTTAGAATTATTTTCAGACAGGTATTTATATAGCTACTTTTTATAAATAAGACCTGTTGAAAGATATTTATAGCACAGGTAATATTCAGAATTTATTTCCTCCTCAGAGAGGTAAGTTTTAATAAGTGAGTTCTCAGACGGGACTTACAGAAATGTCAGTGGAGGTGAATTCCTGGATGTGTACATCTTCAGATGAAGGAGATTCTCTGAGGATGGGACGTTAGAAACTCGTATGAATATTTTTCCCACCAATGTTGAAATTTCATGTGACAATAAGCTTTTCTACAATTTACCACAAGGAACTGAATCTGAAGGAAAGGGGTCTTGGGAGCTGCCAGGCTTTCCTTTGCCCCAATATCATTTCCTGCCCCCCCCAGGTCTTCCCACACCCCCTCTGTTTAGCATAATTAAGTTGCCCTTGTAACCCACACCAGAGGAGCTGTGCTAAGGTCTCTAATCTAGATGCTTTGTAAAATTTACACCCTTTTAATCTTCACAACACTTGGGGATTTGTTTGTTTTCTATTTAATATATTTACATTCATTTATAAATATGTTTTTTGTTCTTTTATTCATTTACTATTTATGTTATAGATGGGAAAACAAAAGTTCCTCCAAAGTCACATAGCCAGTAAAAGATAGAGCCATGACTCAAAACCAGAATGGGTTCCACCAAAGCCTGTGTTCATCCCATGACATATACCACCTGCAATCTTGACCATGTACAGGCCTAATGGAGATGATGCCTCCCAGGGAGGATTGCCACCACACCATCCTCTCACATCATTTTACCATTTAGGTCTTGCATTTATTCATTTTGATTGTTAAGGTATCTTACTTATTCAGTTCTCTGTTTTTTTCAAATCCTGTCTTCTTAAAATATTGTTATAATTTTTTAAGGTGTAGAAGGTGATGATTTAATGTATGTATATATTATGAAGTGATTACCACAGTCAAGTTTATATCACCTTGCATAGTTACCATTTTTGTATGTATGCTCATAACACTTAAGATCTACTCTCAGCAGCCTTCAAATATATAATACAGTATTATTTAAAAAAATTTTTAATGTTTATTTATTTTTTGAAAGAGACAGAGCATGAGCAGGGGAGGGGCAGAGACAGAGGGAGACACAGAATCTGAAGCAGGCTCCAGGCTCCAAGCCGTCAGCCCAGAGCCTGACACTGGGCTCAAACTCAAGAACCCTGAGATCGTGACCTGAGCCGAAGTTGGGCACTTAACTGACAGAGCCACCCAGGCACCTCTACAATGCAGTGTTATTAACTAGAGGCACCATGCTTATATTGGACCCTTAGAATTTATTCATCTTAGAACTGAGTGGTTGTACCTTTGGGCCAACATATCTCCCTATTTCACCCACTTCCAGATCCTGGCAACCACTGTTGTACTCTCTGGTTCTAGGAGTTAGACTTTTTAAAAATTCCACACATAAGTGAGATCTTACAGTATATGTCTTTCTGTGTCTGGCTTATTTCACTTTAGCAGAATATCTTCCAGGTTCATATACGTTATTACAAATAGCAGGATTTTCTTCATTTTTATGGCTAAAAACAGCCCATTATATATAATATATATATTTGTGTATATACATTGTGTGCATGTGTATACACACACACACACACACACACACACACATATACTTCACATTTTCTTTATACATTTATCCATCAATAGACACATAGGTTGCAAACAGCAAAGGAAACGATCAACAAAGTGAAAAGTCAACCTATGGAATCGGGCAAAATATTTGTAAACCACATATCTGGTAAAGGGTTAATATGCAAAATAGAAAAGGAACTTCCATGACTCAGGAGAAAAAAAAAAAAAAAAAAAAAAAATCTGATAAAAATTTGACAAAGGACTGGGGCGCCTGGGTGGCACAGTCGGTTAAGCGTCCGACTTCAGCCAGGTCACGATCTCGCGGTCCGTGAGTTCGAGCCCCGCGTCAGGCTCTAGGCTGATGGCTCAGAGCCTGGAGCCTGTTTCCGATTCTGTGTCTCCCTCTCTCTCTGCCCCTCCCCCGTTCATGCTCTGTCTCTCTCTGTCCCAAAAATAAATAAAAAACGTTGAAAAAAAATTAAAAAAAAAATTTGACAAAGGACTTAAATAGACATTTTTTCCAAAGAAGACATACAAATAGCCAACAAGTACATGAAAAGGTGCTCAATATCACTATCATCAGGGAAATGTAAATCAAACCTACCATGAGTTATCACCCAACACCAGTTAGGACCTCTATTATCAAAAAGATAAGAGATAACAAATGTTGGCGAGGATATGGTAAGGAGACCCTTGTATGCTGTTGGTACAGCCACTACAGAAAACAATATGGAGTTTCCTCAAAAAAATAGAAATAGACCATACGATCCAGGAATCCCACCTCAGGGTATGTATTGAAAGGAGATGAAATCAGGATCTCGAAGGGATATGTACACTCTTGTGTTCCCTGTAGGACTGTTCCCAACAGCCCAGATTGGTAAGGTATCTTAGAAATCACCTAGTTCGACCTCCCACATATCAACACCGCCCTGTCTCTGTAAACAGCCCACGACTCAGAGCCCATGAATTCATAAGCCAGTCTGCTCTACTGCAGGGCAAGCCTCATTATCCGTTACAATGTTTGTAGTGAACTTTATTGTTTCCATAGGCGCTGTTATTTCTCAGGCTTAGTGTGGTTTTGTCCTCACTACAATTCTGTAAGGACAGCATTGCAGGAATTACTTTTTCTGTCTAGTAAATGTCTATTTCAGGAACCATGAACTGTGGACTCCAAAACCAGAGCCCTGGGCCCCACGCCCCTCCTATTCCGTACGTCATGGCCAGTGCTCTCCCTTCTTCCTTTGGGGACCGTGTTCTGCCTAAAGTCGATCCTTCTGTCTGGGCACTAGATCCCCTTCTCCCTTGGCTACTCACGGACATCATTCCAGCCAATCACCCCTTTCTCTCCTGCTTTACCAATCTGTTCCCTCTGTACCGGAGTGCAGCATACAAACATGCTACTCTGTATGTAAAAGCTTTAAAATTTTCCTTGTGAGGCCCCACATCATGCTCCAGCTACTTCCTCACGTCCTTGCTCTCTTTTTCCTCACGACATCAACAGTGGTTGACAATCAATGATTCTGATTCCTTATTATCCGTTCTTTCTTTCACACTTCTTTTAAAGATTTTTTTCGATTTTTTAAGTTTATTTATTTATTTTGAGAGAGAGAGAGAGAGAGAGAGACAGCACAAGTGGGGGAGGGGCAGAGAGAGAGGGAGAGAGAATCCCAAGCACTGACAGTGAAGAGCCCTATTCGGGGCTCAATCCCACGAACTGTGAGATCATAACCTGAGCCAAAACCAAGAGTCGGATGCTTAACTAACTGAGCCACCCACATGTCCCAACTTTAATGTTTCTAAAAGTGAAAGTGTAATGTATGTAAAGGCAATGTTTTCAGTCAACTGTATTGACCTATCTAGCCCAAATGAGATCTGGAATATTTCCAACACTCCCCCAAATTGTCTTGTGCTCCTTTCTAGTTACTATTTCCTGCCCTAAAGTCATCTACAATTCTAATCTCTTTTGCCACAGATTCCTTCCATCTATTATTGAATTCCTATGTGAGAAATTACATGTTAAGAACCCTTTGGTGTCTGACCTCTTCACACAATACAGTCTCTTTGAGATTCATCCATATTGTGGCATGTGTCAGTTACATGTAACTTTTTTTTTACTGAGTATTATTTCATAATTATTTTTATCCATGCTCCTACTGGTGGATATTTGAATTTCTTTCCAGATTTTCACTGTTGTGAATAAAAGTTTTGCGAAAACTTGCGTTACACATCTTTTTGTGGACATATGCTTTCATTTATCTTGGATAAACACACCTAGTAGTGGAATTGCCTGATCATAGAACAGGAACACGTTCGAGTCTATCAGAAACTGTCAAACCATTATGCAAAGTGGTTGTTAACATTTTATATGCCCACCAGAAATGCATACCTTACTAGTTAAACTACATTTTTAAAAATAAAATTCAGTGTTGTGTAGGTACATAACGATAAATAATTGTTGCTTTAATCTGCATTTCCCTGGTGCCTAATGATACTAAGCATCTTTTATGTGCCCATGGGCCATTTGTATGCTTTCTTTTGTGAAGAATCTGTTAAATCTTTTGCTGATTTTTAAAAAATTGAGTGTGTCTTATTAATGAATTATATTAGTTTTCCGGTGCTGCATAACAAATCACCCTAAATTACATACTGAATTTACAAATTATCATTATTTGTTACTTTTTTAGTGGCTTGAAGACCACATGTATTTCCTCACAGTGTCTGCGTATCAGGAGCCTGGGCCTGGCTTAGCTGGGACTCATGCCCAGGGTCTTGCAAGGCTACAGTCAAGGTGACGCCAGGGGCTAGTTGTTCATCTGGAGCATGTTGTCCCCTCCCAACTTCAATCAGGCTGTTGGCAGAATTCAGTTCTTTGTGATTGTAGGACAGAGGCCATCTGCTCCTAGAGGCCACCTCTGACTTCAGGCAATTCGCAACATGACAGCTTGTTTCTTCAAAGCCTGTAGGGGAAAGTCTTTCCTGTTTTTTGGGTTTTTTTTATGTTTATTTATTTTGAGACACACACACACACACACGCACACACGCACACACGCACACACACACACACACACACACACACACACACACAATCCCAAGCAGGCTCTGCCCTGTCAGCATAGAGCCCAATGTGGAGCCCAGTGTGAGACTCAAACTCACAAACGCTGAGATCATGACCTCAGCCGAAATTAAGAGTGGGACACTTAATCGACTGAGTCACCCAGGTGCCCCTTTCCTGTTTTGAGTCTCTTTTGAAAAGCTTCCCACAGAGGATAATCTGCCTATTGATGAAAATCAGCTGATAATTGGTTTTTATTATATCTGCAAAATCTTTTAGCTTCACCATGGACCATAACCTAACTACAGCTGTAACATCCATCGTATTCACAGAGCCTGCCCACATGCAAGGGGAGAGGGTTATGGCAGGCATATACACCAGGGGTGGGAACTGTGAGGACCATATTAGGAATACACCAAATTAGAGTTTTTAAAAAAATATATAAACTAAACATAAGTCTTTTGTCAGATATAATTATTGAAATTGTATTTTCTCCAACTGTGGTTTCAGTATTTGCTTATTGATGGCTTTTGATGAGCAAAAGCTCTTAATTTTAATAAAGAGTAATTCACCAACACTTTGCTTTTATGGTTAGTGATTTTTATCTTTTGTCCAAACAATATCTGTCTTCTCACGGGCTGTGAATATAGTCTGTTTATTTGAGAAGCCATATAGGTTTAGTTTTTATATTTGTATTTAGGTCTATGATTCATCTAAGATTCTTCGTGTGAGGGATGTGTGTGTAAAATGTGAGATAGAGTCTTCTGTCCCCGATGCCATACAGATACCCAATCACTCCAGTACAATTTATTAAGAAGATGATTTTTATTTCTCCATGGAATGGCTTTGACACCTTTGCCAAAAATCAGTCTTGGGACCCATTATTTTGTTCCACCCATCTGTGTATCAACTCCGATGTCAATGGCACACTCTCTTGATTAGAGACATATATCATGTAAATAATTGGAAGGCTTACTTTCTCCCCACATTGGTCTACAGATATTACACACAGTCAATCAAAATCCCAGAAGGATTTGTCATAGATATCAACAAGCTGATTTTCAACTTTTTATGGAAAGGCAAAGGACCTAGGATTCCTAGGAATTTTGTATTTGACAAATATATGTAATCACACCCCCAAAGCATCTCTTTATCCTACCAAAATAAGAGTGTGGGACTTAATTTCTGAAAAAAGACTGAAGCATTTTACATCTCAGAACAATAGTTCTTGGGGCACCTGGGTGGCTCAATCAGTTAAGCATCTGACTTCAGCTCAGGTCATGATCTCACTGCTCATGGGTTCCAGCCCCATGTCAGGCTCTGTGTTGAGAGCTTGAAGCCTGGAGCCTGTTTCAGATTCTGTCTCCATCTCTCTGCCCCTCACCCGCTCAAGCTCTGTCTCTCCCTCTCTCAAATATAAAATAAAACACAAAAAAACAATTTAGAACAGCCGTCGTCAAAGTGTGGTCCATGGACCCCTGGTGATGCCCACAATCCTGCAGGAGGTCTCCGGAGTTAAACCATTTCTGTCACTGGCTGCGTCTGCCCAGGAAAGCATGCCCTCATGACCCGGGCTTGAATGCCCTAGTGGATCCCAAAGGCACTGCAGCTGGACGCTGTTAGCTGATGGCAGTCCTTGAAACAGCTTCTGTCTTGCAGAGGGTCTGAGTGGCCCAACCCATGGCTACCAGAATGGGCCCGGCTCAAGCAGTCCAACTCAAGTCAAGAGCAGGTGTGTTACAGTCTAACTGTTTTGGGGGCATCAGGCATATTTTCTAGTTTGTTCTCCCATAAATTCAATGTCATTGGGATGAAAGAGCTTTTTTTAATTATGAAAAGTGTCAATTATTTCTGAGAAGTTCGTTTGCATCTTTCGCTCCTATTCATGTTAAGTCACCTCGGGGTAGCATCACGTTGACTAATAGGTGATCCAGGAGAGAAATTAAGAGGAAAAACATAGCCTTTTATGGTTGCCCCCATGTTTGCGAATTCCAGTTACTCTTCATTCCTTCCAGGAGATTTGGTGCCCTTTCCACGCGGCCTAAGGAACGTCAGCACGTCTTTGATCTTATTTTGCCTTCATTGTGCTTTGAAATGAACAGACTTGACTTTTCAGAGCAGTTTTGGGTTCCCAGAAAAATTGAGCAAAAAGTACAGGGAGTTCCCATAAATCTGTGCCTCCCTCACCTCAGTTCCTCATGTTAGTAATATCTGACAGTAGTTCAATATGTGTGTTACCGTTGATGAGCCAATATTGATCCAGTATTGTTAAGAGTCTGTCGTTTCCATGAGGTTCACGGTGTTGTGCATTCTGTGGGTTTTGACAATTGTGTAAAGACACGTGTGCAACATTAGAGTATCACACAGAACAGTTGCACTGCCCTACAAGTAGCCTGTGTTCTACCTCTTCATCCCTCTCCAACCCCCTGACCTTTTTACTGTGTCTATAGTTGTGCCTTTTCCAGAATGTCATCTAGTGGGAATCATACAGTGTGGTGACTAATTTGTATGTGTCAACTTGCCTGGGCCATGGGGTGCCCAGATATTTGCTTATTGGATATTTGGTTAAATGGTATCCCGGGCATGTGTGTGAGGGTGTTTCTGGATGAGATGAACATTTACCTTGGTGAAAGGAATAAAGCAGACTGCCCTCCCTAATGGGGGTGGGTCTCATCCAATCTGTTGAGGGTCTGAATGGAACAAAAAGGTTGAGCGAGGGAGAATTTGCTCCCTCTGGGTCTCTCTGTCTTCAAGCTGGATGTTAATCTTCTCCTGTCTTTGGACTTGGGCTCTTCCTGACAGATTTTCTTCTCTGCTTATTTAAAAAAATGTTTATTAAAAAGAGAGAGAGAGAGAGAGAGAGAGAGAGCGTGAGAGGGGGAGGGGCAGAGAGAAAGGGAGACACAGAATCCGAAGCAGGATCCAGGCTCTGCTATCAGCACAGAGCCCAATGGGGGGCTCAAACCCACCAACTGTGAGATCATGACCTGAGGCAAAGTTGGACACTTAACTGACTGAGCCACCCAGGCGCCCCTGAAACTTCTATTTTCATCTATCCTGGGCCTCCAGTTTGCTGATTGCAGATCTCGGAACTTGTCAGCCTCTATAATTACGTGAGCCATAACTCCTTTTAATAAATCTCTTTATCTATCTATCTACCTACCTATCTATCAATCTCCTATTGATTCCATTTCTCTGGAGGACCCTGATAATACATGTAGTATATGGCCTTTTCAGACTGGCTTCTTTCACATAGCAATATACATTTAAAATTCTTCCATGTCTGTTTGTAGCTTCATAGCTTGTTTCTTTTTATCATTGAATAATATTCCAACATGTGGATTTACTACTGTTGTACCATTCACCACTGTAGAACACCTTAGTTGCTTTGAAGTCTTGACATAATGATGAATAAAGTTGCTGTAAATATCTGTGCGCAGAGTTTTCTGTGGATGTAAATTTTTGACTTTTTTGGGTAAATACCAAGGACCGAAACTGCCGGATACGTGGTAAGAGTATGTTTGGTTTTATAAGAAACCTCCAAACTGTCTTCCAAAGTGGCTATGACATTTTACTTTCCCACAGCAATGACCACCTTCATTTTTGGAAGATATTTTGTTGGATACAGAATTCTGGGTTGACAGTTATTTTTCTTTGCATGGAGAGATGTTATCCTCTGTCTTCGGTCTCTGTTGCTTCTGATCAGAAGTCAGAGTGATTCCTATTGTTGTTTCTCTGGGTGATTTTAAAATGTTTCCTGTATCTCTGGGTTTTTAGCAGTTTGGCTATGGCATGTCTAGATATGGGTTTCTTTTTACTTATCTAGCCTAGAGAAATTACCCCTGCAATTAAGTGATCAGATAAGAATGCCTTGAAGTCATGTCAGTTATTTTTAGGTAAATGAATATATATAAAGCATTTAGAAGCATGCTTTTCACATAGTACCAGCTATTATTATTGCAGACATGTTTCCAAGTTACCTGTGAAAAAATGCAAAATAGTTATTTCATTTACATGTTTTAAACTGTAAGTAGGTATTTTTTATGGTGCAATTATTTTTTTAAGTTCATTTATTTATTTATTTTGAGAGAGAGAGAGAGCACACGTGCCCCCCTCGCACAAGTGGGAGAGGGGTGGAGAGGGGAGAGAGAGAATCCTAAGCAGGCTCCACACTGTCAGCACAGACCCGACATGGGGCTCAAACTCATGAACCATGAGATCGTGACTTGAGCTGAAACCAAGAGTCAGAGGCTTAACCGACTGAGCCACCTAGGGGCCCCAGTGCTATCAGTATTTGAGCTGAGAGAGGATTGGGTAACAGCTTCAGATACTTTTTGCTCACCTTTAGATTCAACCCCAAGCAGACCCCGGGATGAAAGCAACAGGAGAATGCCCTGTTCTGTGTGACTCCTCTGTCCTGCAGGCCCCCTTCCACTGTTGCTTTCTCCCCAAGATTCAAGAGTCAGAGTTGGGGCCAGGGATTGTCAAGCTAAGCAACCGTTTCGCTTTTAGGTTTTTTTTATTTTGTTTTTGCATTTGTGACACTCAGATTCCAATCGGCCCCACCAGCCTGCTCTGTAGTTTAAGGCTTCACTGACTTGTTCTATGCTTTGTAAGTTTCTCCCTCATGGTAGACATGCTCTTCTCTGTGGCCCAGACCAGGTATGCAAGTTGCCATGGTCCTCTGGCCTCCTTTGAATTGCTGTGTCTTTGGAACTCCAGTCATTAGGACTTTCTTGCCTCAGTAGTTTTTGGCTTGGCCCAGTGGAAAATAGGATTCTTATTTTTATCAAGCTTTTCTTGATGTCACAGAACAGAGGTCTTTCGTGTTCTTCTGCATTGGGACTCGAACCTCTTTCAGGTTTCTTCTCTTCCTTGGACACATTCATTCCAATTAGGCTTTCCTTCATTCTGAATACTCAGCTGAAACATCTTTTGTCAAGGTCAATGGTAACCTCCATGTTACAAAATCCAGTGGTCAATTCTAAGTCCACATATTATTTTACTCATTTGACCATTGACATTGTTGATCACATACTGCTCTAAATACCTCACTTGGCTCCTGGAACATGAGTGTCTACTGATTCTCCTCTTACCTCCATGACCACTTCTTTTTTGTGTGTGCCTATTTCTCCCACTCTTCCCTGCTTCTAACTAGTGGAGCATTCCAACGTCTCCAGTCTGTTGTATTCATGTCCACTCCCTTGGTGATATCATCTAGCCTTATGGTTGTAAATAGCACTTTTATGCTGATGGCTCCTCGATTTGTATTTAGAGCCCAGAATTGTTCCTGAACTCCAGACTTCTATCTCTGACAGCCTACATAATATTACTCTCTGATACATAATTTGCATCTCAAATAGCATATTCAAGATAAAACCCCCAGTTTTTTCCTCCAAAATCCACTTTTTCTGTATTCTCCCCCCAAAGGTTGCTCAGGTCAAAAATCCTTGAGTTCATTTTGACTCTTCTCTTTCTCTAATAAGTAACATACAGTCCATAGGCAACTCCTGTGTGTTTACCTTCAAATTATACCCGGAATTCAAACACTGGTTCAAGTCTCTTCCCTGGATTATTCCAATAGCTTCCTAACCAATTTCCCTACCATGAGACACAACTGCTATCACCTCTCAGCTCCTGCTTCATGGTAGCCTCAATATAGCAGTGAAAAAATTCTGTTGAATTCTCGTCACAGCATCTGACTTTGCTGCACAGAACTCTCCAATGGCCTAAAAGACCATCTTTGGCCTTGTTCCCTGATACTTCCCTGAGCCCTTCTGCTATATTCTCTTCTTTGCACATTCTGTTCCAGCCACGCTGGCCTTCCTGTTATTCTTCACACACAGGGAGCCTGTTCTCCTTCATGTCTTGCTTGTGTTCATTCTCCTCTAAAATACTTCCTGCCAGAAAGTCTCATGTTTATCCTAACTTCTAGGTCTATCCTAACTCTTCTATTGTGGCTTAAAAAAAAAAAAAAAGACAATTTTTTAAGAGTAGTTTTAAGTACACAGCAAAATGAAGAAGAAAGTACGGAGATGTCTCATATGCCCCTCCCCCCAAACAGGCATAGCCTCCCCCATTATCAACCTCCCCCACCAGTATGGTGCATTTCTTACAATTGAGAAACCTGTACTGACACATCATTATCACCTAAAGTTTGCAGTTTACATTAAGGCTCACTCCCTTTTTTTTTTTTTTTTTTTTTTTTTTTTTTTTTTTTTTTTTATTGAAAGGAAGGAAGGGAGGAAAGGAAGGGAGGGAGGAAGGAAAGAAGCTGGGTTCACTCAATGTTATACATTCTATGGGTTTAGACAACTATATAAAGGTATGTATCCATCATTATAGTATCATATAGTATTTTCACTGCCTTAAATGTCCTGTGGGCTCTGCCTATTTATCCCTCCCTCCCCAAAGCCTGGGAACCAATAATTTGTTTCTTGGCTGCATAGTGTTGCCTTTTCCAGAATATCATATAGTTGGAATCATACAGTATGTGGCCTTTTCAGAGTGGTTTTATTCACTTAGTAATATGCATTTAAGTTTCCTGCCTGTCTTCTCATGGGCTGAATAGCTCATTTCTTTTTAGCTCTGAATAATATTCCATTGTCTGGCGGGACCATCGTTTATTTGCACTTTCACCTACTGAAGAGCATCTTGGTTGCTTCCAAGTTTTGACAATTATGAATAGAGCTGCTGTAAATATCTATTTCCAGGTGTGTGTATGGACATAAGTTTTCAACTCCTTTGGATAAATGCCAGGGAAAGCACGTCCAGGCTCCTATGGTGAGTGTGTATCTAGTTTTGTAAGAACCCTCCATACTTCTCCCAAAGTAGTCGTACAAGTTTACCTTGCAACCAGTGATGAATGTCAACTTCCTGTTGTTCCGCATCTTGCCGGCCTTCGGTGCTGCCAGTATTCTAGAAGTTGGTCATTCTAACATGTGTATAATGGTACATCATTGTTGTTTTAATTTGCATTTCCCTAATGACATATGATGTGGAGCATCTTTTCATATGCTTATTTGCCATCTGTATTTCTTCTTTGGTGGAGTGTCTGTTAAGGTCTTGGACCCATTTTATAATTGAGTTGTTTTTCTTATGGTTGAGTTTTAAGAGTTCTTTGTAGGGACCTGTAGATGGCTCAGTCAGCTAAATGTCTGACTCTTGGATTCAACTCAGGTCATAATCTCATGGTTCATGAGTTTAAGCCCCACATTGGGCTCTGCGCTGATGGCATGGAGCCTGTCTGGGTTTCTCTGTCCCTCTCCCTCTCTCTCTGCTCCTCTCCGCTGGTTGCTGTCTCTCTCAAAATAAATAAATAAACTTTAAAAAAAGAGTCATTTGTATATTTTGGGTAACAGTCCATTATCTGATGTGTCTTTTGCAAATATTTTCTCCCGGTCTGCAGCTTGTCTTCTCATCCTCTTAACATTGTCTTTCACAGAGTTAAACATTTTTAATTTTAATGAAATCCAGATGACCAGTTATTTCTTTCATGGGTCAGGTTTTTCTGTTCTGTCAAAAAAAAGGTCATCCACGTTTTCCCTTACATTATCTAGTAGAAGTTGTATGGCTTCATGTTTAAAGCTGGGTGTCGTAAGCATTTTGAATTAATTTTTGTGAGGGATGTAAGATCTGTGTCTCGATTCATTTTTTTGCAGGTGGATGTCCCATTGTTCCGGCAAGATTTGTTGAAAAGACTAGCTTTGATCCATTGTACCGACTTTTGTTCCTCTGTCAAATATCAGTAGATTACATCTGTAAAGGTCTATTTTGTGACTCTTTTCTGTTCCATTGATATATTTGTCCATTCTTTCACCTATACCACCCTATCTTGATTATTATACTTTATAGTAAAAGCTTGAAGTTGGCTCATGTCAGCTCTGCAACTTTGCTCTTCTCCTCTAATATCATGTTGGTTATTCTGGGTTTTTTGGTTTCTTCATATAAACTTTAGGGTCAGTTTGCAAATATCCACAAACTATCTTGCTGAGATTTTGATTGGACTTGTATTAAATCTATCAACCAAATTGGGAAGAACTGATATCTTGATAATATCGAGTCTTCCTTTCCACAAACGTGAACTATTTCTCCCTTTATTTAGTTCTTCTTTTATTTTTCATCACAGTTTTGTAGTTTTCTTCATATGTATCATGTACATATATGTTTTAGAATTACACCTTAGTACTTTATTTGAGGGGGGTTGAAACCTACTTTATCCATTAGAGCCTTTAGCATATTAATCATAGCAGTTTTAAATCCCTGGTTTGATAATTTGAACATGTCTGCCATTCTGGTTCAGATGCTTGCTCTGTCTCTTCCAGCTGTATGTCTTGCAATTTTTTCTTGATAGCTGAACATGATGTAATGGGTAAAAAGAGCTGCTGTAAATAGACTTTAGCAATATGGTGATGAGCTGTTAGGAGAGGGGAAGTGATCTACAGTCCTCTGGTTAGCTCTCAGTCTTTTTTAGTGAGACTTTGCCTCTAGAACATGAATTTCACAAGTGTTTATCTATTTCTTTTCTCCCCACTCTAGGTGGGACAAGATGACTAGCTTGGGCTGGAATTAAGTATTTCCCTTCTCTGCATCAGGCAGGTTCTGATAACATCCCAGAAGGTTAGAGTCCCGTTAATTAATTGGCCCTAAGGGCAGGATTTGTTAAAAAGAACAGCATTCTCTGGCTTATTTCGAAACAAGAGGACATATTTTGTGATATTTACTCTGGGAACTAACTCCTGGAGGAAAATCTCATAATCCTTGAGGTGGGGGAGGCAGGGAGCTCCCTATAAATTTTTAACTCTCAGACTTGCTTCCAGCAGTTTGTCAATTACAGTTCAGATTTTTCCACCCACACACTGGGCACCCACAGAAGTTCCACTCTTACATCTCTGCTCCAGGAAACCTGTCTCTCTCATCTTGGACACAGTGGTTTGCCCTGTATCTTTCTTCTCTTAAGGATCCAAGAAGAGTTGTTGATTGTTCAATCTATTTGGCTTTTTACTTTTTGTTAGGACAGTGTGGTGATGTCTAAGCTCCTTGTGTATGGAACCAGAAACTCCTTCAAGTCTTTGACTAAATATCATTTTATTAGATCAGCCTTTCCTGACTAATCTCTGTAAATAATAACACCTCCTACACCCCCCACTCACTCCTGCCTTTCCCCTTCCTGCTTTACTGTTCTCCTAGCCCTGATCTCTTTGGGACATATGATAATCTTACTTAATCATTTGTTTATTGTCTTTCTTTCTCTCCTGGGAAGTATGCTCAATTATGGCAAGAATTTCATCTGCTCTGTTCACCACTGTATCACCAGTGTCTAGAATGTGCTGACATTTAGCAGGGGCTTAATAAATATTACTTCATAGATGAAGGAGTGTGTGGGAGCCCACTCAGATCTTTTCACTATTGCTATTATATTCTGTGACTCCGTCTCTCATTTATTCACTGTAACTGCTATAGAACAGTGGGATGCCATGGCATCATCTGAGGAAAACATTTGCCCGTATTGTTCTCATTGATTTTACTTTCCTAGAAGCTGGTAATTAAGATCTGAGGACATGACTCAAACCAAACCTGGCTAGGTATATATGCCCTTTGGTCTCCCTGCCACCTTACCCCTAACACTGGTGCCTCTCTAATCAAGTCTTTTATTTTATTTTATTTTATTTTATTTATTTTTTGAGAGAGACAGAGATGGTGCTAGCAAAGGAGGGGCAGAGAGAGAAGGAGACAGAGAATCCCAAGCAGGTTCTGCTCTGCCGGATGCTGGGCTTGACTCATGAAACTGTGAGATCATGACCTGAGTCCAGATCAAGAGTCAGACGTTTAACCGACTGAGCCAGGAGCCCCTAATCTAGTCTTTTACAGTGGAACTCTGCTTGTTTGTCCCCCTTCAGTCCTTCCCTCCCATGTCTCAAGTCAGATAGGCCCCAGGGGTAGCACAAAACCTTCTCAGCAGATGCTGTATCATCAGTAGAGTAATAGCCTCACACTGTTCTTGTATCTGTGCAAGTTCTATTGTAAAAATGTCCCCCTGAGTAATTTGTAGCTGGGAACGCATATCGGAAATTAAAATAGAATGAAACTATTCCTTTGTTCTATAAAGTACTATGAAGATAAAAATAAGTTTTATGAAATCTCATGAAATATGTTCAATAAAAATTTCCAATATATAAGCTCTGCTATTAGTTCCCTTTCTACTTTCCCCAGGAAAAAGCAGCAAGACCACTAAGCTGGCGGTGGGAGACGTGGTTCTATTTCAGATTATGTCATCGATTAGCTTTGTGACCTTAGGTATGCCGCTTCTGCTCTCTCAGTTGCTCGGGTCAAAATCCTTGGATTCATTTTAACTCTCCTATTTTCCAGTAATTTACATACAATCCATTAGCAAAGTATGTGCCTCCACTTTCAAATTCTACCCACGACTGAAACACCAACTGCACTGGCATCACCCCAATTCAAGCCATTGCCCTCTCTACCCTGGGCTTTTGTTTTCTCTTTTCCAAGTTTAGATAACTCCTGAGATCACATCCATCTCTAGGATTATATCAATCTGTGGTTTTGTGAATCTAAGTTTCCAGAGCTTTGATTCATTATCCCAGATAATAGAATATATGTGATTCTTTGCTACCAGAGGAAAAAAATGAGCATGTGGGCAACTTCTCTCCTAACAAGCAAGGGAAGAATTTCCACTTGGAATATGTTCTGGCCGTTCATACCCAGGAGCTAAGATGTATGGAAATTGGTAAGGCCTCTCGCTTACACGTCTACACTTGCTGATGCTTTTATACTCCTGACAGCAAATATGTGGGTGTTTTCCACACCCTCAACCATTTCTCCAGCTCTTTGACAACAATTAGGCATCCTACAAGTTTGTTCGACTATGACACTAACTACCCAGAGTTAGCATCAGCTTCCACAGGTGTAAGCACTCAGTCCCACAAGTCTGCTATCACTTCAGATGCTAGTTACAACTATGGGTCCCCATAGTTCTGTCCGATTTGGCTACAAAGTCAAGGGTTCCCACAATCATGCCTTTTGAGCTTCAGTGATTTGCTAGAATGGCTCCCAGAACTCAGGAAAGAAATTTCCTTGTGATTAGTGGTTTATAATGAAGACTACACCTCAGAAACATGTGAGTGGAAGAGACAGATAAGGCAAGGTATGGCGAGGAAGAGGGGGCAAAGAGCTTCCATGCCCTCACTGTGTGCTCCAAACTCTTGGCACATGGATGCATTTGCCAATCCAAAGCTCTCTGAACATAGGACTTTTTATAGAAGTTCCACTACATAGGCAAGATCGGTTAAACCATTGGCCATTAGTGATTAACTCAATCTCCAGCCATACCTCCCATCCTCCCACCCCTGAGGTTGGGAATGAGGTTGAGGTCCCAACCCTCTAAGCATACCTTGCTCTTTTTTTTTTTTAATTTTTTAATGTTTATTTATTTTTGAGAGAGAGACAGAGACAGAGAGAGACAGAGCACGAGTGGGGGAGGGGCAGAGAGAGAGGGAGACACAGAATCTGAAGCAGGCTCCAGGCTCTGAGCTGTCAGCACAGAGCCCAATGTGGGGCTCAAACTCACAGACTGCAAGACCATGACCTGAGCTGAACTCATACACCCAACAGACTGAGCTACCCAGACACCACTAATACCTTGGACTTTCTGGTGACCAACACAATCGTGAGCTATGGAGACACCAGTCAGCTCATTAGCACACAAAAGACAGTTTTATGTTCCAGAGATTTAAATTAGGAGCTATGTGCCAAGAACAAAGGAAAAACTCTAGGAACCAGAGACAAAAAAGCAAATATTTACTTTTTATTACTTCACACCACCAAATCCACAGCTTCTCTTTCCCTGAGACAGAAACTTCCTGGCTAGGCTCCTCAATTCCATCTGTTCTTTTGGACTTCATTGTCTGACAAACTGAAGCCAAATTAAAATTTAAAAAAAAATCACATTTAAAGTCATGATTTTGTTAATGCAATATGAAGCTAAGAATTGTTGTAAAGGTGAGTTTTCCATAATCATAGGCAGAAACACAAAATCATACTCTAATACACAGGTCAGGTCTTATGCCCTCAAAAGGGGCTCTAAAAGGTCTCAGACTGATGTCTTGATTTCAGAAGTTAGCTGGCTTTCTTGCTAATGGCTTTTTGGTTGAATGTCAATCAGAATAAATTAATTTATGCTACGCTAGCAAACAACCTCAAAACCACAGTGGTTTATAAAAACAAAAGTTTATTTCTTGTTTACATTACATTCCTTGATCTCTGCTGTTCGTCCTCTCCGGCAGGGACCCAGACTGACCGAGCAGCGACCATTCCAGATGCTGACAGTCTCCATGGTGGAAGGAAAGAGCTCCGGATGGCCTGAGCTCTGTCCTGGAATAAAATGCCCTGTTCTGGAAGTGACACCTGTAACCACAGCACACAACTCATTGTCCAGAACTAGTCACAGGGCTCCACTCAACTAAAAGTGCAAGTGAGGGCAGTGGGGAGTGTAGACAAGAAGTTCAATCCCATCATATATCTAGAAGGTAGAGAGCTGAAATATTTGATGAACAGCATTGACAGGGACCACGCGTTGCAAGTAACAGAAGTGTGGTGTAAGGAAAAAAAAACAACAACGGCTTTTTATTGAGATACAATTGACACATCAGGTGCGACATAAAGATTCAATATTTGTATACATTGCAAAATAACCATCATAATGAGTCTGGTTAACATACATAGGTACACTTTTTTTCTTGTTATGAGAACTTCTAAGATCTAGTGTCTCAGTAACTTTTCAAATATAAAATCCAGTATTATTAACAATAGTCACCATGCTGTACATCCCCAGGATTTCATTCAGTTCACCCAAATGCCACCCCTCACTTCTGGCAACCACCAGTATGTTCTCTGTAACTATGAGCTCAGGTTTGGGTTTTTCGGTTTTTGGCTTTGGGGTTTTTTATTTGTTTGTTTGTTTTAGATTTTACATATAAGTGAGATCATATGGTATTTGTCTTTCTCTGGTTGACTTATTTCGCTTAGCATAGTGCCCCCTAGGTCCATCTGTGTTGTTGCAAATGACAAGATTTCATTAATTTATACGACTGAAAAAATATTCCGTGTGTGTGTGTGTGTGTGTGTGTGTGTGTGTGTGATATTTTCTCTAACCATTCATATATTTGTAGACACTTCAATTATTTCCACGTCTTGACCCTTATAAGTAATGCTGCAATTAACAGCATGCATATGTCTCTTTGAGTCAGTGTTTTATTTTCTTCTGATAAATACCCAGAAATGAAATTTCTAGAATATACGGTAGTTCTATTTTTAATGTTTTCAAGGAACTTCCATACTGTTTTCCATAGTGGCTGCACCAGTTTACATTCCCACCAACAATGCACAAGGATTGTGCATATCCTCACCAACACTCGTTCTTTTTTTTTTAATTTTTTTTTTTGACAATAGCCATTCTAACACGTGTGAGGTAATATCTCATTGTGATTTTGATTTGCATTTTTCTGATGGTTAGTGATGTTGGACTCTTTTTGGGGTACCTGTTGGCCATTTGGGTCTTTGGCAGATTGCCCATTTTTTTAATGTTTATTTATTTATTAATTTTGAGAGAGAGAGAGAGAACGTGCTGGGGAGAGGCAGAGAGAGAGGGGAGAAAATCCCAAGTAGGCTTCATGCTATTCAACCCTGATGCAGGGCTTGATCTCATGAATGTGAGATCATGACCTGAGCCAAAGTCAAGAGCCCAATGCTTAACCGACTAAGCCACCCAGGTGCCCCTCTGCTAGGTTTTTAATTGGATTATTTGGGGTCTTTGCTGTTGAGTTGTTAGAGTTCTCCATATATTTTGGATATTAATTCTTTATCATTTGTGCATTGCCTGGGTGGCTCAGTCAGTTAAGCGTCCGACTTTGGCTCAGGTTGTGATCTCATGGTTCATGAGTTTGAGCCCCACATCAGGCTCTGTGCAGATAGCTGAGAGCCTGGAGCCTACTTAGGATTCTGTGTCTCCCTGTCTCTCTGCCCCTCCCCTGCTCATGCTCTCTCTGTCTCAAAAATAAATAAATCATTAATTTTTTTTTTAAATACAGGATTTTCAAATATTTTCTCCCATTCAGGAAGTTGTCTTTTGATTTTGTTGTTTCCTTTGCTGTGCGTAGCTTTTTAGTTTAAAATACTCCTACTTGTTTATTTTTGCTTTTGTTGTCAAATCCAAAAAATCATCACCAAGACCAATGTCAAGGACTTACCCCCTATGTTTTCTTCTAAAAATTTTATGGTTTTGGGCCTTACATTCTTTAATCTACCTTGAGATAATTTTTCTGTATGATGTAAGATAGTAGTCATTTCATTCTTTTGTGTGTGTGTGTGTGTGTGTGTGTGTGTGTGTCCAGGTTTTCCAGCACCATTTTTTGAAGAGACTGTCATTTCCCCATTGTATATTCTTGCCTTCCTTGTCATAAACTGGCCAAATATGCATGAATGTGTTTCCGGTCCCTTGCTTCTGTTCCATTGATCTATGTGTCTGGTTTTATGGCAATATCCTACTGTTTTGATAACTAAAGTTGTGTGGTACAGTTTTAAACGAGGAAACATGATGCTTCCAGATTCGTTCTTCTTTCTCAAGATTGCTTTGGCTGTTCAGGGTCTTTTGTGGTTCCTCACAAATTTTAGTATTGTTTATTCTGTTTCTGTGGAAAATGCCACTGGAATTTTGATAAGGATTGCACTGAATCTATAGATTTCTTTGGGTAATATGGACATTTTAACAATATTAGTTCTTCTAATTCACGAGCATGGTATATCTTTCCATTTATTTGCATCTTCTTCACTGTCTTTCACCAAGGTAGTATAGTTTTCCATGTAAATGTCTTTCACTTCCTTGGAAAAAACCATTTTCTGAAGGATCTAAAAAAAGAAAATGACTGGAACTCAGGAACCACTACAACCAGAGAATAAAACAGCACTCTCTTCTCTCCTTCTCTCTCCCCTCTTTTTTGGGCATTGCTCTCATTGTTATTTCTCTTCCCCATACTCTGGTTTCTTCTAATTTTCTGGGACACAGGAGGAAGATGGCCTGCATCAGATTCTTAGTTTTATATTTTACCATTCAGATACTCTATTAAAACTGGCTTATTTCTTTCCAGATGAAAGACCCTGATTAAACATGCCTGGTCCAAATGCCCACAGATATTCCAAAGAGTTCTTCTACGTGTCAGGATCATTTTGAAGAAAAGCAACAAAAACTGCAGTTGTCACTTGAATATGGGCAGAAACAACTCTTATTGAAGACAAGACATACATACATACATCATACATAAATGAACAAATATTTACTATAAGTTTCTGTGTACATAAGAAAATGCAAAGATTAGCCCTTGAGGTCTCTTTATGAGCCTAAAGTATAAATGTAAGGGAAAGGTGGTTATAAAAATACCCCAATACTTGAATGCTACTTTTTGTTCAATTCTTCACAATCTCTGAGGTTTGAAGATTTCTATATTTACTATAAAGAGGCTTAAATGAGACCTACCTTAATATTTAGAACCTCATATCTATATATGAATTTTATAAGGTCAAGGATCACATCTGTAACCCCAGGTCTTACCATATCAATAAAAGATAAAATACAAACTTAAGGGAAAAAAATTCTGGAACAAAAAGGATCATATTATTTTGAGTAAAGATCATCAGAATGAAACAATAATTTAAAATTTAATTAACTAAATATAAAAAATGTATGTAGCAAAATGTGAACAAAACTACAAGATCAGTGAAAATCTACCATCACAGAGGAATATTTTTAACACATTACTTTCATTAATTGGTAAAACAAGCAGATCAAAAATCAGTAAAGATATGGAATATTTAAGCAACATATTAAGAAAGTAGAGCTAACATACATATATACATATTGTAACACAAAATTGCTAAATATATATTCTTTCTAGACAAACACAGAACACTTACAAAATTAGCCATATATTGGACCTCAAGGTCTCAACAAATTTCAAGAACCTGACAAATCTTTCTCAATATCTTATGAAATGAAATGAGATCAAATCAAATCAAAATGAAATCATATCAGAAATCAATTGCAAAAATAAAATTCCCATATTTTGACAGTTAAAGAGTATATAATAATCATAGTATATAATAATACATTTTTTTTAATTTTTTTTTTCAACGTTTATTTATTTATTTTTTTGGGACAGAGAGACAGAGCATGAACGGGGGAGGGGCAGAGAGAGAGGGAGACACAGAATCGGAAACAGGCTCCAGGCTCTGAGCCATCAGCTCAGAGCCTGACGCGGGGCTCGAACTCACGGACCGTGAGATCGTGACCTGGCTGAAGTCGGATGCTTAACCGACTGCGCCACCCAGGCGCCCCTATAATAATAATACATTTGTAAAAGAACAAACTAATGCAAGTCAAGTTACATTTAAAAATGAACAATAATTAAAATACTATTATCTATTTGTGTAGGATGCACGTATAGAAGTATAAAAAAAAAATCTATGACCTTCAATGGTTATAATACAAAGGATAAAAAGTAATGGCATAAGCATTTAACTCAAAGAGGGAAAAATAGCAAAATAAATCGAAATAAAATATAAAAATAAAATAAGGATAAATGCATAAATAAAATAGAAAATGAAATTAAAATTACTGAATGAAACAAAGTTAAAAGTTGATTCTTTGAAACCACTCATGATAACTCCAGTCAAGAATAAGAGGATATGAGGCACCTGGGTGGCTCAGTTGGTGAAGCATGTGACTACGGCTCAGGTCATGATCTCACAGCACGGGAGTTCAAGCTCCATTTAGGGCTCTGTGCCGACAGCTCAGAGCCTGGAATCTGCTTTGGATTCTGTGTCTCCCTCTTTCTCTCTCTCTCTTCCCCTGCCCCACTCGCACTCTGTGTCTCAAAAACAAATAAATATTTAAAAAAAAAAAAAAAGAAGAAGAGAGGATCCACAAATTAACTGTATTTGGAGTGAATGGTGATACGTAATTACAGAAGTTGCAGACATTAAAAAGATAGGAGAAGAAGGATACCTGGGTGGCTCAGTCAGTTAAGCGTCTGGACTTTGGCTCAGGTCATGATCTCATAGCTCATGAGTTCAAGCCCCACATCAGGCTCTGTGCTGACAGCTCAGACCCTGGAACCTGCTTCAGATTCATTGGCTCCCTCTCTCTCTGTCCCTCCCCTGCTCACAGTCTCTCTCTCTTTCAAAAATAAACATTAAAAAAAGTTTTTTAAAGATAGGAGAAGGTACTATGAACAATTGTATGCCAGTATAGTTAAATGAAATGGATAGATCTTAGAAAAATATAAAACTGACACGAAAAGAAATAGAAACCTTATAAATGCTATAATACTTAAAGAAACTGAATTAGTAGTCAAGAATTTTCCCCCAAGGAAATATTAATCACTATATGGCTTTATCATTGAGGTCCATGATTAAAAAGATGATAATTCTAATCTTTCACAAACTCTTCCAGAGAACATTCCAGAAAAAGAGGAAACCATCCCCTGACTCATTTAATAAGGCTGGACTGGGGTGCCTGGGTGGCTCAGTCTTCTGAGTGCCCGATTTCAGCTCAGGCCATGACCTCACAGTTTTTGAGATTGAGCTCCCCATCGGCTTGCTGGTATCAATGTGGAGCCCACTTTGGATCCTCTGTCTCCCCTCTCTCTGCCCCTCTCCTGCTTCTGCTCTCTCTCTCTCTCAAAAACAAACCTAAAAAAAAAAAATAAAATAAACAAAGACTAGACTAATCTCAACACCAAAACCAAACCTGAACAAACATGGAGAAGAGAAATTACAGACCAAATGAAAAAAATCATAATAAATTAGCATACCAAGTCCAGCAATGTAAAAAATATATAATATAATGATATTTGATTTGTAAGAATGTAAGATTTATTAATAACAATAAGTTAACCTAAATCACCCCATTATCTAAATAAAGGACAAAAGCAAACGTCAATAAATGCATAAATGCAGAAAGATTGCTAGAGATTATTCAACATCTTCTTATTAGTTAAAAATACTCTGTAAAATTATGAACAAGAGGGAAATTCCTTAATGTGTTAAAGGGTACATAAACACACAGAAAGCATTACACTTAATGCTGAAGTGTTGATATCATTTTCATTGAGACCAAGGACCACGCTGGAATGCCCACTGTCCCTTACCAGCATTGAACTTTGTACTGTGGGTTCTAGTAGGTACAGTTGGGAAAGAAAAAAAAAAATAAAAACAAACCCTGGGCATAAAAATCAGAAATGACATGATTATGATCAGAGCATGCCAAATAATCTCCAAATAAATTTTAGAATTAAGAAAATTCAGCAAACATATTGATGCATAATCAATATACAAAAACTCATTACATATCTATATGCTTGTAATAAATAAGAAATGAATAGAAAAGATACTATTTACAATAGCATCAAAGGTATGAAGTAGCCATGGATAAGTCTAATAAAGCGTGTGCCTCAATAAAGATATAATTATAACATTTTATTGGATGTCATAAATAAATAAACATGCCGTGGTTTTATATAGGAAGACAATATTTTAAAGACGTCTCCTCAAATGGGCACATAAATTCAATGCGATGTCATTCAAAAAACCAACGAGTATTTTATCGTAGTTTTTTTGTCCTTAGAACATACTGGTTTACAAGTTATTTGGATTAACAGTTTTCTTCTAAGTATTAAAATTTGATATAGTTGGCTCATCTGTTTCTGTTAACATAAAATTTTAGTGTTTTTTAGAATTATTTTTATTTCTTGAATATGTAACATATCAACATAGATCAAAGGCAAAAGGTATGTTGAAAAATATGTAGTAAGAGAAGTGTGCTTTCTTTCACCTGCAGCCACTTCCTACTCACCCACTGGGGAACTAATGTCAGTACTTTCGGGTTTATCTTTCTATGTTTCCTTTTGCCACATGCTGCAGTGCAGACTGAAAACCAGCAAATGTCTAACGGAGGACTGAGTACAGAAATTGTGATATACTCATACAATGGAGTGTTACCAGCATACAAATGAAGAGACTGTAAGCAAGACACATGAACACAGATGACTCTCACGAACATAATACTGAAGGAAGAAGCAGGTGAGTTCACAAATCAGTGCAACTAACTGTGTGTTTAAGGGGACATGGGAAAACAGGGGAATGATGATCACAGAAGTCAGGGTCATGGTTGTCTTGAGGCTGGAGAAGGAATCAGGGCAGTCTGGTTGCAGAATACTAGGGCGCTGTGTTCTTTTTGGTGACATGGATGGTGGTTATACAGGTGTTTGCTTTGTTTTTGATTCTTTAGGTAAACATGTGTGTATGTATGTATGAAACATTTGCAAGTTAAAAAAAAAAGAATTATAGCCCAAATATGATATTTTGAATTAAAAAATAGGGGCTCCTGGGTGGCTCAGTTGGTTCAGCATCCAACTTCGGCTCAGGTCATGATCTTACAGTTTGTGAGTTCCATCCCATGTCGGGCTCTGTGCTGACAGCTCAGAGCCTGGATCCTGTTTCGGATTCTGTGTCTCCCTCTCTTTCTCTTCCCCTCCCCCACTTGTACTCTGTGTCTCTCTCTCAAAAGTAAACATAAAAAAAATTTTAAAAATAGATTTTGTGTTCATACTAAAAATTAAACTTCAAAGGTTAATATTTTTATAGTCTTTTCCACTATGATTATTTCTATAAGTTATATTTATTGACTACTGACTCCCTGGTTCAGTGTGAAACTTACATATACCAATATTAAATTGATGAGATGGGAAATGAAGTTTATTTGTCTCCTTATTGTCCACTGGGAAGATAATGAGGCCTGGGTTCTCTTCAGTTGTGGGATAAAGGGACTAATCAAAGTGTTGAATAAGGTTGTAAATTTTTGACGATGACATTTAGGACCTGGCTAATCTTGTTTCCACCAATATATCCAAGAAGGGGTAGAAAGATAAGAGAAGAAAAAAATGTCTCTTCCTTTGGTCATTTTAATTTATAGGCCAACAAATTCGTTTTAACGGAAATAAACCGAGAGATATTCCATATGAGGTAAACAGTCTGTCATTTTTATAGCACAGGGATGTGGGTTTCACTCTCAGTCCCTCATGTCTGTCTCCAGTGTGCCATATTCTAGAAATTTTATTCCCTGCAGGCCCTGAGTCAGCTCGAGGACTTAAATGATCTGATCAGCAGGAGGAGAGACCCTGATTTCAGTACGGTCTGACTTAAATGATAATGTAGTCATCCGGAGTAGGGAACACTTGTGCTTTGGGGGAATCTCTTGCTCATGGCATGGGTACCAAAGAGAGCAGGCAGAGAAGCCCAGCTGCATTCTAAGGCTGATCAGCACCTGGAGGTGCAGCTTCCACTGACCTCACCCCACCGACCACCTTAGCGTGAGGGTGGGGGGACAGCATTCAGTGCACAGCCCCTGAGGTTCCCCACTGAGCTTCCCTAAAGAGCTCGAGGCAGCCTTTACCTCTATACTTAGAGCAACTGCCCTTCACACCGAGAGAGGGCAGGTGACGGGGCCCAGCACTTCATAAGCCCAGGTTAGGTATCAGATTGGAGGTACTGACCTCTTTTTAAAAATTGTCTCAAATTTCATTCTCCTGTGCTCTCCTCTCTTCTTAAATTTTTGAAGTCATTTTATATCAGTCAGTGTTTTATTTTGACATTCATAACAACCCTGATCTCGGTAGGTTCGAGGAGATGCGACGGAAGAGAAGGACCATGCTGTACGGAAGCCGGAAGACTTGTTCGTGGAGACCCTGGAGCAAAGACAGAATTTAAGTATATGGCGGAGGATACCTCTCAAAATGGACTTTACTCACTTTATGCAAAGACCTGTATCCAATAACTTGAGTTTTGGTTCTAGTTACCCAAAGACTACAATTTTGTAAGCGGTCCCCTTCCTCTCAGCCTCCCTCCTTCCTCTCTTTAGGCTAAGAAGCATGGGCAGAACTGCTACAGGTAAAGATTTGCCTCCTTGCCTTGAAGTAAGGTCTTGTGGAAAAGGGAAAACCAAATCAAACTACTGCAGAATCCTCCTTGAGCCCTAAAACCAGTCAATTCTGCCATCATTTTTCATCCATGGGGTCAGTCTGCCCTTGGCTCCTCTGGAATGCAGCAATCTGATTGGTACACTGGTTCTTTCGCTCATGAGCTAGCCCTCCTTGGGTGTGTTATTTGGTTCTCTGAACCTTGTTTCCACATTTGCAAAATCAAGAAAATACTAGCTAACTGGGAAGAGTCTCATGAATATTATATAAAATAATGGAGGTAAGAGCTTTGCTCATGATAGACTTTTGATAAACAGCTATTTTTAGTAGCTGTTATTTGTCTCTAGCCAATTTTTAGTGTAACTGTGCCACAGATACACCCCCCCATGAAGCAGGTGGAGGAAGTTGATGGGTAATGAAGGGTCAGAAATCGGTGAACAGCACAGTGTTTAGAGTTGGAATATATGGGTCTCAGAATCTTCATCTACTGTGTGCTTGGAAAGGGGATGGACTAGATTTCCAAAGACTTTCTCTAAGGTCAAGAGAAGTCAAAGTGCTTCTTCTCAACGTTTTCTTTCTTTCCCTCACTCGGATTAAGAATCAATAACCTACTGGTATCAGCAAGGATTTGACTGACCACTCCATTCCACTGAGAATATTCAGGCAGGGGCTGAGAAACATCTATACTCGCACTGAGGAAGAAGTAATGAGTAGGAGGATCTGAAGTCAGAGCTAAGGCTCATCAGTCTGGTCTTTACTATCTAACACAGCTGCTGGGATTCAAAGTGGTGGGTGGGGGTCGGTTACGTTGTGTCTTTCGAATCATCAGAATAATACAAAAGCCAAGAAAAAGAAACCAAAACACAGGTCATTAGCTCATGAACATTCTAGAGTTGGCAATGAATATATGTATGTACATATGTATGTATATGCATGCATATGTGCTTGCGAGATGAATATGTGTGTTTTGTATGCATCTATATATCCATGTAGGGATGCATATATACGTATGTATGTACCTACAGAACCATATGGAGGCCACCATGTTTGTAAATTCTATTTATCTTGATGTTGATTTCAACTTTATATTTCCTTGTCCCTCAAAGCGAATTCTTTTTTGTTATCATTGTAATGTGTTTCTTTCTTATCTTTTTCTTTCCATCATGATAAATGTGCTCTGTAATCCCCATGCCCTATTTCCCCCATTCCCCACCCACCTCCCCTCTGGTAACCAGCAGCCTGTTCACTACACTTTGTCTTTTTTTTCCCTTTGCTCACCTATACTAAAGACATGACAGCTATGTATTTAGGGAGCATGAAAATACTCTAGAAAAAATTTTAAATGCATATGTATTTTCATTCATGATAAAACAAATTATAATCTTGTTAAAGAAACAGCAAAAGACAATGAATCACTGAACTTCAGCTCTCTACCACAATGATTCTTAGCCTTTTGATGTCTTCCTTCCTTAGGGAATTTTCCCTTCAATAGTTCTCTCCTTACCCCTCTTGGTTAAAGTGTGTTAAATCAATGAAATACCTCAATAGTCTAACTGACAGTATTAGCCCTTACTTCCTCTCCCAGGAGATTTTAAATACCTTTAGGCAGGAACCAGGTCTCATTCAACTTTCTATTTCTGATTTTCCTCTTTCCCCCAGGGCCTACCGTGTGCCTGTACCTAGCAGGTATGCAATGAATCCTGCTGAATCATATTTTGCAAGGAAATTGTAGAAGACCTAAGAAGCCCTGGGAATAAAGATTCAAGTGTCAAATGAAAGATGGGTTTGAAATTGACATAGTAATACAGTATCTGCTCTATTCCCAGGCCAGCCTGATTCCAAATAGACACTCAACATTGGGATTTCTATTTTCTCCCAGGTAAGGTTGTTCCAATTTACTGGCTCCATTCAGAACTTGGGCAGATTCCTGTCATTCAAATCATATTGGCCTACAGCAATGGATTTATGCAAAAGGAACATGCAAAGTAGATTTTTATTAACCAAATGCCTTGCTCCAAAGGAAGTGGCAGAACTTTTTTTTTTTTTTTGCATGATAAAGAGGATTAACTAAATGAAGGACTGCAGTTAATAATCTCTGAGTTTGCCCTGAGTGTCCTGGAGTGTGCTTTTGGAAAATAAAGTTGGAAGGTCTTGATTTCTCTGGGGTTTTTCATTGCACCCTTATTCAGTCTGCGGAAGAATTTCCAAGTGTGGACGAAGTGTGTGTGTGTGAGACAAACTGTCCCACTTTAGTCTAAAATTATTGAACTTTAAAATATAATAATTAATGACAAAATATGAAAAAAAAGTGTGAAAATTAAATAGAATCATGGTATTTTGAGTTTGGTGATTTCATTGATTCCTCCTACCAATATCTAAACATGCATAGCAGACATTTCTCCATCTCTGCTTAAACATTTTCAGTGTTGGGAAATGAACCACCTCCCCTGTCCCCCCAAGAATCCATCTTTGAATGTGGAAATTTTTTTTTATGTTTATTTATTTGACAGAGAGAGAAAATGTGCATGCACGCATGCACCCCTGAGCTGGGGAGGGAGAGACAGAAACCCAAGCAGGCTCTGAACTGTCAGCACAGAGCACCATGTGGGACTCAAACCCATGAACTGCGAGATCATGACCTGAGCCGAAATCAAGAGTCAGATGCTCAACCGACAAGCCACCCAGGTGCCCCTCATTGATAATATATTTTTTAAAATTATTTTTAATCTTTATTTTTGAGAGAGAGAGAGAGAGAGACAGCTCAAGCAGGGGGGGAGCAGAGAGAGAGGGAGACACAGAATCCGAAGCAGGTTCCAGGCTCTGAGCTGTCAGCACAGAGCCTGACGTGGGGCTTGAACTCACGAACCATGAGATCACGACCTGAGCTGAAGTCAGACACTTAACCCACTGAGCCACCCAGGTGCCCCTCATTGATAATATTTTTAAGGGAGAAAGCTAATGAATGAGTTCTGACTATACATTAAAGTCCTATCTCTGCAGATCCATCTATCCCATGTATCCCAAGCTAACCCAGGAGACTTAGACACCAGAGTGTAGCTGAGGGGATGACAGATACACATTTGCAGGTAAAACAGATTTTCCATGGACCTGTGAGAACAGAACAGAACTAGGTGGGGTGACCTGCGTGTGTGTATAGGGGATGTGGGAACAGAGAAGCAAGATAGAGAAGCAAATTAATTCCAAGGCAGATGAGAGAGGACTTCAACCACCTCCATTTTGACCTGCGTCTGTACTTTGTAACTGATTAAGTTCTTTCCAACTTATCTCGTAACTCAGGCAAGAGACCCTAAGGGTAAAGCATCCCCGGTTGGGAACTGACACCATCCCCTTAAGCAATGGGGGTTGCCCAGAGCCAGCAAGTCCCCGTGTGATTGATCCCAAGGCAATGATCACCTTGACCTTTATTGCCCACCTACATGCATTCACCGAGATTTGTCCCACGCTTTCCTTACAGAAACCCAGAAGTATTTTCAACACCTTGGAGACAGTCTTTGAGACGCTAGTCCTCTGTCTTCCCTATGTTGGCCTCACTGAAATTCCTTTCCTGTTTCACCATCACTGTCTCTGCCTTTGGATTTTGAAAGTGGTGAGTGGCCCAGTCTGGTCTGTTTGGGACCCCTGGAGCCAGATGCTGGTTCACCCCTGCACCCCCATTATGCAGAGGATCCTCTGGGAACCAGGGAGGGGGCACAGAACATGAACACGAAAAGGACTTTGAACTCAAATTTTGAATGCCCTAGACCTTCTATTGGACCCCTGTAGGAGCGCTGACAAGACGGACTCCATCTTTGGCCCTCCATCTTGTTCAGGTGCGTGCAATGACCTCCCTTGGGGCTGTGCTCCAGGTGCCTTGGAGTAATATATTCTCTGACCAAATGGGGGGAAGTCTTGTTCTGATCCTGCCTAAAGTTGTTTAGATAACAAGTAGAGATAACAGTGTCTTCCTCTCCCAGCCCTCTGACACAGGAATGGCTCCAGGTAGTCTATTAAATGTTAAATCCCTTGACTTCACCACATTCCCTGACTCTATAAAAATCTGTGGATTAAGGTCTGGGCTTTGCAGAGAATACTGTGCAGCACCTGGATTGCTGCCCACCTAACCCCCCCCCCCCCCCCCACCGCCCACCTCAGTGAGTTACCCTGAATAAAACTCTGTGTTTTATTTATAACACTCAGAAGTGTCCTGCTTCGTTTTTCAGTCGCACAGTGCTTCCTCCACCCTCTAACATCCACAACCCCATCCCCCATCCAACTCTTATTCCTCTGGAGTGTGAAGATCAGGGGACAGGGACAAGGGCCATCCTCAGGGAGCTGCGCCTCAGAGAAACGTTCTAAAGACAATGCCAACAACAATGACCATTTGTAATGTGGTGGTAAGGCTTGCACCTACATCGTATCTTCGGATCCTTGCAGCCACCCTCTTAGTTATTGTCTTTTGACAGATGAGGAAACTGAGGCTGAGACAGGTAAATACTTTGAAAATAAAACAAATTAGTGACAGAGCTGGGATGCAGATAAGATCGTTTGACCCCAGAGCCAAGACCCAAAGATCGCACATTACTGCCTCTTCTCTGGAGCTGTGCTCGCCATGCACAAGGGGTGGGGGACGTGGTGGGGACAATCTGCGGGATGTGTGTGTGCTCAGTCTTCTGCTTAGCCTGCTGGTGGATACATGCCGCTAAGGTGGCCCAGACAATATCCAAAATCAGAGGACAAACAACTAGGTAATCTGAGTCCATCGTGGGAATAGAAAAATAGGAGTATCTGTTGAGAATCAACTATATGTTAAGCTGAGTGTTAAGAGCTTGAGACAATAATAAGCCACATACTAGATATAACAAGCTAAGAAACTCTTTTTTTGCAAACTGAAAATTGCCAGTCAGCAGACCTATAGCAAAAGAATTTTTTTTTTAATTCAGTGTGCACGTAGATCACACTCTAATTACATGTGCTTAATGTGTTTATTGAATTAATAATCGGTGGGCAAAGCTTTCAAAAAAAAGGTGAAGGGGCTCCTGGGTGGCTCAGTTGGTTAAGCATCCGACTTTGGCTCAGGTCACGATCTCGTGGTTCATGAGTTGGAGCCCCATGTTGGGCTCTGTGCTGACAGCTTGGAACCTGGAGCCTGTTTCGGATTCTGTGTCTCCCTCTCTCTCTCTGCCCCTCCCCTGCATGCGCTCTGCCTGCCTCTCTCTCTCAAAAAAAAAAAAATTAATAAAATAAATAAATAAATAATGTTTTTTAAAGGTGAAAAGAGGGCTAAATTACCACTGTTCACCAGCATGCAGGAACCTCCACTACTGCAGCTGGGATATAAAATGACTATGACACAGCCGCCCACCCCTCATGCACACACGCACCAGACCAGACATTCACCCGCATCTACAGAAAAGATGGCATATGCTGATTATCACACATGAGTGCACAAATGAGGAAATAAAGGAGAGGATTCAGTCTTTACATGAAGGAGGGGAATGGAAAAGAGCTATTTCCCCGCCCTTGATTTTCAAGGCTCAGCTTTGCAAAATTGAGGGGGGAAAAAAAGTCCTTTTGTTCTCGCATGTAAAACAAGTCCCAAACTACCCACTCCAGTGACTAGTGTCAACCGAGCCTGGGATGCGAAGATCCACTGCTCACGCTGGTTTCCAGTGGGATTTCCAGGGTGGAGAGCTTCTTGCTAAGCTGCAGACAGAGCGTATGTGCAACATCAGATTTACCTTTACTGACAAACCCCAGTTGTGGGTCCCCTGTGGCCTCCAGACCATCACCTGCCCTCAGCCTTCCTGGCACCTCCCTCCAAAAGCAATTTGCCTCTTGGAAGCCAGATACAATTGTGTGTGGTATTTGTTGTCTGTTTGCTTGATTTTACAGATACTTCTTAAAGCACTGGTGAATTCTGATTGATCTATTTGGGCTGTTCTGTCCCAACAGGTCTTTTGTCTTTATTGTTTCCAGATGCCATCAGATTCGCATTTAAGAAAGGTAAAAGATTAGAGTCCAGGGGCGTTGCCGAAGACTGTGAACTATTATGTGTTAATAGAAGAGAAGTGTGTCTGAGTCTCTGAGTTTGTTTTCCAAGAAAATGGAAGTGGTAAAAAGCCAAGGTGCAAACAGTGTAGAGCTCAATGGGCAATGAAGTGACCCGGGATCTTGAGGAAAATGTATACGCAGCGCCCGGCGGGGGCGTGTGGGGGGGAGCCCATGTGTGGTGAATCACACCAGCTCTCAGGACGCAAAAGAGACACTGTTGGCAACAATTGCCATTTCCCGCTGTCTTTTACTCATTCCCCTGCAGAGAGTGTCTGTTCTCGTGTTCATTTTCGTCAGGAGCAAATCTTTTAAACAGATAAAGAACATGCTGGTTTTCAGCCTCATCTATGCAAAACATGAACTAATATTTTGATGAAACAGGACTGTTCCATTATAATGAAATAAGAAAAAGGAGCCATAGTTACCTCTTCTCCTACATGCAGTGATGTCTGAATTTTTGAGGAGGTGGAGACCGGGGGGCCCTGATCTGTGCTATTTCCATGATGTAAATACTCCCCATTGTTGCTGACTTTAGGTCACCAACCTGAAGTCACTGCACACAGATTTGGGAAGCTATGGGCACAGCCGGTGCTCACAGACCCTGCCTTGCACCAAACTAAGTGAATACAGTTCTACAAGTAAAAATTAGCCCTGGAGTTAGAACTCAAATATTCTTCATGACTGAGCCCTAACTTGGCCAACGTACTACCACATTCAAACGAAGATAAATGAGTTACTTACTGTGAGATCATCACCGTGAGTATTGAATTTTTGATATATACTTTCTGTCCAAATGGACCATCACAGTCTGACTGACTCTAAAAATAAGTGCTACCACTTAAAGCTGACTTCACACTGCCTGTGTTCGCACATTGCTCTGTGCTTTCCTGGCAAGTCAGAAAAGTGGATGCTTTGTGTAGCCTCTTTTGGTAAGTGATGGTAATTTCTTAGGTGTCATTTGGAGTCCCAGGGGCACTCTCTGGGGAGGAAGTAATGTAATCTAGCAGGGAATCCCTTTGGAAGGATTTTCACCTGAGGACTTTTGTCCAGTCTCTTAAAATAATTTCATCCCCTCTTCCCTGTGTAGTGTGCTCGTGGAGTCCAAATTGTTTCACCAGAAGGTCTGCAAAAAGGGATGAAGAGATGGACACAGGCAAATAGGAAGAAATGATTCATAAATAGAAGGAAAGATCTTTGAAAATTATTCAAGTTCTAAATGTGGGACTTGAAGGAAACAACAAAAGTCTTGAGATTTACTATCCACAGATTCTTGGATTAGTTCTTTCTTTTTAAAGTTTATTTATATATTTAAAGACAGAGAGAGAGAGAGTGCACAAGAAGCAGGGGAGGGGCAGAGAGAGAGAGGGAGAGAGAGAGAATCATAAGCTCGACTCACCAACTGTGAGATGGTGACCTAAGCTGAGATCGAGAGTCAGACGCTTAACCGATTGAGTCACCCAGGAGTCCCACGTGGATTAGTTCTAATAATCCCCAAAAAAGGCGGGGGGGGGGGAGAGAGGAAAACACACCATAAGAGGCTGTTAAAGATAGAGGGTTGATGGAGGGAGGTGGGTGGGGGATGGACTACATGGGTAATGGGTATTAAGGAAGGTACTTGCTGTGATGAGCCCTGGGTGTTGTGTGTAAGTGTGTGTAAGTGATGAATTACTCCCTTTTTTTCTTTAATTTTATTTATTTTGAGAGAGAGGGAGAGAAAGAGAGAGAGAGAGTGCATGAGGGGCAGACAATTCCAAACAGGCTCTGCACTGTCCGCACAGAGCCCAATGCGAGGCTCAAACTCACAAACTGAGATCATGACCTGAGAGCTGAAACCAAGAGTTTGATGCTCAACTGACTGAGCCACCTGGGCGCACCGACTGAGCCACCTGGGCATCCCTACTGAGTTCTACTCCTGAAACCAATATGTTATGTATGTTAACTAGCTAGAATTTAAATAAAAACTTGAAAAGAAAATAAAAGAGAAGGGGGAGGGACAGGGGAAGGTAGGGAGGAAAGGAGGAAGGTAGGAAGGAAGGAAGGAAGGAAGGGAGAGACTGAGTATCTTTCTCACAATCTTGTTGCCTTTTCCTTTTACCAGTGGGCAGCCATCCTAATCCCCTGAGCTATTTCTAGGCAGGAGAAACAAAATATATCACTACCTCTGGTCAACATAACATAATATAAAGCATCATATGATATCAGTCATGGAACTCTGCTCTCACCGTTTTTCCCCTCTTCCCCTCTTCCTGAAAGTTTGTCCTCCCCCTCCCTTGAGAAACAAGACATCCAACAGTAACTTGATCTTCACAATGAGTCATGGTCTTCGCCAAGTATTGCACTCTCTACCAATCCCACCAGCTGTGGACTTTCCCTTCAGGGCTCTGCTCTAGCAGGCTAGCTCTCAGGTCGTTTTTCTGGTTTCTTCCCTCAGACAGTACAAGAGGTGCAGCATGGAGCCTCAAGGGAGCAAACCCTCTGCCCAGTGCACTCCCCCGGGGCCAAGGCAAAAGAGGAGCAGCACTTTGTAAGGTCCGCAATGTCTTTGTTAGCAATGTTGTTGTGTCCCTCGATTCTCTGGCACATTCTGAGGTGAGAAAATTCAGAATCCTGCATCTGTTGCTTCTATCAGCATCAGAATACAATCGCCACTTCACCTACCAGTCACTGGGGCCATTCTTTAGCTCATTTACTGCAGCCTGTAAGAACAATAAAAATCCTTTCCTCAGAGGACACAAAAGGCTATATTCATTATACTTTCTTTTCTGGGCCATTTCATAGTTTAAAGAACTATAATGAGAAGTGGACCACTTTAAGGTAGAGGCAGAGGAGGGAATTTCCAAACCTTTTTTGTCAGTCCCTTCCTGTGCCTTCAAGCTCCATGAGATCCTTGGGATCTTGCATGGAGAAGTTGCTTACTAAGAATTTCCTTCCTAAAGAAATACCTGAGGGATAACGTGCTCCACCTTTACCACCTGGATCAATCCATTGGCTATCACACAGAGATTTCCTCCTCTTTGTGCTAGAAGAACAGGCAGAATGGGATCTGCTTTTCTATGACTTCTAGATAGTGATTATTATTTGAATGTGATCAATACTTGTTAAAGTTGCTTGTTGGTTTCATTTTTTGAGAACTAGGAGGTACTTGGCAAATTGAAGTCTCTTAATTGTTTCTTGACCCTACCAATATGAGAGTCTGTGTTGACTGTGCATACTTTCTCCTTATTTCGCCATCTGTTATTTCCTGGTGGTCAAGGAAATGAATGGATCAATAAAAATATCTGTACATTTGTGACCGAGGCTGAAGGAAGCTTCAGTCAATGGGATGAATCCCTCTTGCTGCTGGCTGAGAGGTAGAGACTGGGTTTCCCCTGCTTAGTCTCAAATTCTTTGTGACTCTCCATGGATGGAGTCAATGGCAGTTGGACGTTTTGTCCAGTGGCACATGGTGGAGCTGGTTGCCTCTCCATACTCTGCCCTACAATTCATTTATTATTACTGGGAAGGGATTTTCTGGTATATCTCAGGGAGCTACCCTACTGTGCCCCGTGGAATGTATGTAAAAGCCATCATAAAATCTAAAGCACTATTCCAATGCATGGTATTATTGTCCACACTATTTCTAATGATGGTTATAATACAATATGTCGTGTACTTTCATTTAAAGCCTTTCCTCTTCTAATATGTAGAAGATGTCCAAGATCATCCTTGACTTTACACCTGCTTAAGGCAGAAGACTGGAAGCAATGCCTTAGGTGTTCTTAACACACTGATTCACAGGGTGAGAATTGAGCTGATGCTCTGCCAAGTCCCTAGAGGAATTATTAAGCTAGAGCAGAGACCATGAAACACAGGTGCTCCCTGGTAAGAGTAACAGACACTTGGTATTCACGGCCATTTCCACCTTTACCTGTTAGTGGATTCACACTCTCGTTAGTATAGTTGACAATTTATATATCAGTACAGGTGAGTTACGGTGTTGATTATACTGCTCCTGTACGTACTGCGTGACCTTGCTAAAATTGGCTGTCACAACCAGGGAGAATACACAACACACCTCAACCGCCCTCAAAATGCATAAGTGAAGGCATGGCCCAGATGGCTGGGGTCAAATCATCAGGTGAAAAGAAAACATAAACGTCTTGTTCAGGGAGATCATTCAAGCTCTTGTTTTCAAAGTGTGATATGTAAAAATAAGGGAATGTTATCTTGAAGAGATAGGAAGGTAGCAATATTCAACATATGGATTATGTGGTCCCCCTACAATGACACATCCCTGATATTCCTATCACGGAATGGATGGACTCTCAGTCCCCGCCCCACAGTAGGGATAATCACATGGCTGTTACCTTTCCCGTGACTTTCTCCAAATTCTCTAGAATCAAGCAATGCCTAGCCAGAAAATTAAAGTGTTCCTTAGTGGATTCAAATGAAAGCTGAAAATGCAACCACGTAACCAAGTTCATTCCAGAAGGAGACACTGGAGGACAATGGGGAAGGAATTATGCAGTAGTGCACGTATTGATGCCACACAAAGCCCAAGCTTCTCATTTTGTTCAGCTGAGAATATGACATTCAGAACATTTGGACATAAACGACAGAAAAACAGACACTGACTTTATTTTTTTCTGTATTGAGTTAATGGGTCATAAAAGTGTGAAACCATCTGAGATATATAAAATACAATTAGGTAGGGATTAATTCCACCCTATTACTTAAGGCCAGCAGTTGGCTGACGTGTGATATTTGCAGGAACTTCTGTGAAACCTAGGCTTTAAGCAAACAAGCAATTTGGGACAGTCTTTGACAGCTGGGGTCCATTCTAAATCCAGCAAGTGATGACGTGGTGCAGATGGAATGCATTTGGCACAGAGCATACATTATCAGTCACGTTTTGGCAAGATCCTGTTGGTCAAGGTGTATAACATCAGTCTTGGCAGGGACACTACTTGGTAGAAAATCTATCCTTTGGGGATATATTTTCCCTATGTGCTACCTACTTGCTTACTATTTACTCATCATCCACGCCTGCCTTCCTTCCTTCTTTGGGTGACCTTTAAACACTCAGCTTGCATTAAAACCAAAGAGGGCTTTCGGGCCAGTGTGGGCAGATAAAAGAGAGGCAACCTAATAAGACTGCATGCTGAAGGCTGCCTTAGTGTCTCAGAATGTTACCAAAGACATTGAGTATAATGCCACCGATGCCAGGAGCTCCTAAGGTACCCGATCAGCCTTGCAACAGCCTGCTTCAAAACCAAACAAATTCTCCCAGGATTAGCCCATCACCTACTTCTCGTTTTTTTTTTTTTTAATATTTATTTATTTTTGGGAGAGAGACAGAGACAGAGCATGAGCGGTGGGGGTGGGGGGGATGGGGCAGGAGTGGGGGCAGAGAGAGAGGGAGACACAGGATGTAAAGCAGGTTCCAGGCTCCACGCTGTCAACACAGAGCCTTGACGCAGGGCTTGAACCCACGAGATGTGATAACATGACCTGAGCTGAAGTCCGACACTTGACCAACTGAGCCACCCAGGTGCCCTGCCCATCACCTACTTCTAAACCAGAACAAAAAAAGGCAGGTAATTAATTCATTGGGAGGTTAAAGAATCCAGTTGGTAAGGATTCATCAGTGAAAGGGATATTTTCTCTGGTCATCTCAAGTGAGGGGTCTTCCAGAGAAGCAGTTTGGGAACTTGAGGGGTAACCTCTGGAGTTTGGGGGACCCTAGTCCTAGTACCCCACTCCTTCCTGGGAAAGCCTAGAGATGGAAGGTCACACCTTTCTCTTGAAGAACATAAAGTCAGGGCTATACCAAAAAGGTCTGCACATCTGGAGTTGAGAGCAAGGACATCTGACCTTAAAGGCTAGAAGTGAGACCCAAAGGCACCAGAATAGAAGGGTGCTGAGGGGCAAGTTATAAGCATCTAGCCTGAATGTGCATTGCCAACATGAGGCGGAGTGGAGGAGAGAGACCCTCCATGATGGGAAGACCTTCAGAGAACCCTCAAGCACCCCCACAAGAGGAAAACAGTTTGTATTTGGTACCTGCCTTAGTCAAAGAGCCTCAGGGTCAGACGCCCATCTGGTTAGGAACACCTTTCTTCCCTCTTCCCCTGTTCCCTAGGGTGGGTGCTATGCTGTGCTATGGGGACCCCTCTTCAGAACAGAAGCATGTATTTCCCCAGCTTTCAAGAGTGCTGCCTGAAGGTGGTGCTCACCTGTCAGCTTTCTTTGGGGATTGCCTCACCTGAAGGAAACTGCCTTGCTCAAGGTCACAACTTTTTCCAGGGGGAACAGCCCATCTAATGGCTGAGCAGTGTGGGGCACAAATCACTTCTGAGCCCTTTACTCCAGCTCAGGTCAACTCCAAGGGGCCACCCAGCTTCAGAGCTCTCCAAGGAGCCATCTGGAGCCTTTGTTCGGGGATTGATCTGCTCCCTCTGCCCCTTCCCTTCCATAGGTGGTGATCTCCCAAGCATTCTTTGTCCATTAATCTGTGTCTCAGAGTCTGCTTCCTGGGGAACCTGCAGTACTCCTCATCCTGCGCCTGATCTGAAGGGGCCATGAGCAGCAATTAGCAAGCCAGCGCTGAAAGAGATAAGCTGTCACCATCTGACTCTGCAAGTTTCCAGAAAGAGGGCTGGACCTTTCAACAGCATGCAAATTTGGAGTTGCATGATTCCTAGACTGAGTCTTCTTAAAATAAAAAAAACAACACACACACACACACACACACACACACAAAACTCCACTATGAGACGTGCCAGAAACGTCCTCCTGACTAGGGAAAGCAGTCCACAGCCCGAGTTTAACAGGGGAAGACGGTACTGCTGCTTTCTACTGTTTGATGAACTGATTACAGTAAAAAAATGGTGAGAACCTGGGTTTTGAGATCAGTGCTGGGTTGGATTTCCAGTTCTGACACTCATTTTTGTGACCCCGAGCAGCCACTTAAACTCTCAGAGCCACAATTCCTAGACCAGGAAAGGGAGATCATAGTAGACCTTTGTGGGGGTTAAATGAGGTGCGGGCAACGCTCCTACACGGTGCCTAGCCTAGAGTCAGCATTCAGACTTGCTTGCCTCCTGAGTCTATGGTTTTGGCTCATGTGAAAATCTCCTTGGGGAGTATGGAAAGCGATGTCTCAGGCCAGACTCTGCCTCTTGTCTCATGTGAGGAGTTGTGACAGGGTGAATCAAAGAGTTTATATAAATCACACACCATTTTACTTCCCATAATAAAATTGTAAATGGAAGCAATGATTCTTCGCAATTTCGGTTGGCTTGCTGCAATCGTATCTTTTTCTAAACTGTTTCATGACAATTTACATTCAATTTACTAAACCCACTTATCAGCAAAACCAGTTTTTCTCCTGCTTTTGCTAGACAGGTTCTTAGGTAACTGCTGATACCTGATTTTGTTAACTTGTTTCTAGCCTCCCTTCCTTTTCCTTCTGAGTTCTTGGTCTGGAGATGGATGAATCCTCCTGTCTCTCCAGCACACTAAGGGACCCCTGGGCCATGTTTTCTAGTTAAAACTTGTTCTTACTTCCATGGTTTCTCCTGCCCACCTGTCACTATGGTTCCTCTGCTGGAACTTACAGCATCCCTCATCCATCACTTGCAGGTAGGTACATGCTGTGATCTCTGATAAGTGTTAAGTCAGGGAGCTTCCTTCATGGAGAATCTAAAAGTTTTTATTGCCTTTCCCTCATGGTGCATACACTGACCTTGAGATTGTCTGTTAAAACTTTAGGAAGTGTACATATTCAGGGGGTAACTGTAGATTTTAGCTAACAGCCTACAATTATTCAATTTTTTTCCTGTCAATAAAATTCTAGGTACACAACCATTTGTTTTTTTTTTTTAATTTTTTTTTTCAACGTTTATTTATTTTTGGGACAGAGACAGAGCATGAATGGGGGAGGGGCAGAGAGAGAGGGAGACACAGAATCAAAAACAGGCTCCAGGCTCTGAGCCATCAGCCCAGAGCCCGACACGGGGCTCGAACTCATGGACCGCGAGATCGTGACCTGGCTGAAGTCGGACGCCCAACCGACTGCGCCACCCAGGCGCCCCCACAACCATTTGAAATAATTATGCACGGATGGTTTATTTTCTTAGAATTGTAGTTGATGCATCTAAAGTAGTCAAATAAATAATTGGGTAATTCGCTAATAGGATTGAAAGGGGTGAAATTCTATGCGCCTGTTACTGTGATGTTAAGTATAACATAGTCCTCCATATCCGTTCATAATAAAGAGACTGAAGCCTGCAGAGTTTATGTTATCATTCGAGGCTGAGAATAACACCAACCTAGAACCTAGGTCCAGGTAAACATTGGACCCAGCCTCTTAGCTTTCAGAGGATGGCCTAAGCGTGCAAGTCCATGGTGATACCTTAGCTACATCAAATAAATTAGTAGCTCTCTTCTGTAGAAGGCCTTTTTATTTTATCTTTAACTCTGTTAAACAACTCTAAAAACCAGCTTTCTGCCTACAACCACTTGGACCTGTCTTCCCAAACCAGGTTCTAGTCCCCACACGCTGGTAATGTGTGTTTTTCAATATTGCATTTTCATTTTTCTATAATCCTGCCTCATTTGGGAACTGCTTATTCAGCACTTATTCTCTTGATGTTTTTGTGATCATAGGCTTATGTTATTTGCGGTTTCATTAAATTTTATCTACTTTTTAAAAAAAGTTTATTTTGAGGGGCGCCTGGGTGGCTCAGTCGGTTAGGCTTCCGACTTCAACTCAGGTCACGATCTCGCGGTCCGTGAGTTTGAGCCCGCGTCAGGCTCTGGGCTGATGGCTCAGAGCCTGGAGCCTGCTTCCGATTCTGTCTCTCTCTCTCTCTCTCTCTGCCCCTCCCCCGTTCATACTCTGTCTCTCTCTGTCTCAAAAATAAATAAACGTTAAAAAAAAATTTAAAAAAAAAGTTTATTTTGAGAGAGAGTGTGAGAGGGCACAAGCAGGGGAGGGGCAGGGAGAGAGGGAGAGAGAGAGAGAGAGAAAGACAGAACCCCAAGCAGACTCAGTGCAGAACCTGATGTGGGCTTGAACTCATGAACCATGAGATCATGACCTGAGCTGAAATCAAGAGTCAGATGCTTAACGGACTGGGCCACCTGGGTGCCCCAGAGTTTGTCTACTTTTTAAGATTGCAAATTCATTTATAGGAGGGGTTATGAGTTCTCAGAATTTTGAAGCCTCACATGCTTATCAAACTGTAAGTATACCCTCAAACTCAATACATGCTTGTGAAGTTGAATTTAGCAAAGTCAAAGAGTCTCCATGCTAATTTCAGCCAAATATGTAACCATATTTTCTTTTTTTTTTTAATTTTTAAAAATGTTTATTTATTTTTGAGAGAGAGAGACAGAGTTCAAGCCAGAAGGGGCAAAGAGAGAGGGAGACACAGAATCCGAAGCAAGCTCCAGGCTCTGAGCTGTCAGCACAGAGCCCGATGTGGGGCTCGAACCCATGAAGCATGAGATCATGGCCTGAGCCAAAGTTGGACACTTAACTGATTGAGCCACTCAGGTGCCTCAGCCATATTTTATTTCTAGAATATTATCTCCATTTGGGCCATTTTCTCTGATACCTTCCCCCGCAATTCACCCTCCACCTTGTGTACCTGTAGCTGAGTGACAACATTCACCTGTCTGCTTCTCCAGCTAGATCACGCTTCAATCATTTTAAATCTCATTTTGTTTTATTTATCCTGTGTCTCCATGGCCAAGCACACATCAACTGCTATAAAACAAATGCTTTTGGAAAGAACAGTGTCTTGAGCACACTTAGGCTAGAAATGCTAAAAGAGGGAAAGGGAAGATATTTAATGTGCCCCATCCATCCTGGTATATCAATTTAATAGTTTTTTTATAGCTTGAAACCAATCAATCAGGTTGACATGTTGACAGGCAGTCCTGGTTTATGACAGATTAACTAATTCTGCATCTATTATTTATATTCTGCCTACCTTGAAAAAAGCCATTAGTAAAAAACAAAGACCAGAAAAATAACATCATGAAGAGAAGGGCAAAGAGCTAGAGCCACATAATAGGAAAGGAGACGCACATCATTGGCCTAGAAAACCTAACACCAATGAAACCTCCAGCAATGGAGCAGAAAAATGACCTCTGAGCTTTCTGCATTTCCTTGTTAGGAACTGAATAATGTACGTCTTACCTTCAAAAGACACCGTGTAATGCACATAAAGCGAACAATAGGAGTTTGGACAAGCCCTGAGATGGTACACACCACCTTATATTTGTTTAACTGATTTACTACAAAAAGAAATTATTCTGATTGTCAGGAATAGAAGATCAAGGAGTCAGCGAATTTCTCCTTAGCATGAGGAACAAATGGGAACCGTCAGAGGTATCCAAATAGCTTTACGACATTTACTAATTCGATATTGTTGGACTCAATGACAATGGTTCTTTTTAAAAAATGTTTATTTAAAAAAATATATTTATTTTGGGGGGGGAGGGGCAGAGAGAGAGAGGGACACAGGACCTGAAGAGGGCTCTGTGCTGACAGCAGAGAGCCCGATATGGGGCTCAAACTCATAAACCATGAGATCATGACGTGACCCGAAGTTGGACACCTAACTGACTGAGCCACCCAGGCACCCCTCAATAACAATGGTTCTTTTTTTTTTTTTTTTTTAATTTTTTTTTTCAACGTTTATTTATTTTTGGGACAGAGAGAGACAGAGCATGAATGGGGGAGGGGCAGAGAGAGAGGGAGACGCAGAATCGGAAACAGGCTCCAGGCTCTGAGCCATCAGCCCAGAGCCTGACGCGGGGCTCGAACTCCCGGACCGCGAGATCGTGACCTGGCTGAAGTCGGACGCCCAACCGACTGCGCCACCCAGGCGCCCCTCAATAACAATGGTTCTTAAAAAGAACAAAAAGTAAAAGACAGCCATGACCACTACCAGTGTAGAATAAAAAGATAGGAAACCACACAGAATCCATCCTTTATGGGTGCTCAGATGCAATAAATACATATCATTCTCACATCCTTTCATTTAAGGTGAGATTTCAGTTTTATGAATCTAAGGATGAGTTAGAATTATGGTGTGGCTTACATTATCATTAGATGCTTCCTCTTTTACTGTTGAGTTGGACGTACTTTATATAGAATACCATGATACATGAAAAACTGTCTTAGGAAATCATGGTGATTTTGAAATATTAATTCACAGTTTGAAGGCTGTGGGCATGAAGGCCACATGAAATGAGAATTTAAGCAACTGTCTGATTGATTTAATCTGTCCACACTATGAGTTAGGATAATTCAGATTTTTTTTTCCTATCAGAAGCTTTTATATTTTTTTAATGTTTATTTGTTTTTGAGAAAGAGAGAGAGAGAGAGAGAGAGAGAGAGAGAGAGACAAAGTGCAAGCACAGGAGGGGCAGAGAGAGAGGGAGACACAGAATCTGAAGCAGGCTTCAGGCTCTGAGCTGTCAGCACAGAGCCCAACACGGGGCTTGAAGTCATGAACCTCAAGATCATGACCTGAGTCGATGTTGGATATTTCACTGACTGAGCCCCCTAGGTGCCCCTACCAGAATCTTTTAGTTGTACTTAGTGTCCAGTTAATTATTTCAACCATTCTCTCTCTCTCTCTCTCTCTCTCTCTCTCTCTCTTTTTTCTCAGTAAAGACAGTGGCTAATTCTTTGTGACACAGACAGTAAGATGTATTGATGTGATGGATCCGTCCAATGATCACTGCAAAATCCAACCTTGTAATTAAACCATAGCAACTCAACAGATCCAATTAGGCAGAGCAGTTTGATTAAGTCCCCACTGTTGGTTGGTGGTCCACCGAGCCGGCACTGGAACCAGGGTTTCTGACTCTTAGAAATATTCCAGTGCTATTGGATTTGGTTCTCCTTGTGAGAGTAAAATGGCAGCCTCTGGGTCACAGTAGAAACCCACTCCGCTAGGGTCTCATCCTGGAGGCTTTGCCACCTCTCCCGCTACTCATCAGCTCTCCAGCTTACTGTGGGGCTTTCATCCTGGTGGAGATCAAGGAGCCCACACAAGGCCAGGCAGGTTTGTGCTGTGAAAAGGCATTGAAAGTCAGTGGAGCCACATTGGGTGTCAGCCATACCGTTGCCTCTTGTTAATTCTGTCTCTTGGGCAAGTTGGTTTTCCTGGGTCTTTGTTTCCTCATATGTAACATGGGATGGTTATTCTTACTTTGCAGGGCTTTTGCGATAAACAAATGATAGACGTAATCCCATTCATGATGGACCACCATGATGACCAACACACAACAGATACTCAACCAGATAGTTTTTGTTGTTGTTGTTTGTTTGTTTATTTATTATTTATTTATTTATTCATTTATTTATTTTAAAAGTAGGCTTCACACCCAGCATGGAGCCCAGTGTAGGGTTTGAACTCATAGTCCTGAGATCAAGACTTGAGCTGACATCAAGAGTTGGACACTTAACTGACTGAGACACCTAGGTGTCCCACGGCAGATACTTAAAAAATGAGAATTTAGTCTAAATTAAGTTTGTATGTAGAAAAATCCACTTTGTTAATAACTTATGACAGGATTTAAAAGTTCTCATTGTCAGGGGCGCCTGGGTAGCTCAGTAGGTTAAGTGTCCGACTTTCAGTTTCGGCTCAGGTCATGATCTCATGGTTTTGTGGGTTTGTGCCCTGCATCAGGCTCTGTGCTGACAGTGCAGAGCCTGCTTGAGATTCTCTCTCTCCCTCTCTCTCCCCCCCCCCCCCCCCACTCTGTCTCTGTCTCTCTCAAAATAAATAAACTTAAAAAAAATTCTCACTGTCATTTCACAACTAATCAATAATACATGACTAAAGAAAATAGTATAACATAAAAGACCCCTCTCAGGGAGTAATATATTATATAATTGTTTGTACATCCTTTCAGGAAACCATTTAAATCTAAGACTACTTTAATTTTGTTTTAAGGGATTTATTTTATTCAAATTTTCACAGACATAATCTTATAATTAACATATGTATTTATAAAAAGTAATGCTGTCTAGTGCTCCTTGGTATTTACCCAAAGGAATTGAAAACTAATGTCCACACAAAAATCTGAACATGGGTGTTTGTAACTACTTTATTCATAATTGCCTAAACTTGGAAGCAACCAGCATGCCCTTCTATAGGTGAAGAAATAAATAAACTGGGGTACATCCAGACAATGAAATATTATGCAGGGCTAAAAAGAAATGAGGCATCAAGCCATGAAAAGACAGGAAGGAATCTTAAGTGTATACTACTGAGTAAAAGAAGACAACCTGAAAAGTCAACATACTGTATGATTCCAATTGTACGACATTCTGGAAAAGGCAAAACTTTGGAGACAGGAAAAAGATCAGTGGTGGCTATAGGTGTGGAGGCTGGCAGGGAGTGGGGAGAGGTGACTAGGCAGAACACAGGGCATTTTTAGGGCCATGAACGTACTCCATTATGACAATATAATGACACATGCATGTCGTCACACATTTGTCCAAACCCACAGGATGTACAACACCAAGAGTGAACCCCAACATACACTATGGACTTTGGATGATTATGATGTGTCAGGGCAGGCTCACCAGTTGTAACAAATGTAACACTCTGACATGTGATGTTGATAATGGGGGGATCTATACATGTGTGGGGGCGGGGATATAAAGGAAATCTCTGTATTTTCCTCTCAATTTTGCGGTGAACCTCAAACATCTGTGACAAATAAAGTGTTACAAAAAAGTAACACTGTCTTAAGCTGCTGGATCTACTTCTTGACAACAAAGAACAGAGTAATTTCTTGGGTCAGTGTTTTAATATGGTCTTGTCTCGTGTGAGGAGAATCACGCCGGACATAAAATACACTGCCGAAGAAGGTCTAATTATTGAAATGCTTTATTCATCAGTAGTAAACCTTTAAGAAAATCTGGTACTACTTAATAAAAGTAAACACATGAAAAATAAAGTGTGTAAGTACTGAGAAGTATTCGAGATTTTTTTGACATGACGCTGTGAAAAAAATCCTTTGTTTAGAATCAATGGCATCTAGACCAGATTCTGTGGTTTATCAGACACATGGCTTTTGGCAGGTCTTGAGGCCAACGTCCATGATGAGTTTCTTCCTTTTGAAAAATGGAGATGGGAGCAAATACCAAGACTGTTTTCAGATAATTTTTGCATAAGGTAGTGCTAAAGGGCTATGAAAACACGCTATCATTGTAAATACTGTGCAACTGTAAGGTATTATTATTATTATCATTATTATTATTATTATGAAAGGCTTTAAGAAATACTCCCAGAGCTTCTGGATACTCTTGGTCAACTCTGGCCAAAGGTTTTACACTCTTGCAAAATGTCTTATTCAGACAATGTTAACAATTTTTGGTCAGTGGCATCTGTAGACTTTCAGCCTGAAATCACCAGGTATTGACAGCTCGTATACGTTTTACCTGAGATTTTTATATAGGTTGAAAGTATTGTGTAAAATACCAATAGCAACTTAGGTAAAGTATTTTCAAACTTTTATTATTTTATTTTATTTTTTTAGAGGGTGGGGAGGAGCAGAGGGACAGAAGAGAGAGAATCCCAAGCAGGCCCCATGCCCAACACGGAGCCCGATGGTGCTTGATCCCACAGCCGACCATGAGATCATGACCTGAGCCTAAACCAAGAGTTAGATGCTCAACCAACTGAGCCACCCAGGCACCCCTAAGTACAGTATTCCTAGAATAAATATAAACATTAATGAGATGCAATTTTGTGGCTGAGTGCAATTTCTATGATTAATGATAAGCAATCAAGATTAAGGAAGGGATATAACTGCCAATGAAAATGACAAAGGGTGGTTGTAAAGAACATTCCTGTGTCTGAACGTGCTAAGAACAGTAACATAGCCCTGTATAGTTCATATGGTGTTTTCTCATGTATTATATCAGTTCATCCCTGTAGCAATCATTTGAGGTAGCAAAGGTTATTCTGCATTTAGTAGATGAACTTGAAGGCTATTGAAGTCAAATGAAAACCCGGAAAGTCACAGTTTAGTGATTAAAGGAACTGGTACTAAAACCAATGTATTTTAATGTTAAGTCCAGTACCCTTGAAGGCAAAGATACAAAAAACACGTGAATGTAAGCATAGGAAAGGGTCAGGGATGGCCCCAGTTGGCAAGAAGCCAGGACCAGAGGGATGGATAATGCATAGGACCTCAGCTGCATTCAGACCATGTAAGGGTTGTGAACATGGACAGGGAAAAAGTGCCAAGGGAGTTAATTTATAGAGTCAATGAGAAATGAGTTAATTTATAGAGTCAATGATACCTATACATTTTGATAATATCTTTGGTGCAAGATTCACATATTGTAATTGACCATCTTCAGAAATAGTATTTGTCTTTTAATTGAGCTCAGTTTCATACAAAACATGATTTTGAAGGTCAATGAGCAAGTCCCATATGACTGCCATAAACAATGAACCTGAACTAGTATCTAAGACAGAAATAAAATCATAACTGTAATTTCACTCAGGTTTATTTGAACTTGTTGTGTCTGTTTTAATGACTGGCACTATATACTAAGTAGGTTAAGTAGGAAGCAGTAAAAATTTATGCTTGGCCTGATATTTTTGATCCTAACACACACCATCCATTCGTTGATTATAATTGCTCAGTTCAGTAGCTTGCCTGAAACATATATGCTACCAGTATAATCCTTTTAAAAAATGGAGGTTGCAACTCCTACAGTGTTTTCTCCTATAAAGGTATAGTTAAAAAAAAAATCTATTCAGGATGAAAACCTGACTTGACGTGGAAACCATTTGTTTAAATTCCACTACAGTGCAACCCTTCGTTATTACTCTGAATTGGATAGCTGTCCCTTGTCGAGGTTTGCATATGTATCACATGACCTTTAGTATAATCTTACGGAGAAGAATCAGAGATACCCTTTGCAGATACCCTTTGCAGGGACAGTCAGGTTTTCCTAACACCAATACCATAAAAGAGAAGTGTTTGTAGTCATGTAAATTGTGTGTTTATACTTAAAAAAAAAAAAAAAAAAGCAAAGGCTGTCAAGTTTAAATTGTAATAGTAAAAAGTGAGAGACAAGGCACTGGAATGTATAGTGTTGGAAGCCTTTTAACCCTGGTTCAGATTTTTGCTCTGATGTGTAATTTCTGTTTGAGTCTCAGTTCTCTCACCTGGAAAATGGGCTTAACAACCTTTAGTTTGCAGAGTAACTGTGAGATTTACAGATAACCCAACGGCTGGAGGGTTGGGGGTACGTATCACCCAATTCGATTCAGCGCCTAAGAAAACTAATCCCGAATAACCAAAACCTGTTTTTAGTTGCTTCGTCCTCAAATTGCTCGTAAGATTTTATGTCAACTTCCGTTATTACAACAGCAGCCGTTTACATGGGACTCTGAAAAGATTGGAGACCCCGTTCTCGCCCTCACAAAAGCATCACATTGCCAGCCGGGATCTCCTTGAAGCAATCATCCCAGCTGGACATTCGGGGAACAGGTCAGCCAAGGGCTGAAGAGAGGTCAGTTTAACCCTCTGCGGCCCCTTTTAGAATCTCCCGGCTACTTCAGCTCTTACACACGCTTCCGAAGCTTTTAAATGGACCCGAGAAATTCTTAACAGGAGTTGTTACTGAGCTTTTCGTTAAAATAAAAAACAAAAAACCCAAAAACGTTCAGAGATGCCGAATGCAAAGACAGCAAAAGATAAAGAGGTTTCAGATTTAACTCTTAACATGCCGCCTTGTTTCCAGAAAATCATCACGCCTGGCTGTTTTGAGACTGGGCCTGGGAGGGAAAGCGGCGAAAACCCTCCTGGTGGTGACACCTTGTGGGGGGCGGGGGGAGGGGTGCGCCCAGGGACCGAGCCTAGAAACGGCTGCAGAGCGCTCGGGCCACACCCCCCCTCGCGAACGCACAGTCCAGGCCCAGGGTCCGGTGCCGGGGCGCCGCGGGCAGCGGGTTGCAGGTGCACAGGCGGGCCCGGTGGCGCCTCCGGAGGACCCGCAGCGCCGCACGCTCACACGAAAGTAGTCTGCGCGTCTACACCAAACACTTGTCCTTGTGGCCATTTTGGCGACGGCTGGGGGAGGGGGGGGGGTTGCCAGGCGCCGCGCGCTCTGCGTCTCCGCGGTGGGAAGTTACAGAACTTTCAGAACTAGGGGCGCGCAGCCGGGGCGAGGCGGGGTCCGCGGCGGCGCGCGGCCCGCGGGGGGGCGAGCGGGGGAGGGGCCGAGGCGGCGCGGAGGGTCTTCCCCCGGGATCGAGCCCCGCGCCGGGCGGGCGCGAGGGAGGAGGCGCGGGGACGGCGCTCCCCCTCCGGCGGCTGCTCGCTCTCCAGCAGGGACGCTAGCCGGAGGGGTGCAGCCGCGCGCGGAGGGGCGGGCTCGGCGGCGGGCGGCGCGGCTCCTCACTGCACCAACCTGCGGGCTCCGGCTGGCTGCGGGCCGCGGCCCCTCCCACCCGCACCCCACCCGCGCCGCCGCCGCCGCCGCCGCCGCCCCGGGCCGGCCCAGTCCCAGCCGCTGCCGCAAGGAGCCGGCGTGCGGGGCGCCCGCCCGGACCGCAGCCGCCCGGGGCGTCGCGGCCACCGCGGCGCGCGCCGGGCCTCCCGGGGGCCGGCTCCCCTCCCTGCGTCCCTCGCGCCCCCGCCCCTTTCTCCCCCCTCCCCCCTCCCGTGCCCACCCCCGACCTCGCCTTCCCTCCGCCGGCCGCGCTCCTCCCGCCCGGCCGCGCGCTCGGCTCGGCTCCCCGCGCCCCCCGCGCCCGCTCGCTCCTCCTCCAGCCCCGGCCCGGCCTCCCGCGAGCCCTCCAGCCCGCTGCGCGCCGGCCGCCGCCTGGTCATGTCAGGATGGAGATCCGGCAGCACGAGTGGCTCTCGGCCTCCCCCCACGAGGGCTTCGAGCAGATGAGGCTCAAAAGCCGCCCCAAGGAGCCCTCGCCGAGCCTGACCCGAGTGGGCGCGAACTTCTACAGCAGCGTCAAGCAGCAGGACTACAGCGCCAGCGTCTGGCTCCGGAGGAAAGACAAGCTGGAACACGTAAGAGCGGCGCGCTCCCCGGGGGCCTGGGCCCGGCACCTGCCCCGGAGGCGGCCCGAGCGCGCGCGCGGGGCGGCGGGCCCGGGCGCGGGGACCCGGCAGGTGGCCCGACTACTCGGGGACCCGGGCGTCCGCGTCCTTCCTCCGACCCGGGGCCTCTGCTCCTGCACTTTCTTGCCGGGAAGGACCGGGCTGCGGGGAGGAGAGGGGAGGAGATGCCTTTCCCGGCACTGCTTGGCCCCCCGCGCACCTCGACCCTCCCCACGGGCTTCTCGCGGGGTTCATCTGCACCGCGTTCTTGGGGCTCCTCTGCGGGGTGAGCGAGGAGGGGACCTGTCACGGCGGGGCTCCAAGGAACGCGGCGCGGCGGTGGGCTCTTAGAGGGGGTGTCTGCACGGTCTTGGGGGCTGTGTTACTTCGTCCGGAAACTGCCCGTTAGCGAATCCGTGAGGGTGCCGCCGCCGGCCACCCGGCCTGGGTCCGCGCACGAGCCGGAAGAGTTTTCTGGAGCCTGTCCTCTGGGATGAGCAGTTGGCGATCCGCTTCTAGAGCCCAATTAGGGAGGGCGAGCCCAGCGCCCAGATAGATCCCCGGGCACCTGCCGTGGGCAGGGTGGGAGCTGGAGAATGGGGACCACCGCTCGCTGGAGTGCGCGCTTCGCCGGAAGCGTTCCCGGCACTGGAGCTGAGCCCCTGGGGCTCGCCATTCTGGAAGGGGAAAGTCCCTCTAAAGAGACGTTTAGTGGATCCATAGTTTCCAGCCTGACCCATCGGCATCTCCTTAAACCAGATGTTAAAATGAAACGAAGAATTATCTCAAGAGTGCAGCACCACTAGCTCAGGAGAGGATGCTGTTCCTTCCCGCGGAGATGCATAAGCCAAACTGAGCGTTAGCGGAATGTGCAGGTTTCCTTGTATTTGGGTCACATCTCCAATTATGACGGAAAGATAACTTCCGAAACTCACGCATTTCATACCGCTGCACGGTACTGACTCCTATCCGTACCCCCCCCCCCCGCAAGGGCTTCTCTTCCTCTCCTGGGCTTTGCAGCAACACCTGGCTTCCCGAGAGGAAGGAGTATTTCTCCAACAATCTGAACGGAAGGTCTGTGCCTTTTCTCTCAGGGCCTGATTAAGTCCCTTGAAAGCTCTGGTGTAAAGCTTTGAGTTGGGGAACCGGCTGTCTTGAGGGTGGAAAACCATTTCCTAGTATCAAAAGCATGTCTCACATCCTTAAGACCAGGGAAGTAGCTGGTTTCTAGTTGTTTGAAAGGCAGCAGAATCCGCTTAAAAATGTGAGCTCCAGAAATGGCGCGGGAACCGGTGGTTATTAATGTTTAAAGGGGGGCAAAGAGCATCTTCGTGGAATTTGGCTCTTGCTGTTGGCATCGGATGTTAGGACCAGGGAGAGTGGTTCAGACTTAAGCAGTGGTAGAAAAATCTGTGTTTCCGTGTTCATTTGCATCTTGTACTTTTAGCTGCTGTTTCCTTTCTTCAGTTCGTGAAAACCAGTCGTGCACCCTTTTCTGTCTACATCTCCATGAGTCAGACACTGCACACCTTGTACTTCAATGGGTCCTCACTTTTATGTTTCCACTGACAGTTTCAAGTCCTACCAGGGAGGGCCCTGGCACCCTTACCTTTCTGGATGAGTGCAGGATGTTCAGCCTCTCCTGAGGGTCAGAGACCAAGGAAAGGAAAAGTCTCCTTGTTTAAAAGCATGTGAGGACCATGCTTGCTTCTTCACTCAGATGCTCCAAAGACAACATTGCATTAAAAAAAAAAAAAAAAAAGAAAAAGAAAAAAGCCACCTCATTTGTTATTTAAATCAGCCTAGCATTTTTGTTTGCTCTCTCCAATACATTCCATGAGACAGGTATTCTGTTTCTGATGGTTTTCTCTGTATCTGCTTTCGGTTAGAAAGGGGGCTTTACTTCCAGTGAAATTTTTTTGTGATATTCTCTTGCTCCTTTGAAACATCTACATTTTAAATGAAATAGTATTTATGAATATACAATGAGAGAATTAAAATTTGCATAAAAATGTAAATTTTATTTGAATTCAAGCTCGGGGTGTCTGTAATATATGTCTTCTGTTGTGGTGTGCTATGTTTCAGATAGTTCGATGTTAATTTCTGTTTAGATATTTGAAATTTAAAAACTCATAACAAATGTAACCTAGCATATTGAAAATGTGATGTTGACTTTATGATAGACAATATTCTGAACATATGTGGCACTACAGAGTGTCCTAAGAAATTCAAAAGTGACATATGGTAGTTAAAAAGAATCCCATCAATCCATCTAAGCAAATGGATAACCACCATTTTTTTTTATTAGGTTAAAAAGTGAGTTAATAATTGTGTTGGAGATCATAAGCACGAAAGCAGCCTACGTTATTTTGCTGGTGCTTTAAAAGCCAATCTAGTATTAAGGGCATCATAAGGGGTGGATTCACATACACACATATTCAGTCATTGCTAACGGGATTCCCTGAAATGAAACGTGGCCGTGTGTGGACTCTGTCCAGACTTCAGAGGCATTGCTCAGTCTGAAAGTCAATAACACGATGCAAAGGGACAGCTGAAGAATATACTTGCAGCCACTTAGCTAAAAGGGAGGATAATTTCTCTCTCCTTTTCTGGTTTAAAGGCTGCAAGGGCTAATCCCCAGGCTATACCAGCACCTGAAAAGATCCATGAATTGGTCAAGGATAGGAATACTAACAGCCCATCCTTGAATTTGTCTCTTGGCATTTGTTGTTCAATACTTAAGATGAATGCCCATTAAGAAAGAAATGCTTGTGGGGGAATTCTTGCATTTTTTTTTTAACTATTTTAATGTTTACTTTTGAGAGACAGAGAGCGCACAGGGAGGAGCAGAGAGAGAGGGAGACACACACACAATCCAAAGCAGGCTCCAGGCTCCGAGCTGTCAGCACAGAACCCAACGTGGGGCTCTTTCTCCCTAACGGTGAGATCATGACCCGAGCCGAAGTCAGACGCTTAACGGACTGAGGCCCCCCAGGCGCCCCAGAATTCTTGCATTCTTAAGTCATGATGAGAAGCTACAGAGATTTGTACCGTGAATTCTGGGCTTTGAATTCCACTGGGAAATTTGAGGAAAAAGTAAAATTGCTGACCACACACAGAATGTTTTCTTATTAGCTGCAAATAATCCCCGTGGTTCTTAGACTCTTTTGCTTCTTTTTCTGCCTCACCATGCCTGTGGCTTTGGAAGGCATTAGGTTTGATAAACAATGGAAGTCTCACATTCTGTAGGGTCCTCTGTTACTTTAGGTGTAACAACAGGGAGGGATTATGGTCTAGCAAAGCAAGAGGAGCAGGGAGCCATTCCTTTGACCCCCCCCTCCCCCAACCCACCCCTGTTCTGTCAGCCCGCCCTGGGGCTGGGTCACCTTAAGGGTAACGACTTAATACAGTTTGACTATCTTAGAGGACACTGTAACAGTAATGTTACTCTGTAACAATAATGTCTCACGGTGGCATACACCGTTGGCACTATTTTGTTGCTCTTGTTGTTGTTCAGAGTAGGATTGTTGCAGGGGTTACTCTGCTCACTTGCCTGGTTTTATGCCAGTTGTATGTGTAGAAGTTTCCTGATGCCATTTATGGAGATAGGAATGCCTTATTTTCCCTCATGCTTAGCTCTTGCCAAAGTGCAGTTAAGAGTAGGGCTCTGGGTAGACCGTCTCTTATTAACTCTGTGATCTTAGGCAAAAGACTCTGAGTCACCAGGGTATACATTCACATTCCTCCTGAAAGGAGTCACAGGTTTCCTGGGATGATTCAGGGAGACCATCCATGTGTCTGTTGCAGTGACACACAGGCCCCTGACGCCAGGGGCTCAACACTGCAAAGGTGTATTTTACCTCCCGTATCTCATCCGTGCACGTTGGCAGGTTCTCAGACCCCATTCAGACCGCTATGACAGAATACCACAGAAGGGGGCAGCTTACAAACGGTGAACATTTCTTTCTTGCAGTTCTGAAGGTTGGGAAGTTCAAGATCAAGTCACCGGCAGATTCGGGGTCTAGTAGGGGGTACTTCCTCTTTCATTGATGGCTGTCTTTTTGGTCATCTTCTCAGGGTAGAAAAGGCAAGGGGAGCTCTCTGGCGACTCTTTAATAAGGCCACTGTCCTGTTTATGAGGATTTCAGTGTTATGACCTAAGCACCTCCCAGAGACCCCTTACCTCCCGATGCCAGCCCACTTGGGGTTAGGTTTCAACCATGAGTTTTGAATAAACACGAACATCCAGTCTACAGCACCAGGGGATTTTCCTCATCTTAGTTGCCTGGCCTGGGGGAAGCTCCATCCTGATACATGTTCTCAAGGCAGTTAAAGAGAAGGATGGTAAATCACGTAAAATCTCTCGGTGCTTCAACCCAGAAGCAGAACATCCATTTTACTCCTGTTGATTGGCCAAAGACAGTTTTGAGGCCAAGGCTTGCTTCGAGGAGGTGAGGAAGGGAGATCTGACCAAGACCCAGAAAGAAGGGAAAGAGAACATCTTTGACCAGCTGCATCCATGGAGCCCTTACCCTCCTCCACCTGAGAGCTTGCAGATGTCACATTTGAGATCAGCCTGCCTGCATGATAGGCCCGGACCCAGAGTATATGGGTCTTGTGGCCAGCAAGGCCAGCTGACTATCTTGGGCTCTTTAGGCTGCCTCTGCCTGGCCTCCAGTCTATCCTTTGGGACCCTGACTGTGCTCTGAGCCAGGGCACCCTTGCTTGTGCCCTGCCTGGCCACCCTGAGGCTGGCTCTTTTTGTTCCCACTCTCTGCAGGCTCTGCTAGCAGAGAACAGCTCTTTGCTCTGTCGCCAACCTCTGCTTTCTTTCCCAGCTCTGTGCTGGTGGAATTAAGTCAAGCGATAGTTCATTTATCTGCATGATGGCTCAGAAGGCCTATTTAAGATGGAAAGAGAAAAGCAGAAGGGAGAATTTGTAAAGAGTAAAAGGTAGACGAATCTTTAATGTACACACTCGTAGTGAGCCTTAGAATCTTGCTTGGTTTAGTTGAGTGCGTCACTTAAAAAAACTGTCTCCTCTAAGTGTGAATATGCACCTGCTAAATAGAGTTTATGTTACCGGTGAATAGTAAGTAAATGAGAAGCACACACTTGATTCCTGGAATAAATTATTCACATGATGAGCAAATAATAAATGGATTGGAGCAAACTTGGTCACTGTGGTCTGGGCTTCTATTATGTAATGCCATTTACGTCCCACAGAACAAATTTGTGGGAGTATTACACCCCACAGAGCAGACCAGTAAAGCACCAAAGACAGTTCAAACTGAAGGAATGAATCTTTAAAATGTTCCACTAAAAATCAAATGGGGGCGCTTGGGTGGCTCAGTCTGTTAAACATCCGTCTCTAGATCTCGGTCAGCTCAGGTCTTAATCTCAGGGTCGTGAGTTCAAGCCCTGTGTTGGGCTCCATGCGGAGTGTGAAGCCTACTTAAAAATTAAGTTAGAAAAGAATAAAATAAAAAAACAGAAATCAAATGAACACACAAGCAGAAAATATTCTTTTTTTAATCTTTATGTACTACTGTTCAATTTGTGTATTATAGGATAATTTTCAGGAGGTAGATGTTTAAGAGCATTAACATTTACCAGGATTATTTCCTGTGCTTTTCGATAGACAGAACAGACAAAACCTAGGCTGAGGCAGGATCCTCTCATCGGTCAAGTAATGGAAGTTTAGATGTCTCTGGATCGTGTTCTAATGGACCTCATGTTGTGTCCATTATTGTACTTGTCACGACTACAGGTAGCAAATATTAATTCTGCTAATGGACTTCTCTAACTGTGGGTTGACATTTCAGTTTATTTTGAAAAACCTTTGATTCTTTGCACTCTGTTGGGTGTGGCTTGTTGATTTATTTTAAGGTGTAGCCTATGACATCATATTTAGTATATTTAATTTGAGAAGCTCAAGATGCTTGGACTTAAGATTTCTTTTTCTACCCTTCGTCCATGTGACAACCACATACCAATTTGTGGCCAATTTCTCTAGAATTTTTTACTTACCTTTGCAAAATTCTGTGTCTCTATCAGGTTTAAATCTGTATAACAGATTTCCTTTCTTCTATTTTAGTTCCAGAGATTAAAAAATCTGATGGATCTTTTATAACAAAAGTTTTTATACTGCATTGACTGATAGGTGGCATGATCAAGCAGAGGTAGACTTGTTGGTAAGATTATCAGCCCAGAAATGTTGCTTCAGGTATGTATACTGGGGACACATAAAGTTAAGCCTACGATTCATATCTACACAGATTGTGCTGAGTGAGTTTAGAGTACAATGGGGATGTTCAGGAACAGTTGAAATGCCAAACTGTAGTTGTTAAGAGACAGACTTTTTTTTTTTTTTTAAAGAAGTTTCTTTTTTAAAAAAAAATTTTTTTTAACGTTTATTTATTTTTGAGACAGAGAGAGACAGAGCATGAATGGGGGAGGGGCAGAGAGAGAGGGAGACACAGAATCCGAAACAGGCTGCAGGCTCTGAGGGGTCAGCACAGAGCCCGACGTGGGGCTCGAACTCACGGGCCGTGAGATCATGACCTGAGCCGAAGTCGGACGCTTAACCGACCGAGCCACCCAGGCGCCCCAGAGTTTTTTTTTTTTTTTAACCAAAAAAGTACATTTTAATTTTTCTCACAAATGGAAAAATGAGCCCACTCTCTAAAACCCTCAAGCACTTAAGCAGAGCTTATGGGGAAAAATGAAGAACACTGCAGACTTTCCTAGGTGGAATCAATCGCATTGGACAATGTCACTGCCGTCTAACATAGGAAGTGGGCCCAAGTTGAACTACCTGATTTGGTATCGTGGGAATGGATGTCATGGCCTTTGGGTCATAAATATGGCTCTTTATTCTCTACAGAGGACAGTGAGCCCTGTGAATATACTGTCTCTCAGACTTGAGCTATTGTATTCCTGCCAATACGTTGTTAGGTCTGGTCCAGCGATACCATCAGGAGTTACCTTGAGAAGGTGGGACGCGTCAACCGACACTTATTGCCGTTGCCTGTTATGGGACCAACACTTTGTTAGCAGATCACGAGGACTTTCATTTCACAAGCATTCAGGTGACATATACTGTGTTCCAAATGGCGGAGAATTTACAAAGACCAAAGCAGAGTCCCTCCCTCAAGATGTTTACGGCTTAATAAATAGCTATAATATGATTACAGTGTTACGAATAATGCCAAAAAGTGCGACATAGTATAAGAACACTGCCTTCAAAGGACTTGTTTAGACAAGGATAAAATACAGTTAAAAAAAGAAGTAATGTTGGGGAGCCTGGGTCAGCTAAGCATCTGGCTCTTGGTATCAGCTCACGTCATGATCTCACGGTTTCATGAGTTCGATCCCCTGTGTCGGGCTCTGTGCTGAGAGGGCGGAGTCTGCTTGAGATTCTCTGTCTCTCTCGCCCTCTGCCCCTTCCCCACTTGCACTGTCTCTATCCCTCTCTCTCAAAAAAAAAGAAAAACACTTAAAAAAAAGTAATGTCGTATGTAGTGATGCTGTATTACGACAAACTTGAATTTATTTCAGTAATGCAAAGTTGCTGTGAAATTTGAAAAGCGGTTAGTGTAATTTATCACATTAGCAGAAGGATAAAGTAAACCCATAGGATTATCTCAACAGATGAAGAAAAATCATATGGTAAAATTCTATACCCAAGCATGATAAAGTTCTCAAGAAAATGGAAATAAAAGGAAACTTTATTACTCTAAGGGTATTACTCTGACTAAGGGTTTCTTTAAAAAGAATCACAGCTAATGGACAAATATTGAAAAAACTATCTGCATAGATTGTGAGTGGGATTGAGATGTCACTATCAGTACCTGTTTTCAGCATTGCACAGGAGGTCATAGCCAATGCACGAAGGCAAGAAAAAGAAATAATATAAATGAAAAGGAAGTAATAAAATTGTCATTTTTAGCAGATGACATGAGTATGTACATTTGAAAATCCAGAATAAACCACGGATATACTTAATGAATTAATAATGTCCCTGGGTTATCACAGCCACTACATACAAAGTCAATATTCAAAATTAAACTAGAAAAAATAATTCCAATGTAAAACTAAAAACTTAAAAAAAGTGTTTTTAATATTTATTTTTGAGAGAGAGAGAGACAGAGTGAGAGCAGGGGAGGGGCAGAGAGAGAGGGAGACACAGAATCCGAAGCAGGCTCCAGGCTCCAAGGCTCCAAGCTGTCAGCCCAGAGCCCAACGCGGGGCTCAAACTCATGCACCGTGAGATCATGACCTGAGCCGAAGTCAGATGCTTAACTGACTGAGCCACCCAGGCGCCCCAAAACTAAAACCTTTTACCATTTACATTAGGATACAAATATCATCTTCTTAAGGAAATAGGTACCTCTTTTTAATTTCCCCAGATTGAGCTAGAGAGTAGATACAATACCAGTTAAGTCCCAGCAGGTTTGTGCATGTGTATATGTGTTGAAAATGATTCTAGAAATTAAATGGAAATACAAAGGGCCAAGAATAGCCCATATAATCTTTATGAAAAAGAATGAAGTAAGAAGACTGCTTCCATATATCAAAACTTGTTCTAAAACGATTAATTAAAGCAGTGCAGGTTTGAACAAACAGATAGATGACAAGACAGAATGCAGAAGCAGACCTGTGTATACTTAATTATTGACAGGAACTTGATTTATGACAGAAATGGCAGTTCCGAAGGGCAGTGGGAAAAGGATGGTCTTTTAAAAAATGGTGCTGGCTCAGTTGTACATCTACATTAAAAATGATCTTGGGGCGCCTGGGTGGCTCAGTCGGTTAAGCGTCCGACTTCGATCTCGTCGTTCGTGAGTTCAAGCCCCGCGTCGGGCTCTGGGCTGATGGCTCAGAGCCTGGAGCCTGCTTCCGATTCTGTGTCTCCCTCTCTCTCTGCCCTTCCCCCATTCATGCTCTGTCTCTCTCTGTCTCAAAAATAAATAAACGTTAAAAAAAATAAAAAAAAATAAAAAAAATGATCTTGATTTCTCTTTCACGCCATACGCAAAAATCAGTTTAATGTAGGTTATAGATCTAAATTAAAAACAATGCGGCTTCTAGAAAATAATAGTATAAAAAAACCTTTATCAACTTGGACTAGGGGAAAAATTCTGAAGCAATTTTAAGAATCCCGATATATTGTTATTAATAAACTGGACTACATTAAAATTAGGTAACTCTGACAGTAAAAGATTAAGAGAATGAAAAGACATATCATAAAACAGGACATATTCCCAACACACACTCTAGGACAAAGAGCTTGTATCTACAGTATATAAAAAGCATCTACAAATCAATAACAACAGACCACCCCCCAAAAGTGAGCAAGACATTTGTTTAATTTAATTTTTAAATTTTTTTTTCAATGTTTATTTGTTTTTGGGACAGAGAGAGACAGAGCATGAACGGGGGAGGGGCAGAGAGAGAGGGAGACACAGGATCTGAAGCAGGCTCCAGGCTCTGAGCTGACAGCACAGAGCCCAATGCAGGGCTCGAACTCGCAAGCTGTGAGACCATGTCCTGAGCCGAAGTCAGACGCTTAACTGACTGAGCCACCCAGGCGCCCCATCTCCTCTTTCATTTCTAATTTAATTTGAGTCCTCTCCCTTTTTTTTTCTTGTCTGTCTAAAGTGTGGGTAAAGGTTTGTGTATTTTACCTTTTCAAAAAACCAGCTTAGTTTTATTGATCATTTCTATTGTCTTCGTTTCTTTCATTTATTTCTGCACTGATCTTTATTATTTCCTTCTTTATTCTAACTTTGGATTCAGTTTGTTTTTTTGTGTCTAGTTCCTTGAGGTGTGAAGTTAGGTTGTTTATCTGAACTCTTTCTAGTTTCTTAATGTAGGCATTTATCTCTACCAACTTCAGTCTTAGAATTGTTTTTCCTCTATCCCATAAGCTTTGTTCCATTGTATTTCCATTTGTCTACAGTTACTTTATTTCTCTTTTGATTTATTTATTTTTTACCCATTTATTGTTCAATAGCATATTTTTTTATCCGCATATATTTGTGAATTTTCCAGCGTTCCATTTTAATTGATTTCTAGTTTCGTACCATTGTGGTCAGAGAAGACGTTTTTAGATTTCAGTTTCCTTAAATGCAGTAAGACTGGTTTTTGTGGCCAACATATGATCTGTCCAGAGTGTTCCATGTGCACTTCAGAAGAATGTGTATTCTGCTGATCTTGGATGGAAATTGTCGTAAATGTCTGTTAAGTCCATCTGGTCTGATGTGTAGTTTGAGTCCCACATTTCCTTATTGATTTTATGTCTGGAAGACCTATCCATTAATGAAAATGGAGTATTGAAGTCCCCTAATATTATTGTACTGTTGTCTGTTTCTTCTTTCAGGTCTGTTAATGTTTGCTTTATGTGCTTGTATGGTGAGTGCATAAGTATTTACAAATGTTATATCCTCTTGTTGGATTGACCCTATTATTATTATCTAATGACCTTTTAGTGCCTCTTATTAGAGTCTTGTTTTAAAGTCTTATTTTTTCTGATGTAAGTATAGCTACTTCAGTTTTCTTTTGGTTTACATTTGCATGAATACCATTTTCCCTGCCTTCAATTTTAGTCTGTGTGTGTGTGTGTGTTTAATTTTTTTTAATGTTTATTCATTTTTGAGAGATAGAGACAGAGCATGAGCGGGGAAGGGGCAGAGAGAGGGAGACACAGAATCTGAAGCAGGCTCCAGGCTCCGAGCTGTCAGCACAGAGCCTGATGTGGGGCTTGAACTCACGAACTGCGAGAATATGACCCTAGCTGAAGTCGGACGCTCAACCAGCTAAGGCACCCAGGTGCCCCAGTCTGTGTGTGTTTTTAAAGCTGACGTGAATCTCTTGTGGATACCATATCTCGTTTTTAGAATCCATTCAGCTATGTACCAATTGATGTGATGAATGTGTCCTCTCCCAGCCTGAGCCTGAAAGCTGTGTCAGATGAGGGATGGATATTCATGGTGAATGGGACCACTTTTCTTGCTCTGCCTGCAGGCCCCTTGCCTCTCCTCCCTGCCCATTGGCTGGGTGTGGAGGGTGATGGTGGGGCAGTGAGGAAAAAAAAAAATCATTCAACTGTTGTATGTCTTTTGATTAGAGAAGTCAGTCCATTTACATTTAAAGTAATTATTGATAGATAGAGCCTGTTGCCATTTTGTTAATTGTTTTCTGCCTGTTTTATATTTTGTTCCTTCTTTTTTTGCTCTTTCATTGTCATTTGATATTTTTCTGTAATGGTGCACTGAGTTTCCTTTTTGTTTATCTTCTGTGTATCTATTATAGGTTTTCCCTTTTTGATTACCATGAGGCTTATATAAAACATCTTATAACAGTGTATGTTAAATTGATAACGACTTAAGTTTGAACACGTACTAAAGCTATATATTTTTAATCCCTCCTCCCCGCCCCCCCCCCCCATTTTATGTTTTAATGCCATAGTTGACATCTTCATTGCTGGTGTATCCATTAATAAATTATTGTAATCATAGTTATTTTTACTACTTTTGTCTTGAAACTTTCATACTAGATTTATAAGTGATTTATCTGCCACCATCACAACATTAGGGTATTCTGATTTTAACTATATGTTTACCTCTAGCAGTGACTTTTACACTTCATATGTTTTCCTGTTACTAATTAGCGCACTTTTATTTCAGCTTGAAGAAGTCCCTTTAACGTTTCTCGTATGGCTGGTCTGGTGGTGATGAACTCCTTCCAGTTTTGCGTGTCTGGGAAACTTTTTTTCTCTGCTTCAGTCCTGAAGGACAACTTTTGGAGGTTTGATTGGCAGTTTTCCCTTTCAGCGCTTTGAATATATCATGCCACTCCCTTCTGGCCTCTCGAGTTTTTGCTGGAAAATCTGCTGGAATTCTTATAGGGTTCCCTTGTCTATAACAAGTTGTTTTCCTCTTGCTGCTTTTAAGATTCCCTCCTTGTTTTTAACTTGACAGTTTATTTATAATGTGCCTCACTTTTGGACTCTTTTTTTTTTTTTTTTAACTTTCTAGGCCTCCTGGATTTAGAGATCTGTTTTTCCCCCCAGGCTAGGGAAGGTTTTAGCCATTATTTACTTGAGTAAGATTTCTGCCCTTTCTTCTCCTTCTGGAACCTCTATAATGCAAATATTGGTCTGCTTGATGGTGTTCCATTAAGTATCTTAAGCTGGCTTCACTCTTTCATTCTTTTTCTTTTTGCTTCTCTGATTGATTGAATTTTACTCTCCTGTCTGAGTACTAGTCCTTTGTTCTTGCTTCAGTCTGTTGTTGAACCTGTCTATTGAATTTTTCAGTTCACTTATTGTATCCTTTAGGTCTGTGGTTTCTGTGTGGTTCTTTTCGATATTTTCTCTTTGTTGAAATCTCACTTTGCTCATGCATTGTTCTGCTGACCTTCATGAGCATCTTTATGACCAATACTTTGAACTCTTTACAGGGTAAATCACTGATCTCTATTTTATTAAGGTGTGTTGCTAGAGTTTATCTTGTTCTTTTGTTTGGAACTTATTCCTCTGTTTCCCAATTTTCCTTGACATGTTGGTTCCTGCATTAGACTGCACTCCCGATCTTGAAGGAGTGGTCTCATAGAGGAGATAAACCTTATTGTTCAGCTGGGTCCTAGCTATTGGTTATCTCTCATACATTTGTGACTGTCAAAGCTGCCTTTTTTGTTCTTAGAGGTTCCTAGTGGTTGAGGGTGTGTCAAGACCTGTCCGTGTCCCAAAAGTGAGGATCTCAGTCAACACCTAGATGCAGGATGACTGGAAGCCAGACCCTCCTGTGGCAACTTTTAAAAGTGTGCAGATACACATCCTTCAGGGAGACTTGGAGATGGGTGTTTCTGTCTGCTGTCTCTGGGTTGAGTTTTGGAGAGATAGCTGGTTAAGTACTCTTTCTTTGTTTGCTTCGGTGTTCTCGAACCTCTGAATGCAAACTCTGCTGGCCACCAGAGCCAAGAGGTTCAAGAGCCAAGAGTTCAAGAGGTGCCTTCTCTGGGCAGTGGCCACCACAATCAGGGCACCCGCATGTGTGTGCGCAAGCTCCTTTCAGGGAGACTTGGTGACCTGGAGCAGGTAGAGAAAGAATACAAAGATGGTGCCCACCAACCTCACAGGTCTCCAGAGAGGATTGCAGTAAGACCCCAGATTTATGTTGAATTAGGTTCCTGACCCTCAGGCTGTACTTTTAAGATGTGTATATTGGTCTCTTTGGGGAAAGACTGGGAGATGGGTGTTTCTGTCTGCTGCCTATGCTCTGAGCCCTGGGGTGGAGGGTAGCCATGGTAGGTCTCCATGAGCCTGTTTAGAATGTTCCTTTGTTGGCCATAGTCTCATGGGCCTCAGGGATGCAAGCCTTGTTTGCTTTTAAAGCTAGGTGTTTGGGGGCCCTATCCCTCAGGTGGAATTTCTTGGAAGTGGGTGTGTTAGATGTTGGGTCCAAACTTTGCTCCTTAGGTTGAAGCTGGAAGTCATGAGTTACTGCCTCATTGTTTGGTGCTGTCCGGTGTGGGTTTTTTTTCCTTTTGCTTGATGTGTAGTGGCTGCTCAGCTAGTTTCTGGATTTCCTTCAAAGGGTGTTGTTCCATGTGTAGCTGTGGATTTGGTATGTCTGCCAGGGAGGGGAGTTCAGGAGGCTCATCTGTCACCATCTTGGATCAGAACCCATGAACTTGACAGATTTAAAAGTACTGGTCAGGCATTTTGTAAAATGTCCCTTACTTTGGGTGTATCTCACTTTTTTTCATGATTAGAGTGATTATGGATTTTTGGAAAGAATATGGAAAGAATATCAAAGAGACGATGAAGTGCCCTTTTCATCACACGAAGGTACGCTTGTTGTCCACGTAATATTACTTGCTGTTAACCTTGTTCACTTGGCTCAAGTAGTGTTTGCCAGGTTAATCCACTGTAAAGTTTCTTGTTTTTCCCTTTCCACACATTAATTTTTGTAAGTTGAACATTAAGTCCCAAATCCCCACACTCAACAACTCCTGGACTGGGGAATAGTCACATTTATTATGTGGCATTCTTCAGTAAGGAAAATGTAACCCTTCTCCCCCCAAATTTATGGTTCAATCATCTATTTGTGTCAGCAGATCTCTTGGATACCTATTTTAAACTGTTGTCATAGTCCAAATCTGTATTATTTATTTTGTTTCCTGAATTGTTTTCACTTTGGGTGCTGGGAGCTGTTTTAGGCTTTTCCTGTATCCCTTGGAAATGACATTGTCCTTGTAGGTTTTGGGTACTCCCTTACTCAGTGATAGTACAGAGTGCTTCAGGCTCATCTGGTATTTATGTATTTATTTTGCCTCTCCTTAATATATTCTTCAAGGTGTTTTTTATACATGTATTTAAAAAGGAAATGATTCATTGCCGACCACGTCCACTCTCAAAGGGTCCAATAAAGACCATATATCCAGTGAAAGTTCAGCACATATATGCATCTATATCTGTATCTATATCTATCTATATCTATATTTTAAATGTGTATTTATTTTGAGAGACAGAGAGTGAGAGTGAGAGAATGCACAAGCAGGGAGGGGCAGAAAGAAAGGAGAGAGAATCCCAAGCAGGCTCCATGCTGTCAGCACAGAACCTGACAAGGGCCTTGATCCCACACCTGTGAGATCAGGACCTGAGCTGAAACCAAGAGTCAGGCACTTAACCTACTGAGCCACCCAGGCACCCCATACATGTATTTTGATAAAGATGAACATCTTCATTTGAACTTTTATAAAACTCCTGAAATATTTTTAATTATGACTCCAGCCCATAAACTCTCATTCAGGTGATAGAAAGAAGTCTACTGAGCAATGATAAGGCATGCTGAGTGGTGCAGTGACTTTATATCTTACCTAAATGTAGTATGTGCATATGAATGAGTGCATGCACGTACGTGCATGACCTCTTTGTGTGTATAGCTACTCTCATTCTTTCTATTTTTCCAGTGTCGGTGGTCCCTTTTCAGAGAATCAAGTTATGGGCGTTGACACTGCCTTTCACATTCCCTGATGGCCAGGTCGGCATTATTTTCAACTTCCTTTCCCATGTTTAGATACTAGACCTGTGTGTGAAGAGGTTTCCATTGTCAGCCATCATGCCAAGATACTAGTCTCTGAGATTTCATCTTTTTAAATATAATTTATTGTCAAATTGGCTTACATACAATACCCAGTTCTCATTCCAACAAGTGTCTTCCTCAATGCCCATCACCCATTTCTCCTTCTCTCCCCCCCCATCCACCCTCAGTTTATTGTCTGTATTTAAGAGTCTCTTGTGGTTTGCCTCCCTCCCTCTCTGTAACTATTTTTTCCCCTTCTCCTCCCCCATGGTCTTCTGTTAAGTTTCTCAAGATCCACATATGCATGAAAACATATGATATCTGTCCTTCTCTGACTGACTTATTTCACTCAGCATAAAACCTTCCAGTTCCATCCACATTACTGCAAATGGCATGATTTCATTCTTTCTCATTGCCAAGTAGTATTCCATTGTATATATAAACCACATCTTCTTTATCCATTCGTCAGTTGATGGACATTTAGGCTCTTTCCATAATTTGGCTACTGTTGAAAGTGCTGCTATAAACATTGGGGTGCATGTGCCCCTATGCAGCAGCACTCCTGTATCCCTTGGGTAAATTCTTAGTAGTGCTATTGCTGGGTCATAGGGTAGATCTATTTTTAATTTTTTGACGAACCTCCATACTGTCTTCCAGAGTGGCTACACCAGTTAGCATTCCCACCAACAGTACAGGAGGGTTCCTGTTTCTGCACATCCTCGCCAGAGTCTGTAGTTTCCTGATTTGTTCATTTTAGCCACTCTTACCGGTGTGGTATCTCAGTGTGGCTTTGATTTGTATTTCCCTGATGATGAGTGACATTGAACATCTTTTTATGTGTCTTGTTTAGTCTCTGAGATTTCAAATCCCCTCTGAAAACCTAGTTGGAAACTGTTCAACAGTGGCTTAGTTACATCAAGAGAACATCTCCAAGCAGAAAGCCCAGAAGATGGGTAAAAAAGAGGAAAGGAAATGTGGTAGGACGGGAATGCAGTGTCCAAGGGCACACACACATGGTTGGCATTTCTGGCACATGGAGTGTGGCAGGAACCCATGTTTGTCTTTGGAGTCTCCCACCTCTGGCTTCAGGACGTTTGGTCCCCACCCTGCTCCTCCTGCACACCCGTGCTGCCGTGCCACTCGGTAGTGCTGGCTTCCTTGTCCTCCTGATTTCCATGTTATACCACGAATGTAGGCAAATCGGGTGCTTATTCCTAATGACAGCTCTGCAGACCAGATAACGAAATTCATTATAGGATGGTTGGAGCTTTTCTCACTCCAGGAAATATTTAAAAAATGGAATCATGGCAAGACAATTCCCAGGGCTTGTGAAAGGAACCACCTTACTGTCACTGTTTGTTTTTAAAATAAAAACAAAGATGAACTGGGAGCCCATAAATGCTCTGAGCGTGAAAGAGGAAGGAAGAGTAGATGTTTGGGGCCTGTGGAGCAGTCATAGTAAATCTCCTCCTGATGACCGGCATTAATACTGATGAACGTCAACAATGAGTGGCATACAGGGAGGCATTCAGAAGAGGCAGGCCGAACTGAGGCCGTCCATGACTTTTATTTTATTTTACTTTATATTTTATTTTATTTTATTTTATCTTATTTTATCTTATTTATTTATTGATTGATTTTTATTATTATTTTTTTTTTATTTTAAATAGGCTCCATGCCCATCCTGGGGCTCGAACTCATGACCCTGAGATCAAGAGTCGCATGCTCCACAGACTGAGCCAGCCAGGCGCCCCTGCCCTCTGTGACTTTTATACAGTTGCTTTCTTATTTTATTAGGACCTTTTTTCTATTTGGACAGATTACTGGATTTTTGTATTGGGTTTAGAATATAGTTCACCCTTGAACATAGATTTGAACTGCATGGGTTAACCTATATGTGGATTTTTTTTTTTTTGATTAATATAGTACAATACTGGAAATGTATTTTCTCCTCCTTATAACTTTATAAATGACCATCTTTCTCCAGCTTACTTTATTGGAGAATACAGTATAGGTAACACACATAACATAAAATATGTGTTAATTGACTTATCAGGAAGGCTTCTAGTCAACAGCTGTCTGTTAGTAGTTAAATTTGGGGGGAGTGAAAGTTATATGTGGATTTTCTTTTTTCCTTTTTAAGTTTATTTATTTATTGTAGGGGGGGGGGGCGGGAAGGGAGAGAGAATCCCAAGCAGGCCCTGCGCCATCAGCGCTGAGACAGTATGGGGCTTGAGCTCATGAACTGCAACATCATGACCAGAGCCGAAACCAAGAGTCAGATGCTTAAACAACTGAGCCACCCAGGTGCCCCGTATACATGGATTTTCAACAGCACAGGGATTGGTATTTCTAATGCCTGTGTTGTTCAGGGGTCACCTAACTCACAGGATTGCTATTGAGATCCTGGAAAGAAGCTTGATGTGCCTGGATAAAATGTGAATGTTTATAAAGAAGATATTCGGGGGGTGCCTGGGTGGCTCAGTCGGTTAAGCATCTGACTTCCGCTCAGGTCATGATCTCGCGGTCTGTGAGTTCGAGCCCCACGTCGGGCTCTGTGCTGACAGCTCAGAGCCTGGACCCTGCTTCGGATTCTGTGTCTCCCTCTCTCTCTGCCCCTCCCCTGCTCATGCTCTGTCTCTCTCTGTCTCAAAAATAAATAAATTTAAAAAAAAACATTAAAAAATTTATAAAAAAAAAAAAGAAGATATTCGGCAAAAAGGCTCGTAGATACAGATGAATTACTGTGGGTGGAGAAAGTATTCACTTCAGTCTCTAATCTCTTTGCTATCTTTAAGTGGCAGAAAGGAGGATGTGCTTCTGGAAGGCACAGAGCACAGGGAACAGCTTGCCAGTGTGGCAGCTTGTAAAGTCTCTGGGTTTCTGACACAACTGTGTATACTTGTGACACAGCTCCCAATGACACACTTGTTCATTTTCATTTGCATACCTAAGAAAAGTTTTGTGAGAGTAAACATATATTTCTTTTGCTTGCAAACCTGCTATTGGTGATGAACTATTTGAATAAAATTGCTGCTCAGCAATTAAAAATAAGTTCTAAGAATTCTTTATTGAAAAAATTACCTGAAAGTTTTGTATCTCTCGTGGGGAAAGAAGAATGACTCCTTATGTCGATGCGTTAAATTTAATTCCCACCAGAATAAGTCCAGTATCTGGGAGCCTGGTGGCTCAGTTGGTTAAGTGTTCGATTCTTTTTTTTTTTTTTTTTTTAATTTTTTTTTTTTCAACGTTTATTTATTTTTGGGACAGAGAGAGACAGAGCATGAACGGGGGAGGGGCAGAGAGAGAGGGAGACACAGAATCGGAAACAGGCTCCAGGCTCTGAGCCATCAGCCCAGAGCCCGACGTGGGGCTCGAACTCACGGACCGCGAGATCGTGACCTGGCTGAAGTCGGACGCTTAACCGACTGCGCCACCCAGGCGCCCCGGTTAAGTGTTCGATTCTTAACTTGGGTCAGGTCATGGTCTCACAGTGGTGGGATCGAGCCCTGTGCTGAGCTCTGTGCTGGCAGTGTGGAACCTGCTTGCGATTCTCTCTCTCCCTCTCTCTCTCTGCCCCTCCCTTTCTCATGCTTTGTCTCTCTCTCAAAATAAATAAACTTAAAAAAAAAATCTTAAAAAAAAAAATTAAGGCCAGTACCTAGCCTAGCATCTGTTCTGAATCTCTTGCATGTTTCCACATGAAAACACAAGAAGATAAATTGGCTTTAGGATGAAACTGGCGGGTAGTTGTGCTAATAATCTAGAAAGACACTTCCTGTGTGGCATGAGCAGAGTAGATTTCTAGTTATGTTTTGAACTGTATTGCCTTAGCAAAGGACTTATTTATAGGAGGAGACTTACCATCTGAGTAATTCCAAGATTAGTTGTCCGGTCTGAGTGGGATATTAGGTGGATGGATTTATCATTGCATTAACATTTATTCCTATAGCTCAGGGTAGTTATCAGTGTGGTCTAGACAACCAGCATGGATGAGTCAACATCTCGTTCTCTGTGTGGTCCAGACATCGGTGTGAATGACTCCACATCTTATTCCCTGCTACCCATCTCTGTGGTGAAAGGACACTCATTTGAGCACAGAGGGGCTTTCTCGTGTGGCACCTTCCAGAGAAGAGTTGAGGGCCCCAGCAAAGCCACAGTACAATGTGGGGCCTGGGTGGCCAGCTCGCCTCACTCACTTCCACCCGACACCCACAACTCAGATGTGTGTCTCCGAAGTTTAGAAATTACTACATTAAGTTCGATTTCACAGTCGCTTGTAAAACAATGTAGACCAAGCACTTTAAATCCCTAAATGCCAAAGCGCTGCTCTTCTTGTGACTTTTCTTGACCAGAAACAGTGTTTTGAGTTTTAAGATGTGTTGTGATCAGGGTCAAAAGACTTTGTAGACATTAGCTTTGCTAAGGATTGCTCTTCGTCAGCTGGGGAGAGATGGTGACCTCCAGAGGGAGACTCTTAGGTCTGCAAAATGGTGCCGTTGCCCGGGGGTACTGCTTCCCACTGCCCACAAACCTGCCGGGCTCACTTCCCACCCCTGGCATGGTGCCCGTCGCCTCTGAGCTGCTGAGGATAGCGGCCCCCACGGAGGTCACCCTTGCTACTGTGACGCTTCTCTGCTGCCGTCCGGGATACTTCCAGACGCCGAAGCCGGGGCTGGCACTGAGGCTGCTTCCGTTGCCTTAGCTGAGGTACCTTCCTCCTTGAAACTGAATTGTGCCAGAGCACTAAAGCCACTCTGTTAAAAATGGAAGAATCTCTTCGCCCCAACATTGTGCTCCATGCTGAGCACTGTTTCTAAGGAATGCTGCCTTATGTTTCCAATACCTTTCAGATTTTCTGTGGCAAAACTATTTTACTGCCCCCCCTCCTTCCTATGACCCTATTACTTGATGAGGGCAGAGCTTTAAGGCAGAGCCGAGACTGTGCTTTTCTCACATTTGTCCCTCTCCTCCAGTGGTTGGGGCCTGTCTTCATTTCTTATTCTCTCTTTTAGGATGATTTCCTTCCTGGGAAGCTCACTGGTCCTCATGCGTCGGCCCTTTGTCCTTCCTGAGTGCATACTCGGTCTACAGGGTCAGCCTGGGCGAGGTCCTGGAGCCCCTCATGCCTCTGTCTGCCAAGTTATCTTCTTCCTTGAGGTTAAATCTTCGTGGGTGACAAGGTGGAGGGCTCAGTGAAGTGAGAGATATCGCAGTCACGTTGTCCTCACACCCAGAGGTTTCCAAAGAGAGAATGGAGAACATCTGATGTAGATTTAAGGTCTGTATACAGTGAGGAGGAGAGGACTATTAACTTGCCAAAGAAAAGCCTTGAACCACCAGCGGTTCCTCCCAGAGTTAAAATTCTATGTGTAAACGCTTGCCCGTATTAGTCATTTAGCGAGTGATTCTGACGTGCTCCATAAATTTACTATTTTTGTATGAATGGCAACAGCATTTCTTATGAGCTCTTGAGAAAAAAACAGGAACTTCTGTATTGTCTCAAACAAGCGCTATGTATTTGTTTTCCACTTACTGTTTTTTATTAAAGCCTCTTTTCATTTTTGACTCCCACACCTGCGTTGGCACTGCTTTTATTACGCCATCATTCTGTTCAGACGTGCTGGTAGCAGAAGGGCGAGGAAGGTAGTGATTTCTCAGCAGGCTGGTTGGTGTGGATGGGATGACTGGGCTTTGTAACCATCACCGAACACCCACACCCACCTGTCCTTCATCTCGAGATCTGATGATGCCGTGTTCAATTCACAGCTCAGATGGTAGGTCTCCCTTTCCGTGGTGCACCAGATAGAACCACACGATCCACAGACACGATGCTCCAGAGCCTTTCTGTGATGTCTGTGGAAGGCAATAAAATCATAAGTGTATGGAGAAAATGTGCCCCTCGTAGCCTCCCTTGGAAATGCATCTTTATTCAGAAAGCCCTTCCTGGTGTCTGATTAAACCATGTTACAATTAAACCCATTCCCCCCCATCGTTCTGTTCTTCTTAGGACAGAATAAGAAGGATTAAGTCACTCTGTATTTCAGCAGAGTTATGATTCTTAAGACAATTTTTAAAATTCAAAATTAGAAAAACTAGTTTGTAAAAGATGTCCATAAGAAAAATTAAAACCTAAGGAAAATCGTGTTTCACCCTTGTGGGGGGAAACACCTTTTCCCCAAGTACTCAAATGGATTTTTCAGAGAGAAAAATTTCTAAAGTGGAGGGGCGCCTGGGTGGCTTCGTCAGTTGAGCATCCGACTCTTGATAGCGGCTCAGGTCATGATGTCGTGCTTGTGAGATCAAGCCCCATGTCAGGCTCCGTGCTGAGCCTGAGCCTGTTTGGGATTCTGTCATGCGCTCTCTGCCCCTTTCCCCCACTTGGGTTCTCTCTCTCGCTCTCAAATAAATAAACATTTTTTAAAAATTTCTAAAGTGGCAAACATTAAACATATGCTAAAAAGTAAACTCAAATGTCTTAGACTCTGGGCCTAAAGTTCTCTCTTGTCCAGCAAGAGAGTGGAATCAGGATTAAAATGCGAGAGATGGCTAATGTCCGGGAAAAGACAAGCACCCCAAATAAGGGTCCTTGCTCTGTATTTATTAAGATCAGAAGGCTTACAAACATGATGGGCGTGCACAAAGAGACAATGAATCTGTGAACTTAACTCATGGGCATGAGGGAAAGGGGGTTTTGCAGATATACGGTGTTAGGGGTTTGGGTCAATATAAACCAGAATCCTGGAGCCTGACAGATGGATGCTAACTGCAGACAGACATGAGGCACCATGTCTGTTTATCTTACCAGCCTAGGGGATAATACAGATAGAGCGTGCCACCTCAGGTCAACAAGGCACCTTACTTTTGCGAATCAGCTCCGCTCTGTGCAGCTTCACTCTGTAGCGCCCGATAGCCCTATTTACCTGTTTACCTAATTTGGTCCTTCCTTCCTGTGAAAGCAGCTTTCTCCTATAGTACTAAACTGGGGGGCCTTTTTGCCCTGAATACTTAATCTTATTTGCCTCATATGCCTTTGTATTGGGGCCTTTGCCCCACGTCTCTATCCTGGGGCCTTTGCCCCGCCCTCTCTATCCTGGGGCCTCAGCCCTGCCCTCTCTATACTCTGGGGCCTTTGCCTCACCCTCTGTATACTTATTTACCTAATCTTGTTTACCCAAACTTGGGTGTGAGCATCCTATGGCTTTGTAATTCTTTTTGCATTGTTGACCCATCAGTGCAGGCTCAGGGAATTCCTGAGCTTATTCCCCACACTCAAGCTATAAACTTGTTGGGGGAGGGGGAGAACTGAGGATTTTTTTTTTTTAGATGTTACGGTCTAAGATGTGCTTGTATGGACGGAGGCAGTGAGCAGATCACCATGCTGATAATTGCCCAGCGATGACAGGTTCACTTTGTCTGGTTTGAGAGTGAATTGGAGGACTTTCTTCCTGTATTCCAGAACGATGAACCCAACTGGGCCCCAGGGGTTGCAGAGCCCAGACCTCAGCTTCTCATGGTGTTGGAGTTTCAAATGCTCTTGAGTGATACTAGTTAATGCCCATACTTGGCGCCCCTTTTAAAAGAAATGTTTGTTTATTTATTTCTTTAGAGAGCTTGAGCAGGGGAGGGGCAGAAGGAGAGAGAATTCCAAGCGGGCTCTGTACTGTCAGCGCTGAGCCCAACACTGGGCTCCATCTCATGAACCCGAGATCATGACCTGAACCGAAATCGAGATTCGAATGCCTAGCCGACTGGGCCTCCCAGGCACCCCCATATTTACCCATTTTTTTACTAAGAGAAGCCCCCTAAGTAAATAAATTGAAGACAAATCAGCTGGCTGCTTATTGGAGAACTTTAAGGACTGGAGGGATTGTGGCCTTATGGCCTTTCGAGAGGCCGCTAAGCACGTGCTTTTTCTTTAAATCAGCTGGACCTTCCTCCCCTCCCCACATTGGTATGTTTAACTTCTGTTTATCTTGTATCTGAAAGGGCTACATAAAATTACCACCTGCAGGTGTCTTTTATGGGAGAGGAAGTGGCAGGCATGTAATATTTAAAAAAAAACAAAACATAAAACTAGATAACACTTTTGTTTATTTAGTTTGTGTCATTTAGGATGAATCAAGCCTCAAGAGAAGTCCCACGCAGGATGTCTTTAATAGTAATTTATTATCACACATAAACAGGTTGAAACAATGTGCCTCCCACAGCTGAATTCAGCCACTCGGTAATCCGATTAGGGTCCCTGGGCTCTCTCTCCTTTTCTGGGCTGTATCTCCAGCCTCTGGCTTCTGTCTTAGGCTGGAAAATGGCATCGGCATAGTTCCAGGCATCATATCTTCCCAGTATTCAAAGACCAGAAGAGAGCACTTGTCCGTATGCCCCTTTTTAAGACAACGGAACATTTCTCAAAAGCTCTTTCCCTGTGAGACGCACCACCATGTCTCACTGGCATGAGGGTTCCGGGGGGCCATTCCTAAGCCACTCGCTGGTAGGGGAGATGGGATGCTTCCTGTCCTGGGGCTGGATGAGCCCAAGCATGTGCCTGCTCTCCACCTCTACGCTCAATATGGGAGCCTCTTTTGAATAAGATGGTGCAGGAGTGGGAGTGGTTATCGGGTAGACCTGCCACGCAGTCCTTTATCCTACTTCTTCCGTATCTTCTTCTCCCTCTTCAATATGCTTGTAGCAACTAGGAGATACGCATGCACACGCGCGTGCACCCACCCACAAACACAGTTGCCTATGGCTGACTTGGTGGTCTTTACATTTTCCCGAGACTTAAATAATTGAGAAGTGCAAGAAGGGTTACCTTATATTTCTCAGTGTTGTGTGTTTTGTTATACTCTAATTATTTGAAAATTAACAGTCTTGGTAACTGTAATCAGAATAGATATTTGATTATGTAGTTCTGTTCCGTTACTATTCTTCATAAACAGGTCTCTGTTAAAAAACATGTGATACGTGAATTCCTTAAAGGGGGCAATGTGTGCTTGGCTACTGATTACCTGTGGGGAGTCATCAAGAAACTAGTCCTGGATCCCTCACAAGTTTCTCTCTTGGGTAACTCCCTAGACAGTGACCACCAACTCTGTAAACCCAGGAGCAAGCAAGAGCTTGAGGGGAAAGCTGACATTATGGTCTGAATATGTTAAATTTGACATTCTTCTGAAGATGGAGATATCTGATGTATCTCTGAAATACAGATGTCCATCTGGGTTGCAGACAGACTCAAGAATCATGAGGTGGTAGCTAAAATCATGAGGGTAGGTGAGGTTAACAACCGTTTTTAAAAAAAATGTTTATTTTTGAATGAGAGAGTGCATGCAGATGCGGGAGGGGCAGAGAGAGAGAGGGGTACGGAGGATCCGAAGGGGGCTCTGTGCTGACAGCACTGAGCTCAACGTGGGGCTTGACCTCACACACTGTGAGATCATGACCTGAGCCAAAGTCCAATGCTTAACCGGCTGAGCTCCCCAGGCGCTCCCAAGGTTAATATATCTTAATTGTGGATTGAATAGAGAGGAATTAGGAAAGTAAATCTCTTTGATGTCTTAGCTATTTTGTGCATTCAAAAGCTCAAAAGAAGTACTGTTAGGATTTCCCTTGCTTTCTTTCTTAGTCTTTACTATTTCTGAATTCTAATCAGAGGTACTCAGTCCCAAGACAAATGCAAATGGGTTTGGATCTAACTCCTTTTCTTTATTAACCTGGATGATTAAGAATTTACAGTGTTTGTATCAATGCGACAGGCCAATGTCTGCCTTAGAGTAGACAGAACTACAAATATGGCAAAGCCAAAGAGGGAAGAGGAAAAAGGTCATGTGGATGGTAGTCGGGTTTATAATAATTATTGTCATTACTCTTTCCGCAAGGGTACAGAGAGCCGTGCATTGTACCCTCAGACATAATCAGTCCAGCTGCTTTGTCCTGTGCTCATTGGTTGGTTTGAGATTTCTTAGAGAGCTGGCAGTTGAGTGAGAATTTTAGAGGTGCAGACCCGCTATGGTGCTAAGTGAGTGATATCTTCAGGTCTCTTGTAATTCTGCTGCCATAGTGAAGGGGGTGCTGGAGAGTCTTAACGGTTTACCACTAAATCTCCCCTATAGAAAGGCAGGGACACACACACACACACACATACACGAATACTACAAAACCTCTCCTTTTTATGTAAACGTACTTCGGTTAAAAAAGTTAGCTGACTTAAAAACATTAATCCTACAGGTGGTATGTGGATAGGCTCCCACTCATTGCCCCTGACCTTCCATCTCTCCTTTCGATCCTGCAAAGCCCTGACGTTAGTGATACCGAACACAGCTTGCGAGCTGGAGATTCCACAGTGACCCCTTCCTAAATGGATCCCAGCTGGTGGAGTATCCTTCTTCTTCATGGTCGACCTCTTTCCAACCCTCCTCGTCACCTACCACATCCCAGTGTGCTCCCTCAGTCCGCGCTGTCCCAGCCTCCTGGGATCTACACCTTTGCTCATTCTTTTCTCCCTTCCTCTCTGGACCTGTTCACCAAGAGTTAGACCCCAGACCCATGTACATGGCAAAGCCTGCTGTGGGGCCTTTGTCTCTGACAGCACCAACCCTCACAGCTTTCTTGTGTTTGTGAATTTATGTTGCCTCTTTACCTTTTTTTATCAAAAAAAATTTTTTTAATGTTTATTTATTTTTGAGAGAGAGAGAGAGAGAGCATGAGCAGGGGAGGGGCAGAGAGAGAGGGAGACACAGAATCCGAAGCAGGCTCCAGGCTCCAAGCTGTCAGCTCAGAGCCCGATGGCGGGGCTCGAACTCATGAGCAGTGAGGTCATGACCTGAACTGAAGTCAGATGCTCAACCAACTGAGCTATCCAGACAGCCCTGTTGCATCTTTCTTTAAAAAAAAATAATAATAATTATTATTATTTATTGCATCTTTCTTTAAAAAAAAAATATATATATATATTTACTTATTTATTTTGTGTGAGAGAGGAAGAGGGGAAGGGAGAGAGAGAGAGAGACAGCATGAGCAGGGGAGGGATGGAGAGAGAGGGAGAAGAGAATCCCAAGCAGGCTCCACACTGTTAGCACAGATTCCGATGTGGGGCTGAACTCATTGTGACCTGAGCCAAAATCAAGAGTTGAAGGCTTAACCAACTGAGCCACCCAGGTGACCTTAATATGGTGGTTTTTAAATATGGCCACAAATTCTTTGTCTTTGTCTCTTGAACCAGAGTAGGCTTATGATTGCTTTGACCAACCTACCATGGAAAAGTTACACCAGGTGACTTCCAAGACCTGGTCATCAAAGGTCTACAACTTCTAGAACATCATTCTTGAAACTCAGAGCCCCCGTCTAAGAAGTATGACTGCTTTAACACCACCATGCTGTAAGGAAGCCCAAGCCACATGTAGGGGCTGTGGTTGACTGTCCCAGCCAAGGTTCCGGACACGTGAGTGAAAAGCCCTCTAGAAGGTCCTCATCTTTAGCCATTCAGTTCTTCCCAAGTTGAGGCCTCACATATACTTAGTCAGAGCCAAGCCTCACCTGCTGTGCCCTGTCTGGATTCCTGATCCGCAGAATCCACGAGCATCATGAAAGGGCTGTGGCTTTATGCTGTGGAGTGTTGGGGTGGTTTCTTTCAGTTTTAGATAACAGGAACATTTCCTCAAAAAGAGGTCATAGACCTCCATTGGTCCCCCCTGTGTGGTCCATCTTAGTGATAACCACATGACACTAAAACAAATGAGCCAAAAACAAAACAAAACAAACACAACAAGCCAGAATATAAAGTAAGAAAAGGTGAAGATCTTAGAAGACAAAAAAAGAAAAAAGAAAAAGAGAGAGAGAGAAAAGTGGCAGAAAGAGAAGGGCCGATCTAACTGTGTGGTTGTATAGATATGGATATATATAGATACATAGGACTATAAGGACATAGGTAAGCTAGATAAAGGCTCAGATACATTATGCACATAACCCTTGATAATTAGATTTTGCTTCCCAAATCTTTTTTTTTTTTTTTTTAACGTTTATTTATTTTTGGGACAGAGAGAGACAGAGCATGAACGGGGGAGGGGCAGAGAGAGAGGGAGACACAGAATCGGAAACAGGCTCCAGGCTCTGAGCCATCAGCCCAGAGCCCGACGCGGGGCTCGAACTCACGGACCGCGAGATCGTGACCTGGCTGAAGTCGGACGCTTAACCGACTGTGCCACCCAGGCGCCCCTCTTCCCAAATCTTTATAACAGCTTGGTTGAGTCGACTTGGTTGAGTCCCTTGCTACAGTTCTTTCTGCTAATTTTTGTTTCTCTGTGGAACCTACAAGGAACATATTAGAGCCTGAGAAAAGAAGCAGATATGCCCAAAGTTTCCTCTTCATTATCTCTGCTCAGATGTTACTGCACCAGAATCACACGAAAATGGCTCATTTTAATAACAGTCAAATAGATACAAATCAAAAGCATAGTAACACTTTTAACTCTTTGGGGAGAGTATGGTGTAAAAACCATTTTGTCTAATCATTTGGCAACATACATCAAGAATTAATGCTGCTAATACCATCACCCAGGATTTTCTTTAATACGTTCATTTTAAGGAAGTGGTTATATATATACGTAAACATTTTCTTTGAGGATGTACATCACAGTATTCATACTTTCACTAGATAACAATTATTTATTTTTTTGAGCGAGAGAGTGAGAGAGAGAGTGAGTGTGGGGGGAGAGGCAGAGGGAGAGAGAATCTCAAGCAGGCCTTATATAAGCCCAGTGGGGAGCCCGATGTAGGACTCCATCTCATGACCATGAGATCATGACCTGAGCTGAAATCAAGAGTCAGATGCTCCACTGACCGAGCCCCCCGGGCGCCCTAGTCAGCAACTCTGTGCATCATGGTTCTGACGGCAGTGTTGATGTGCGGGTTCTTTCCCACACCAAGCCGTTCTCTGACCCCAGCTGACACCTACAGTTGAACTCACTTCTGACCATCTACCTGGAGATTGTGCCAAACCCTTCTGGTTAAGGACTGAGCCTCACAAGACTGCCTCCACTTCCGATGCCCATCCCAAGTCCAGCATGGTTCCTTTCCTTCTGACCGACTGGTTCTAAGCCAGGGGTTCCCACCCTTCTGGGGTTTGATTAATTTGCTAGAGTGGCTCACAGAACTCAGAGAAGTTTTACTTACTAGATCACAGGTGTATTGTGAAACGATATAACTCGGGAACAGCCGGATGCAAGAGGTGCAGAGGATGAGATCTGGGCAAAGGCACAGAGTTCCCATGCTCTGTGAACAGGCCACGTTCCCCACACCTCCCTGTGTTCACAAGCCCAGCAGTGGTCTAGACCCTGTCCTTTGTTTTTTTTTATGGAGATTCCATTATATATGCACAGTTGATTGAGTCATTGGCTGTTGATGATTGATTCAACCTCCAGCGCGTCTCCCCACCCCGGGGGTCAGGGGGTGCTGCTGAAAGTTCCAAACCTCTTATCACTTGATTGACTATCCAGGCAATAGTCCCTATCCTCAGGTGTTTTCCAGAAGTCATGCCATTAACCTAACAACAGACACCTTATTGCTCGTCACAGGAAATCCCAAGGGCTTTAGAGCTCATCTATATATTTCTTATAAATCATGGCATCACAGGCATCTGGTCTATGCCAGGCAGTGTTCTTGACCTTGGAGGTACTCTGGTGAAAACAGCAAAGTCAGTGGTTGTGTTGACCTTCGATTCTGATGGGGGAATAGGTGATAAACCCTGCCGCCTATAGAGTACTTTAAAATTACAAGTGCAAACGAAAAAGCAGGGAGCAATTTTTGGGAGTGGGAGCTATTTTTTTAAGTTTATGTATCCATTTAGAGAGAGGTGCATGGGGGAGATACAAAGAGAGAGGGAGAGTGAGAATCCCAAACAGGCTCTGTTCTGTCAGCATAGAGCCTGACGAGGGGTTTGAACTCACAAATCCTGAGATCATGACTTGAGCCGAAATCAAGAGTCAGACGCTTAACCAACTGAGCCACTCAGGCACCCCAAACAGGAACTATTTTAATTAGAGACATCAGGAAAAAACTCTCCTAAGAAGTTGTCGTTTCAACAGTGTTCATTTTAATAGAAAAACAGAAAATGAAAACAAAGGGGCCCCAAGGAAACTGGGGGGGGTCCTGGGTCTGTTGCCTTGATTGCAGGGAAATGGTCTTGAGTGTTTACAGATGTCCAAACTCATCAGGTTGTACACATTAAATGTCTGTAGTTCTTTGTGTCTCAATAACATCTCAGCAAAGCTGTTGGAAAGAAACCGTGAAACATCCTGAGTAGAGACTGTTGAAGGAAATCTGGTACATCCAGGCAAGGGGATTCCAAACAGCAACTGAAATGGTTAATGTCATGTAAATGTTTTCAGGGAAACGTTCAAATCAGAAGTTAAAAAAAACCATTTCCGGGGGCGCCTGGGTGGCTCAGTCGGTTAAGCGGCCGACTTCGGCTCAGGTCATGATCTCGCGGTCCGTGAGTTCGAGCCCCGCGTCGGGCTCTGTGCTGACAGCTCAGAGCCTGGAGCCCGTTTCAGATTCTGTGTCTCCCTCTCTCTGACCCTCCCCCATTCATGCTCTGTCTCTCTCTGTCTCAAAAATAAATAAACATTAAAAAAAATTTAAAAAAACCCCATTTCCGGTGTATTTTGTATAACCTGTATGTTTATAATAGCGGACTGTGTAACACGCAGAATAAAACATGGGGAAGATATACTCTAAAGCGTTAACACTGGTAATTTCTGAGTTGTGGGAATTTGAATGATTTTTATTCTCGACTTTTGCTTGTGTGTTTTCCCTAAATGCCCTACAGTCATCATGCATTGCCTCATAAAACGAAATTAAGAAAATTAAGAAACCTGTTCTTGCAAACTGCTTTCCCTGTTGTTAATGGTAGAAGGCGGAGGAAGGACAGTGAAGTATTCTCCAAATGAAGAAGGCACTTTGAGACCAAAGAACAACGCAAGCTGCTCCATACAGATACACAGTTTTATTTGGGGTGACTTAGTGATGGGGGCGATTGGGTGCCTGGGTGACCCGTGCTCTCACAGCTATTCTCTGCCCAGTCCGGACCTTAATCTACGGTTTTGTATAGAGTGAGGGGCATCGTGGCGAGGTCACAGGAATTTGCATAAAGTGGGGCCGCCTGTGTGCCTGTCCTTGCTACTAGTTATCAAAAGCGGGGTCATCTGTGGGTCACTGTGTGGACTATCGCATGGACCCGGAACCTGAGCCCCAAGGGGGGTTATTATTGCGTGGGCCTGAACAAGATTGGGGGGGCGGCAAAGGTGGTGTCTATGCTGTTAGCCTCTCACAGCTCCGCCCTGGTTGTATTTCTTTGCTGTCTAACAGGTAAGCCTCATGAGCGTCCTCCGTGAATTGCCTCCTCTCTGCCCCAGTCCCTCGTATAGTGCCTGGCACATGGTAGGTGGGTACTCTCTAAGTAGCTCTCATATGAATAAATAGATGCATAAAGATGTGAAAGGAAACAAAGAGCTCTGTTTGTTGAGTACTTCCTACCTGGGGGTGCAGTGCTGGGGCCCTCATATATGTTATTCCAGTTAATTCCTGCAGCAAGGGTGTCAGGGAGGAATGGAGCCCTTCTTCAAGACCAGGATGCAGAGGCCTGGAGAAGCTAAGTAGCTAGACTGTGCGGAACTGAGATTTAAACACAGGTGACTTATTTCACTTAGCATCACGCTCTCCAGTTCCACCCATGTTGCTACAAAAGGCCATACTTCCTTCTTTCTCGTTGCCAAGTGGTATTCCATTGTGTATATATGTTTTCACTCTTATGTGGATCCTGAGAAACTGAGAACAAACTGAGGGTTGATGGGGGTGGGAGAGAGGAGAGGGTGGGTGATGGGTATTGAAGAGGGCACCTGTTGGGATGAGCACTGGGTGTTGTATGGAAACCAATTTGACAATAAACTTCATATTAAAAAAAAAATCTTAAAAAAAAATAAACGCGGGCGAGTCTTCATTTTATTGCACCCCACCCTTAAAGGCTGTGGCCCAGAAATAAAGGAAATTTAGAGGAAGGTAAAGGTCTTTTTCAGCAAGTGATTTGCATCTAGAGGTCATTTTCTCCTTTAGGAGCAAAAAACCCAAGAGAAGAATGTGGTCCAGCTGGCCTCCAGTAAACTATTAATATATTATTCATAGTTTTTAAAATAGGGAGACAACATTTGTTAAGATCTCCCGTGGACGCAAAAGAACTCTGGGTTTCAGTCCCAGCCCCGTTTCCTTATTTGTGCCATCTTTGTGCATTAGGGATGATGTCTGCGGCGTGTGACAGAGTTCCCTTGTGGTGGCGAAGAAGGTGGAGCACAGGGGTCCGGTCGGAGGCAGCTCCTGTGCCTGGTTCCCTGCCAGCTCTCTGCTCCGCCTTCCCTCCTGGGTGGCCCTCCTTCTCAGAGTCTACGGGGGAGCACCCATGTTCTCACCCGCTTTCCCAGCTGGGGGATGGAGTTTGGGCGGGGGAGATCCCCCCTCCCCTGTGAAAACATAACTTGGAGCCACAGCATCGCATTTCCACCGATCTCTTTGTCTGAAACTTTGTCACACTCCACGCCCAGCTGAAGGGGCATCCTTGCTCTGGGCAGCTACGTGACCAGCTAATGCTGGGGGGCTCTCTGGGAGAGCAGACACAAAGATATGTAGAAATCTGTGCTACAGTCTTGTTTTAAAAAAATGTTTATTTTTGAGAGAGAGACATACACACACACTCACTGTGAGCAGGGGAGGGGCAGAGAGAGAGAGAGAGAGACAGAATCCGAAGCAGGCTCCAGGCTGCAAGCTGTCAGCACAGAGCCCGACGCAGGGCTCGAACTCGTGAACCACAAGATCACCACCAGAGCTGAATGAACCTGGGCGTCCAACCCAGTGAGCCACTCGGGCGCCCCTGTGCTACAGTCTTTTTGAAGGCAGTTGTGGCATTCTGTGATTCTGTAGGTGTGCTAAAAATACCACTTTTATGAATTATTTGGATGTGTATGTTGTGTGTATAGGGACAAAATGAAAGGGAATTGTAAACGACAGTGTTGGTGAATTTTCAGCTGCCGTTTGACTTAGTCTCCTTAGAGGAACGAACTCTCAAAGTCTGATGAAGTGAAGGAGGGCGAATATATCCAGAAATGCTTCTTTAAAAACTGCCAGTCAGAACGTAATCAAGTAATGGTTGATAAGGCTGAGGTGGAAGCTATTAAATCCTTACCTTATATGACATTAAATAGCGAAAAACCTCCATGGGAACAAAATTATTGAAAGCGGTGTCAGCCTGTGCCTGCTGAATTTGAACTTTTTCGAGAGTAATTGTACTGCGTACTATTTTCTTCAAGCCGCCTTCCATCTAGGAGCAAAAATTCAAGCAAGACTTTCCCCCCCCCTCCTGGTTTTATCTCCCTTATGCAATTTAAAGGAGGATGCAGCTTATTTGGGGTTTCTGGGGGTTTTTTTGCCCATTGCAAAAATTATCTGGTTGGAGCGTAATGTCGTGGTTTGAGATATAATTGTGGTCTGCGAAGTGTCTCTGGCTGTATGACGGAGGCATGAAACAGAATTGTTGCCCTTTGGTGGTAACTGAAATAACAAAATGGAAATTTGAATGTAAGTGCTGGTGATTTCTTCTTCAATCTGCGTTACACCAATGTGATACCACAAAGTCATGGGCGTATTAAGATTATATAATTAAGCATAAGACATGAAGGCTGGGACCTCCTGTTAATATGTCATCTACAGTTTAAAAGAGCACATTAAGTTACCACAGGGGCCTGATGATAAAAGACATGTGCGGTACCTTGGTGGTTTCTAACACTTGAAGAAATAATCGAAACATTGTTGACTGAAATCAGTGTTCTTGGGGCGCCTGGGTGGCTCAGTTGGTTGAGCATCCAACTCTTGATTTTGGCTCAGGTCATGATGCCAGGGTTGCGGGATTGAGCCCCAGGTTGGGCTCCGCTCTGAGCATGGAGCCTGCTTAAGATTCTCCTCCCTCTCTCTGCTCCTCTCCCCTGCTCTTGCTCTCTCTCTCGCTCTCTCTCTCTCTCTCTAAAGAAAAAAAGAGAAAGGAATCAGTGTTCTTTATGTCACAAGTCTTAACCCCTGATGAGGTTGTATTTTATGTTAAACCAGTGATTGTCAGACATTGGAAATCAAGCTAATCACAGCCTGTCTCCCAGACCCCTTCTCTCCCTGTTAACAGCCTCATTTCCCCCCTATATTTCTTCATTACTCACTTATTCAGTCATTTTCCTTGAACACTAATATGTAACAAAATTATGTCAAAGACATGCTAAAATGGAAATAACTTCTCAGTAGTTTTGAAAATATTATTTCCCTTCTTTATTTTATTTTTCCCTTCTTTTAAAAAAATTTTTTTAAGTGTTTATTGTTTATTTTTTTGAGGGAGAGAGAGTGTGAGCCAGGGAGGGGCAGAGAGAGAGGGAGACACAGAATCCAAAGCAGGCTCCAGGCTCCGAGCTGTCAGCACAGAGCCTGATGTGGGGCTTGAACTCACGAATCACGAGGTCATGACCTGAGCCGAAGTCGGACACCCAACCAACTGAGCCACCCAGGTGCCCCTATTTTTTTTCCCTTCTAATTTTAGAAGGATTGCTGTGTTTTTGCTTGTGTTCCTCTCTGGAATCTTATAGTTTATATCTTCACTGCTGTTTTCATTCATGAACTTGTTAGGAACCTGGTTCCTCTAAAAGTTTCCTTTTTCTGTGCCTGGAAAGAGAAATCAATGGACCCCCTGCTAGCGGAAGTGGTGTTCCTGTGGTGAAGGCCTCCCCAGGGGTCTGTGGATGCTGAATGCCAGGGAACAAGCATTTATGGACCACCTGCTGGGTTCACAGCCAGGGACTGGAGTAGGGAGTCTGGAGAGGGGTTTGGAAATTAGGAAAGAAAGAGGTTTGGAGACAAAAGCCCATTTTCTGCTAAGTCTCAGGTTTCAGCAGAGGCAGACCTGTCTGTCGGAGCTGGTTAAATGACTTGGCTTGTGCACATAGGCATTTCATAAATAAGATGGAAAAACAGCACTATTTCCTGCTGTGTCTTAGGAAAGTGGTCACTTGGAGGACGGTCCAGCCTCCCACTTTCAAGAGGGCACAGCGGAGGGTGTGATTCGGGGAGAGCAACTGCTGCTACTGGACAGGAATGCTTGTGGCAACCAGTGAGCCACAGCGTGGCAAGGGACTGGGTGGAGTGGGGACCACAGGAGGGACGCTTCATCACGGGATAGTCATCTGCCTTCCAGCTTGGCAGGGGTATGAAGTAAAACACAGCTCAGGAGGAGTTAATAGGAGAAGAGAGGAAAGATTGAGAGAATAAAAGTAAGAAGGGCAAGGAAGGGCAGCTTGGATTTGCTTACCCATAAAGGCAAAAACAAAACAACCACCACCACAAAAAACCTGGTAGGTAGACTTATGGTGGTGGTAGCTGATTTTCAAGTAGCCTGATGAAAGGAAGGTTTGCAGGAAGAAAAATAGAGACTGTGAGGCATATTGAGACCATTACGTGAGAACCCCCATGAAGAAATAATCAGTGATGATGAGGTGATGTTCTTTTTCAGTTATTGAGATCCATGGATGAGAGAGTCCAGAATGAGTTTGAGACGGTTTATAGTCATTTTGGAACGTGGAAATAAACCTTGGCTGGGGGTTGAGGCAACACGTACCAGACAGCTCCACATCACAGGCGTTTCTGTTACGTAAAGGCTGGTGCCGAGCCTGACCTGCCGGCTTGCAGCGTGATCTCTGGTGGGAGACCTGATCCCTGTGATTGGGACCTACTGTGGGCATTGGTGGGGGTGGGGGGTGGCGGCAGAGGTGATGGGAAAACCGTGTCCAGGAAGGCTGGGGGTGAGCCATCCTCCGAAAGCCTGTGACCTGAGTGCAGAAAGGGCTGCTGCAGGTGTGCGTGGGGCAGGCAGCTCTCGTGGGCGTGGGGAGCATCGAACCTGCCACCCACCCAGGTGTGCCTGGTGCACAGAGCAGGACACGGGCCAGGAGTGGCATCCTGCATAATCTGTGAAAATGGTGTAAGAGTGTCTTTGGCCAGAGTTAAAGCTGGGGAAGAAGTCGGGAGGGACACCTTACCTTACAACCCTGAGGGAGAAGCAGGAGGGGGCCTGGTGCAAGGGCAGATGTAATAATTAGGTAGGAGAGGGGCTCCTGGGTGGCTCAGTTGGTTGAGCGTCCGACTTCGGCTCAGGTCATGATCTCATGGTCCATGAGTTCAAGCCCGGCGTTGGACTCTGCTGACAGCTTGGAGCCTGGAGCCTGGTTCAGATAATGTGTCTCCCTCTGTCTCTGCACCGCACCTACCCCCCCTCCCCTCCCACCTCTCACACTCTGTCTCTCTCAAAAATATATAAATATTAAAAAAATTTTTTTTTAATTAGGTAGGAGGAAAGATAAAAAGTGGTTTTCTGAGATACCTGGGCTCACCCCTAAAGACCACATATTAAGTTAGAATAACTCACTGCTTACGTTCCTTAGGGCAGAGCTTAACCCCCAGAGGAGAATTGTGCAGTCAGGAACACAAGGAGGTGGCCCTGGGGGGGGTACTGGTTCCGGGACTTAGCATTATGAGTCCCTCCCTGCTGGAGCCTGCCTCCTGGGGCTGGTCCCATGGACAGGATTCCCTGCCTTGCACTGGAGCGGGGAGCTCTTTCCCTGCCCTGGGGGATGATAATGAACTGTGTGTTCCTGTCCTGTGCTGTAGGTGCCAGAGGGAACGTGTGGGTGAGCGGCAAGCTCTGGGCTCCCTGTGGCCCATCCTGGCAGTTTCCTGCGCCTCAGACGGGCCTGTCCTGTCTTCATGCAGCCCAGGTGGCCTGTGGCAGCCTCAGGCCCTGGCGGTGAAGAGGGGCATCTGATTCCTCTTACCAGACTCTTCCAGTCCTCTTCCGGTCCCTGCTGAAAGTTCATTCTGGACCTGCCCATCCCACGACCTGAAAATTTCCTCTGACCCTCAGAATTGACTCTGCCCAGAAGCGTGACCCTGTGCTCACCCTTCTCCTCCTTCGACTCTGACCCTCGCTGCTTGCTGCTGGGACGGAACTAGGGTCTGCTGCACTTGAAACCTTGGATTCGAATTTCAGGAAGAGGGTGTGGCCCGCCCTTTCCTCCACGTGGGGTTTCCTACCTTCTCCCCAGCCAGCTTTGCAGCTTGCTCTTCCCTATCGTTTCTTCTTTTTTTTTTAAAGTTCATTTATTTATTCATTCTGAGACAGAGAGAGAGCACGAGCAAGCGAGCATGGGGGGAGGGGCAGAGAGAAAAGGAGAGAGAGAATCCCGAGCAGGCTCTGCACTGTGCTGTTAGTGCAGAACCTGATGTGGGGCTCGATCCCATGAGCCATGAGACCATGACCTGAGCCAAAGGCAAGGGCCGGATGCCTAACCTACTGAGCCACCCGGGCACTGCTTCCCTGTCATTGTACGTAGAGCATGCGCTGTGACCAGGGTCAAGATTCATACAACGGTAATAGTGATTGGCCAAGCAAGACATTCTGAATATGATGGAGGAAAATTGCTAACTTGTTCAAATCCTAAAGATAATAGTGGGGTATTCTAAGATAGTAAGCATTGAAGTAGTTTTCTTTTTTCTTTTTTAAAAAAAATTTTTTTTAACGTTTTTATTTATTTTTGAGACAGAGAGAGACAGAGCATGAACGGGGGAGGGGCAGAGAGAGAAGGAGACACAGACTCGGAAGCAGGCTCCAGGCTCCGAGCCATCAGCCCAGAGCCCGACGCGGGGCTCGAACTCACAGACCGTGAGATGTGACCTGAGCCGAAGTCGGATGCTTAACCGACTGAGCCACCCAGGCGCCCCATCTTTTTTCTTTTTTTAAAGTAATCTCTGCCTCCAGCATGGGGCTCAAACTCATGACTTGGAGATCATAAGTTGGTAGCTCTGTGGACTGAGCCAGCCAGATGGTATTTCTAACTTCTTTTTTAGTTAGCTTGAGTGAGAAATTTATATACATAAGGTTTGTTTCTTTTTTTTTTTTTTTTTCTTTTGTCATGTTTTAAAACATAGCATTATGGGGCATTCGGGTGGTTCAGTCAGTTAAGCGTCTGACTCCTGGTTTTGGCTCAGGTCATGATCTCACAGTTTGTGAGTTCAAGCCCTGCATAGTAGGGCATTGTCATTGTGGAGCCTGCTTGATGTTCTTTCTCTCTCTCTCTCTCTCTCTCTCTGCCCCTCCCCCACTCTGAATCTCTCAAAAATAAATAAACTTAAAACACTGAAAAAAAAAAACATAGTGTTATGGGCTGAAACCAGTGTTTGCAAACCTCCCAAAACTTATATGTGGAAATCCAACCCCTCAATGTGATAGTGTTAGGAGGTGGGGGCCTTTGGGTGATTAGGTCACAAGGGTGGAGCCTTGTGGATGGGAGTAATGCCCTATAAGAAGAAACCTGCTCTATGCTGCTCTGTAAATGCATCTGCTAGATGGGATTACTATAGTATGTAATACTCTAGCAATACCATACTATACATAGTGTTATATTATACTATAGTCACACTGATGGCTGGGTGGGAAAGAGAAAGCATCAGAGGAGGGTGGGGGTACTTATAGAATTCTTGGCTCTATACCTTGCCATTAGATATTCTCATAAGCAACTATTGCATTGAAAATCAATAGACTATGAGATAGTAAGAAATAAATGCACTCGTTAAGCTTGATGTGTGGCTTACACAGATAAGAATGGTAATGACCAGTGAAGATATGGATTGTACATTTCAAGCCTGTGATAAATATCTAGAGTTCTCAGACTCCAGAGTCCATAAAGTTTTGGTAATTACAGATCAATATGAGTGGAGGTGGAAAGGGAAGATATAAATGAGCCAGATTTTAAGAACCTGCATGGAAATTTACTCCAACAGTTTCATGGAAACAGAGTCCAATTAACATCAGACCAGCGAAGGATGGCCTGAAGTAAATTTTCCAATGGGAGAACGTGTACCTAGGAAGGAGACATATAAAGCCCCAAGGGCAGAGTTTCAGGGGGAGGAATAAGGATTAGGTTAGACTGGCAGATGAGACTGGGAAGTGGAGAGCAGTAGGAACAATGAGCTGTCTTGAAATTTTCTATGTGGAACAGAGCCCAGTTCCCAGAATGGTTTAAATATCTGAAGTATTTAGATGTAATACAGGATTACTACCTTTTTATTTTTCTACCTATTTTATGGAATTTGGTTTCTAGCCCCGTGGAGCTGGGCAATGTGTTTGCCTTCTCAGACCTTGACAGTATTTGGACTTTCATTTTCCTTAAGTAGGTCAATACGTAAACATGTATATATGCATGTGTATATGTGTATGTATGTGTATATACACACACACCTATTTCTATATATCTGTATTTATCTAATATGGAAGAAAGGAGGGTATTTTAATTTTCTCATCTGGAATCATGATTAACAACTCAGAGAGGAAAGATTTAAATTTTAAACAAGACCTGCAAAGATTAATGAGTGTGGATCTGGAAGGTTTACTACAGAAAAAGTTGCCATGTGCAAGCACACCGAGCTAAGAACATGAAGGTGACAGAATCCAAAGGATAAGGAAGGTGCCAAGAAGGGTTAAGCATGCAAGGTTACCAGTGCAAATTAGGAATGTAACTTAGATCATTTTAGCCTGAGGAATCTCTTAGTCAAGTTCAAGGAAATAAACCGTTTCGGAAGAGTCTGCCCTGCCCCAAGGGTATGTACGTGGAGAAAAACCAAAGTTGGGTGAGCAAGAGCCCTTGTTCTGCGTGCTGGGCAGTGTGTGGTGCACAAAGTGGGGGCATGAGCATCCCGTGGGCTCTAGAGCCCAAAGAGCTTCCCTTCCAACGTAATGCATCGGGGTCCGCAGTTACCACGTTTATGGGGGACTCAAGGGCGCATCACAGTTTGAGAAGCACTGTTGTACATGGCAGTAGGTCAGCAGTAGGCAGTTTCTGGAAGATTTTGAGATTCCGACGATTAAAAAGACCGTGAAAAAGTTCTGTAAAGCAGATGTGGGTTCTAAGCAAAGGGTGACGGTGAACTGAGGCATTGCCGTGCAGTGGCAGTATGGGATTTTTAAAAAATCTTCTTTATGTTTTTATTTTTGACAGAGAGAGAGAGAGAGAGAGAGAGAGGCAGAGAGAGAGAGAGGCAGAGGCAGCGTGCAAGCAGGGGAGGGGCAGAGAGAGAGGGAGACACAGAATCTGAAGCAGACTCCAGGCTCTGAGCTGTCAGCACAGAGCCTGACATGGGGCTCGAGCTCTTGGACTGTGAGATCATGACCTGAGCCGAAGGGAGCCACTCACGCACCCCAAATGTTTTAGAAACAAAAGTCACTACAGTAATGAGCTCTTTGACTCAGCCAATGAGGAACCTAGACTATTAAGGAGAAGAAAACCACGTTAAGAAACAGTGTAACTCTACATAACTGAAGAGGGTCCAAGATTAGTGATTCTAGATTCAATTTACAGTTTTGAATTTTTTTTTTATTTTTTTTAATGGTTATGTATTTTTGAGAGAGAGAGAGAGAGAGAGAGAGAGAGAGAGAGAGAGAAAGAGAGAGGGCAAGTGGGGTAGGGGTAGAGAGAAAGGGAGACACGGAATCTAGAGCAGGCTCCAGGCTCTGAGCTGCCAGCACAGAGCCCGACGTGGGGCTCGAACTCATGAGCCACGAGATCATGACCTTGAGCCAAAAAGTCCTGTGCTTAACCCACTGAGCCACCCAGGCGCCCCTTGAAATTTCATGTTTAAAGAAAGACGGAAGGAAGATTTATATGTACATACATAATTGCAAAACAAGAAAAAAATGGTATTTGGTTTCTTTTATCAAAGCAGTAGACTCTAAGGAGCCAGGAAAGAGCTTGCCAACTTGGACTTTCTGGGCTTATTACAAATGAATGCATAAAAGCTGAGGTGAGAACCGAACCTCTCGGAGCAGATGGTACGGTCACCAGTATGACCCAGGCCCACCCAGAGCCTGTTGCTGGAGCCATGCTTCTCACTGAGGGTTACTAGCGTCATTTGTCAATGGTGAGCATCAGACCTCACTGGTTCGCCGTTCCTGTGTGCGGGGGAAGCTGCGGGTGGTTCTTTTTGCAGAGGTGAACCCTGCCATTCCAGTGAATCCCTTGAAAAGGTCCGAATCCAAGGTCCTTCCATTATTGATGCACTGAAGTGCCAGACTTGAGTAGAAATTTTTCCTGTTTCAGCCAAGATCTGGTGACAGAAAAGCTCCATCCTCTAATTACAACTTAAATATCCTGCCTGGAGTGGGCTGGTTTCTGCATATTACTAATGCATCCTCAGATGTACTTCTGGAGAAGTTCTCTTTCTACATGAAATGATTTCTCTCTCCTGTGCTTGGTGAAATCCTATGCAATTCTGCTGTTAATATTATTATTATTATTATTGGTTGCAAAAAGCTTTATTGTTTCCATTTGGTCTATGGCTTGGGAGAAGGCTCTAGGTTGTTAAAAAGCTACCTAGTGGCTGCAGGGAGAGGATCAGGCACCAGCCGTGGCCCCAGGGGGCTGCCAGAGGGGCCCCTCAAATGCTGCTGGGCTCCTGAGGCTCCTAGTCGTGCTGGAGGGTGAGCCTCTCGAAGAGATACTCACCCAGCCCCGCCTGGGGCCTTCCAGCCCATGGGGGTGCGTCAGGGGGTCGCCCATCTTCTTGATGACTTTCACCTCCTGTCTAGGGAGTAGTTCTCTAGGAAGTCACGGAGCTGGGGGTCTGTGCGGGCAGAACCCAGGGCATACAGATCCAAAAGGGGCTGGTTCAGGCTCTTCTCCAGAGGCAGGACAGCTTCCATGGTGTCCAGGGTTTTACCCCCACTCATCGTGGGACGGCTTCCACAAGCCCTGGAGAGGGCGCAGCCGGTGCACTGGTTTTGCATCTTCAGGAGGGACTCAGCCCCCTCCCATGCCCTCCAGAGCCACATCGTCGTGGGCCAAATAGAAGCCCAGAGAGAGGCAGGTGTAGGAGTCCTGCAGGTGCATGTGGTCCAAGTGGTTGACAGCAGCCTTCACCTCAGTGGAATAAGTCTGATGAATCTGGGAGCTCATGGTTGATCGGTAATAAGGAGCTAAGCTCAAAATAGAGCGTTGGCTGGTCCTGGAGGCAGAGGGTAGTGTGATTGCTGGGTCGTAAGGTAGTTCTGATTTTAACTTTTTGAGGAACCTCCATTCTGTTTTCCACAGTGGCTGCCCCAGTTTACAATCCCACCAGTGGTGTGAGAGGGTTCCCCTTTCTCTGCATCTTCACCAACACCTGTTATTTCTTGTGTTGTTGATTTTAGTGATTCTGACAGGTGTAAGGTGGTATCTCATTGTGGTTTTGATTTGTATTTCCCTGATGATGAGTGGTGTTGAGCATCTTTTCATGTGTCTATTGGCCATCTGGGTGTCTTCTTTGGGGATATGTCTGTTGTATCTTCTGCCCATTAAAACAATTTTTTTAAATGTTTGTTTATTTTTGAGAGACAGAGGCAGAGCGCAAGTGGGGGAGGGACAGAGAGAGAGGGACACACAGAATCCGAAGCAGGCTCCAGGCTCTGAGCTGTCAGCACAGAGCCCAATGCAGGGCTTGAACCCATGAACTGTGAGATCATGACCTGAGCTGAAGTCGGATGCTCAACCGACTGAGCCACCCAGGTGCTCCCTGCCCATTTTTAATTGGATTATTTATTTTTTGGGTGTTGAGTTTTATAGGTTCTTTTTACATTTTGGATACTAGCCCTTTAAGCATTTTATCAGGGTTTTATTTGCATTTGCCTCATGATTGATGATGTTCAACACCTTCTCATGTGGTTATTGACCGTTCTTCTGTTTACTTTTGTGAAGTAGCTGTTAGGATCTGTTGCACATTTTTTATGGTTTTTTAATAAAAATTTTAAGGGCTCTTTCTTTTTAAATGTTTATTCTTGAGAGAGAGAGAGAGAGAGAGAGAGAGAGAGAGAGAGAGAGAGAGAGAGCAGGGGAGGGGCAGAGAGACAAGTGAGCTCTGCACTGACAGCAGAGAACCCGAGGTGGGGCTTGAACTCATGAACTGTGAGATCATGACCTGAGCCAAAATAAAAAATCAGATGCTTAACCAACCGAGCCACACAGGCACCCCAAGAGCTCTTTCTCTCTTTGGATATAAGCCTTTTGCCAGCTATGTGTAGTACAAATATTTTCTCCAGATCTGTGGGGTGCATATTCATTTTCTTAATGATGTCTTTGGTAGAACAGCGGTTTTCAATTTTGATGATGCCCAATTTATCTCATTCCCCGTATAGTTAGTGCTGTTTATGTCCTCTCTAAGAATACTTTCCTCAAAGTTGCAAAGACAATTTTCATCAGTTTTTTTCTAAAAGTTTTAGAATTTTAGCTCTTAGATTTAGGTCTGTAATTCACTTAGAATTACTTTTTTGTATGATGTGAGATGGGGTCAGAGTTGATCTCTTTTTTCCATATTGCTGTATGTTTCTTCCAGCATCATCTTTCAGAAGGGCTTTCCAGCACTCCCCATTGATTTTTCTTGCCACTATTATGAAGAAATTAATTGGCCATATTTTTGTTGATCTGTTATTTCTGGACTCTCTGTTCTGTTTATTGTTTCACTGATCTGTGTGCTGTTCTTATGCCAATACTATATGGTCTCAATTACTGAAGTTTTATAGTAAGTCTATGGCTGTTCTAGGTCATTTTCATTTTTTTTTTCAACGTTTATTTATTTTTGGGACAGAGAGAGACAGAGCATGAACGGGGGAGGGGCAGAGAGAGAGAGGGAGACACAGAATCGGAAACAGGCTCCAGGCTCTGAGCCATCAGCCCAGAGCCCGACGCGGGGCTCGAACTCACGGACCGCGAGATCGTGACCTGGCTGAAGTCGGACGCTTAACCGACTGCACCACCCAGGCGCCCCTAGGTCATTTTCATTTTATATACATGTTATTTTTTATTATTTTTTAATGTTTTATTTATGTTTGAGAGAGAGAGAGAGAGAGCAAGCAGGGGAGGGGCAGAGAGAGAGGAAACACAGAATCTGAAGTAGGTTCCAGGCTCTGAGCTATCAGCACAGAGCCCGATGCTGGGCTCAAACTCATGAACTGCAAGATCACGACCTGAGCGGAAGTCCGACGCTTAACTGACTGAGCTACCCAGGTGCCTCACCTCTTTTTTATGTACATTTTAGAATTAGTTTGTCAATTTCTGCAAAAAGTTTGCTGGGATTTTGATTAGGATTGCATCGGATCTATAAAACAATATATGGAGAATTGAAATCTCATTATCCACTTGAATCTATGAATGTAGTAGATTTCCTTATTTATTTAGATTTTCTTTCTTTTAGCAGCATATTTTTAGTTTACAGTGAATAGGTCTCTGGAATATCTTGTTAAATTTATCCTAAATCATGTATGTTTCAGTGGTCTTATAAGTTGTGCCTTTCATTGCGTTTGGCAGTTCATTGTTCTATACACAGTAGCCAATTGTGTATAAAAATACAGTTCATTTTTACATATTGATATTGTGCTGATTGCATTTCTTGCCTCATTTCCTGTGCTGCTTGTTGTCCAATATCTGAAAAATTTTTTGTACATTTTGTCCAGTTTCCTAAGTATTAACAGTGGGAGAGCCAGTCTGGTACAGTAACTCATCAGAGCCAGAAGAGGGAGTTTTATGAATTTAATTTTGGCAGGATTTGTCTTATTCCACATCGTCTGTTTTGTGTACTACTTTTCTCTAAAATATCTTCATGTCATTCAAACTTCTTCATAAAAACTTCTATTTAGTGGCTGTTTAGTATTCTATCGTATGAATGTTCTGTAAGTTATTAGGTTGTCTGCATTTGTTTAAATATTACTGTAGCAAACCTCTTCACATCATCTTTTTTTATTTCCGATACTTTCTGCTTGTTTCTGGTATAATGATTCTCTCATGGTGTTATACTTTTTTCATGAACATCTATCTCTGTGAGAGGAGCAAAGGGTTGCAATATTTTACATGGGTTCCAGTGCCTAGCCATCCTGCAATATGGTAAACACTCAGTAAATTTCCCACGGACAGATGGGACTTGGTATTTCTTGAGAGGTGATTTAAACTTGATAAATAATACCTTTTATTTCTGTACACTTGGACCTTTTCAAGAAACATCTGCTCTCTCATTTGAGCCTCCCGTTACTGGTTGGTCAGTAAGTTAGATGTGAATACTGCCAGATGATAGAAGAAACATAGGCAGAGAGGTAGAAAGTAAAGCCAAGTGGTTAGTTGCTGGAAGAAACAGGACCCAAGGTCTCAGTCATTGGCTTCTATTCTTGGACCTCTTCTCCCAGCTTGTCCTGGGAACTAGGAGAACTAGTGTTCTCTGAACTAAGCCAGAGTGTTCTGAATTTCTTGTACCTTGTACTACACATTTCTCTCCAGAGACATGTTCCCTTCAGCACGCTTCTGAAGGCCTTACTCAGACAAAGCTTTCCTCTGGGAATCTGGGCTTGAGGGTCAGAGCCTTCTTGAGAGCCATCGGTGGTGATTAGTTGGAAATCCTCTGGCTGACCTTGAGTCTCCCCCGAATCACTATTCTGTCATGTTCCATTTGGCACTCTGCCCAGATTTAATGGCATTCTACCGTGTTGCTTTATAAGTATATGCTTGGAAATGTGCTTTAAAGAACATGTTCTTAATGTAGAGTTTTTGCATAGTAAGTGTTCTCAGACCTCACCAGCTGTGGACACCAATAAGGACATGTTTATTTTTAAAACTCAACATCCAGAGCTCTGTACCGTCCACCTACATGACAGAAGCAACTCACGCCACATTTCAACAGTCCCCATATCTTTTAGTAGAACCATGCACTTAGGATACAGCTCGTATGCTCTTACAGGATCCTCCAAGGTTGAGTTCATGTTGCTGGCCCCTTGTTCCTGGCTGTCCTGGAATAATGTCCCCCCTGGGGGGGCACCACTTGCACCGGTCCCACCTCTTGCTTGTCCTAAACCTGATGACCTTGAATGTTGGCTCACTCTATTGACCACCTGTTAATGCTGTGCCTGAGTGCTTGCCCAGCCTGGATTGTCAATGCTCTACTGCCAGAACTCTGCCTCCATTGCCAAGTGGCTTCTGAGCCACTACTGTTCCCGGCCAGCATGCCATTCCACTCCTCTGCTCAGCTGCAAGGATGACTCCGCACTCCAGGGGGATGTTACTGCATAACATGCTTCCCCAAAGTTATTGAGACATTTTGCCTCTGCTGTTCTTGTTGTAGAGTGGCCAACGCTATGTTGTTAAGTCCAGAAGTCGTGCAGAATATAGGAGGGCAGCTCTACTGATCCGACACATACCTGCTGTCCCCATGACATGCACATGGCTGGTAGGGAGCACCTTGCTCATGCAGGTTCAGCCAGCGACCACCACGCAGCACCAGGACCCCATGCAGTATCGGGACCAGCACTTGGCTGTGGTCTTTGGCCCTGAATGTCCTTCTCAGGACTCTTCTCTTCCTCCTTGGAGTGTTCTTCCCCTGCTCCTCCCCCTCTACACCTATATGCCTGTATATATAGCGAACCCTGTGAATGGACAGATTTGAATTTATCAGGAAGCCCTTCACCCTGAATGCCAGTCAATGGAGGAAAGGAAATCTACATGGTGGTGACGGTGGTGGGGGACCAGGAGTACCAGAACAGAAGTACCTGAACTCCAGTTTTGACCTGGCTCAGTCTCTGCCGTACTGCAATGTTTTAGATGAAGTACGACATAAAATACCAGCCATTCGTGGAAGTATTTTGAGCTCGTAAGAGGCAGATCTTAGCTCTGTCTGTAATCAGACATCTTAAGAAGAATGTCTTTTTTAATGATCATAGAGTATGGGGACCAGAAGGTTATCTTTAAGGTTAATGTATCCTGTTATTAGTCCTTCCTTATTCCAAGATGGAATGCACAAATCCTAGAAAAAAATGATTCCTTTTCTATCCACCAGCCTTTCAAATACTGGAAGACAGTGCCCCTGACCCCAGGTTTTTTCTTTTCCTTAACCAAACCCCCTGTATAGGATAAGATTAGTTTCCTAGGGCTGTCGTAACAAAATGTCCCAGACTGAGCCCCTTAAACAACAGAAATGTATTTTCTCACCATTCTGGAGCTTAGAAGTCTACGATCAAGGTGCTGGTGGGGTTGGTTTTCTCTGAGGTCTCTGAGGGAGGGACGGGTTCCAGGCCCCTCTCCCTGGCTTGCCCTCACCCCTTCCTGCCTCTTTGCATGGCTGGCCTTCTGTGCACACACCCACTCCACCTTCTTCTTCTCCTAAGGACTCCAGTCTTACTGGATTAGGGCCCTTCCCTAAGGACCTCATTTTAACTTAATTACCTCTTTAAAGATCTTGTCTCCCAAAGGGTCACGTTCTGAGGTGCTAGGGTTGGGGCTTCGAGTTTGGGGGCACAGTGCAGCCTGCCACTGTGTGTGATAGTCTCCTTGCTGTTTTGTTTACTCTGCTGAAGGGGCTCCAGTGACCTTTCTTGGGTACGATACTTTAGTGAACATGGATAGGTAAACTTGGTTCTAGGTTTTGTTTGAAAACTTGGTGGTAGCTACTTACTCTCAACGTGAAGCCTTTCTTTTCTTGCTTTCCTGATTTCCCTTTCCTTCTCTCTGTCTCTCTCTCGCTCTCTTTGTGCTTCCCTAATTGTGACTTGAGCTTCACTGTAGGTCTATCTTATTTGACGCCCAGGAGACATAGTTCAGGGGCTGTAGCTTTGCAATTCAGCATTCATTTCTTGAGCACCATTTTTTGCCAGGCACTGTGTTAGACACGACAGACTCAGGAATAACTAAGAAACAGCTGTGTCCTCTGAGAGCTCGTCGATTGTGGGACGTTGGACAAATACATGCATGTTTGTCATGCAGGGTGTTCTGCACCGTAGTAGAGCTGTGAGCAAACTACGAAGTCGCCAGAGAAGGTAGCTGTGGATCTCGGGCAGGCAGAGAAGGCTTCACAGCGAAGGTGACCGACCTCAGGTTTGGCTTCTGAAAGATGATTAGGAATCTGTCTGGTGGATGCCGTGGGAACTGCACGGTGTAGTTCGAGAACAGTATTTATGGGTACACGTGAAAGATGAGACGTCGCAGAGCAAGGAAGGAGCCAGATCAGAAGGCATCTGTGCCTTCACTGCAGGATTTTAAGCAGGGCAGTAACGTGCCCAGCTTCTGTGTTTGGAAGGTCACTCCTGTGAGGGAGTGGCTGTGGAGGTCAAGGAGAACAGCAGGGAAACCAACCAGGACTCCAATGCAATCTTGTAGATGGGGAATCATGAGGAGCTCAATGAAGAAGTGATTTTGGAGGGACTTGGTGAGACCACATATGGGGCAGTTCCAGTTTCCGGCTTGAGTCCTGGGAGCATGGTGGTGCCATCAGCTGAGTGGAGACAATGGAAGAGTAGCAGGAATCCGGGTGGAGGTGGCCAGTGACAACGGAAGGAAAGACTGAGGCTGTGTCTCATTGACTTCTCAGCCCTGACAGACTTTCCTGAAGATGCTGATTCTGGGAAGTGTCTCCTTGGACTTAATCCTGTAGCACCTGCATAATAAAGTGATTGTCACATGGGTTAGCAGTCCATGTGGAGGCTGGGCTTATTTGTATTTGTAACTCAACAGATTTCCAGGTAATTAATCCATACCATTCTTGTCTTGGGAAATGGAATGTTCCTGGGTAGTTGCAACTCAATTTAGAAAACCAGACAGCACTCATTAGTTTCTGTGGTTGCCTCTTTCAAGCTCTTTCCGTTTTCTGGAGGTGTTTCTCGGCACTTTGATGAAATACCAGCGCATATTGGAACCGTAAATCCTTTTAGTGCACACAAGCGATTTTTTTTTTCCCTTGAAGTTCCCAGGAAGATAATAGACATTGCTTTTAGTAACAGTCCTTCATGTATACACTTTGCAAGATTTTACCTTTGGGGAGAAAAACTTTTTATTTATTTATTTATTTATTTATTTATTTATTTATTTATTCAATATATGAAATTTATTGTCAAATTGGTTTCCAGTGCTCATCCCAAAAGGTGCCCTCCTCAATACCCATCACCCACCCTCCCCGCCCTCCCACCCGCCATCAACCCTCAGTTTGTTCTCAGTTTTTAAGAGTCTCTGGGGAGAAAAACTTTTATATGATTTTTATCTTTATCTTTCTCAACAGACCCCATGCTATGTTCTAGAACATACAGTACTCTTATTTGATACTAGTGGAAATAGAAACCAAATTATTATTATTTTTCTAAGAGCATCAGTATCACAGCCAGCCTCTGTAACATCAACCTTTCATGTTCTTGCTCTGTACTGTGTACTGTGGTACTTATCTTCACACTGGCCCTCTGTAAGGGCATGAGGACCATTTCCATTTGGAAATCGGACCAAAAGGGAGCGGTTGCATTTTACTCAAGGGTGGACTGCAAATTTGTATTGAAACGGAGCCTGGACTACACTTTTTTTGTCTTCCCATTCTGCTATCTACTTAATGATTTTATTTATTTTTTTTTTTTTATTTTTTTTTTTATTTATTTTTTTTTTTTTTTCAATGTTTATTTATTTTTGGGACAGAGAGAGACAGAGCATGAACGGGGGAGGGGCAGAGTGAGAGGGAGACACAGAATCGGAAACAGGCTCCAGGCTCCGAGCCATCAGCCCGGAGCCTGACGCGGGGCTCGAACTCACAGACCGCGAGATCGTGACCTGGCTGAAGTCGGACGCTTAACCGACTGCGCCACCCAGGCGCCCCTACTTAATGATTTTAAATTCCCATACCATTTTGGTTATTTTGAACCAAATGGTATCTTACTCTTTTCTTTTTAATGTTTGTTTATTTTTCAAGGAGAGACAGAGTGTGAGTGGGGGGAAGGGCAGAGGGAGAGGGAGACACGGAATCCGAAGCAGGCTCCAGACTCTGAGCTGTCAGCACAGAGCCCCATGTGGGGCTCAAACTCACAAACTGCGAGCTCATGACCTGAGCCAAAGTCGGACGCTCAACCCACTGAGCCATCCAGGCACCCTAATATCTTACTCTTTAAATCTAGATTTGGGAACTCCAACAGTATGGGATGTACTGCTAATTGAAATATCATTTTGGGGAGGCTCTAAGACATGTACTCCTGAATGCTAACATGCAACTTTAGACTTCTGTTTTAGCTTGTACTTGAACATTACTCTTCATTAAAAAAAATACTGTCTTCTGTCTCTTTTTATTTTATTTTGTTTTATTTATTTATTTATTTATTTATTTATTTATTTGAGAGAGAGAGAGTGAGTAGGGGAGAGGCAGAGGGAGAAGGAGAGAGAGAATCCCAAGCAGACTCCACACCCAGCCCAGAGCTGATGTGGGGCTCTATCTCACAACCGTGAGATCATGATCTGAGCCAAAATCAAGAATCAGACACTTAACCAACTGAACCACCTGGTCACCCTTGTCTCTTTCCTCTTTTTATATTCTCTTCTTTCTCAATTCACATAAGATATCAAGATATTTAGAGATTAACAAGAGAAAATGAATCATTTCTCCTTTTTCCTTGAATTTCTCTTTTAAACTATTCTTTAAAACTCAGGGCACCTGGGTAGCTCAGTCGGTTAGGTGTCTGACTCTTGATTTCAGCTCAGGTCGTGATCTCATGTTCATGAGTTTGAGCCCCACATCAGGCTCTGTGCTGACAGTGCAGAGCCTGCTTGGGATTCTCTGTCTCTCCCTTTCTCTCTCTGCCCCTCCCCCACTGGCTCTCTCTCAAACCAAACATTAAAAAAAAAAAGCCACAACAAACTCCAGTGATTCTGCTGGTTTATTTAAAAAGTAGTCCGGCCTCAGCTTTTATCTTGGGTAACATTTAAGTCATTTGTTAGATGGGCTCCATAATCTGAAATCCATACCTGTTTGGAACACATGTACTCGATTCAGTGGAGACTTTTAACCAGGAAAAGGAAAACATTTTAGGCTTAATATGTCTGTTTCACACAATATGTGAAATAGATACATAGTATGTATAGTTTATTTAACTTTATTTTTGTTACAGGTTTAGTCCTTTGAATGAATAAAGTCAGGGATACATCTTACTGAAGCCCAGGAGACTCCTGCATTTAACAGACTGTATGAGTCTCCAGTTGGGAATATCAGGCAGAGCACTTCACTTTTTCTTTTCTCTTCTTTTTGTTTTTCTTTTCTCTCTTCCTCTCTTGGAGCACAGTTGACACGCAGGGCTACGTTGGTTTCAGGTGTGTAGCAGAGGAGAGCCTCACCTGTTGACTGTAGGTCTACACAGCCGACATCATGTTAATCCCAACACCTCTGTGGACAAGAGTGTGCACTTGCACGGCCGGATAGACCCACGCCTCGCCCAGCTTCTGACCACAAAGTTGGGTACTGCAGGATAGTTCCGGAATTCTTTTCCACAATCACACGGATGCTCTGCCAGCACACTGTGACGTGGAACCAGATGCCTGTTCACGCGGACACATCTGGATGCATCCAGGTGAAAAAAAAAAGCGTCTTCCTTATGCATCAGCCATCTGGGACTGTCTTTGGAAACTGGGAGTTTAGTGAGCCCATGTGTCTTCCGTTATCAACATCCATGATTCCTCCAGCCCCAAGCAGTTCAGCAGTGGGGAGTGAACGCGGGCTCCGTTTTCCGCTCTTTGCACACGTCCAGTTTAAGTGTGAACACCTGCCCATCCGTGAGCTGCTCAGCAGTGCTGTCATTGCTTTCTCTGCAATTGCAAGTTTAGTCAGCTTATTTGTGCAACACCAAGGAAAACGCATAATCTTGCGGGTTGTTGAAATTTCAACAAGCTGGTCTCTCAGGGTCCTTTAATTTCCCAAAAATGATTTGTGAAAGCAGACCAGTAAGTGATTGCAACAAATTTCCATCACATCCCTGACTTAATGAAACCAAATTTCTTTCAGATACTCTCCAATGTGGGGTGGCTAAGGGAAGGAACAGGAAGAAAAATCATGAGCGTGGTTGTTCGCCAGCCTGTTACGTAACACACTTGACTGGCTTCAAAGTTCAGAGCACAGTTTTTTCCTAAGGGATGCTGCTACCAAAGCAGTTACCGTTTATATAAAACTCTGTTTCAGGAATCCAGCCAGTGTCATTGTTTATTGTGTGTGGGTGGCATTTATGGGTCCTAGATGGAACCTGGCAGTTCCAGAAAAGTAGGGGTTCTGTTTTACATCCGTTTTGTTCACGAACGAACTTCCTGAGCTCCAAGGTGAATCCCAGTTATGGGACTTCAGCAGCTAGAATGGGACCAAATCCTCAGGAACCGCCTGGGTCTGAGGAAGGTCCCTTGCAAAGGAAGAGGAGTAAAGTATCCTAGAGTGACCAGCATTGTTTTTTCTTGAAATAATCATGCACTCTGCAGCAGAGAAAGGACGTGGGCTGGGGCACAGGTGGAGGGACCTGCCTGGATGGAGAGGTCTAAGGAGTAAATCCTCCTAGGTAGCTGAGAGGGGCAGACAGCTCACCCCTCCACCCCCGGGGGAGGACCACAGTCTGGGAAGGGATGGATCAAAGGAGGTGAAAAGTTGAGAGCCCAGGCCAGCTCTACCAGGGAACCCTGGAATGAGCTCAGTCCTCCATAGCGATGGCGCTAAGACTCTCACACCGCCCTGGGAACCACAGTGGTTTGGAAGGGGATGTGCGCTGTTGTTGGTGCCAGAGGCCCAGCCACATTGTCTTGGACAAAGACTGGTGGTAGGGGAGCCTGCTAACCTCAGAGCGGAGTCTGGTGCCAGTACTTGTAAGACAGGAGCAAACAGGGTTGTTCTCGTGAGCATAGCTGAGACTCGTGGGCATAGACAGAGAAGGGCAGAAAGGGAAGATAGGCTCTTACTCTCTGAGTAAATGGAAGTGGAGGCGAGTTTTAATTTGAGGAGGAAAAGAAGATCACCTAGGGGACGCCTGGATGGCTCAATCAGTTAAATGTCCGACTTCGGCTCAGGTCATGATCTCGTGGTTTGTGGGTTCAAGCCCCATGTCAGGCTCTGTGCTGACAGCTCGGAGCCTGGAGCCTGCTTCTGATTCTGTGTATCCCTCCCTCTCTGCCCCTCCCCAACTCATGCTTTGTCTTTCTCTCTCTCAAAAATAAATAAACATTAAAAAAAAAAAAAAGACAATTCAAGAAACAATGGGCCAAAATGTGAGAAGGCAAGATTCAGAGATCAGTAAATACAAACAGGCAATGCACACTTGAACTCACAAGTGATCAGGACCATGCAAATTAAAGCAACGCCATGATTCTGTTTGGTGTTATCAGTTTATCGGAATAGAGGGATGACTGACAAAATCTAGAGACAGCATGGGGCACGAATACAGCATTGTTTGGGGGGAAGGTAGATAGATGCAGCTTTTCTAGAGGTCGGTCTGGCATTACCTACCAAAATGTGAAATGCCTAGATAAGCAATCCCACCTCTAGAAATGAATCGTCAGGAAAGAGCGATACCTATTTCTTTAAAGATATTTATTGTGGCGCTGTTTAAAATAGTAAGCAAACAAAAAAGCCGACCTGGGGCGCCTGGGTGGCGCAGTCGGTTAAGCGTCCGACTTCAGCTCAGGTCACGATCTCGCGGTCCGTGAGTTCGAGCCCCGCGTCGGGCTCTGGGCTGATGGCTCAGAGCCTGGAGCCTGTTTCCGATTCTGTGTCTCCCTCTCTCTCTGCCCCTCCCCCGTTCATGCTCTGTCTCTCTCTGTCCCAAAAATAAATAAACGTTAAAAAAATAAATAAATAAAAATAAATAAAATAAAATAGTAAGCAAACAAACAATCTAAATGTCCACTTCCAGGGAGACTTTAGCACATTATAGAATGATCAGTCTGTTATGGTGGTTAAGACCACAGACGTCGGAACCTGATGGCCTGAGTCTAAATTATAGCACCATCTCTTACTTGCTCTATGACCGTGAGCAAATTCTTTATCATCTCCCGGTTTCTTCATCTGAAAGGGGATAATAGTACCTGTCACAGAGGGTTGTCATTAGCAATTAAATCCAGACACGAAAAGTGCTTAGAGCCTGAGACAGCGAGCATTGGTAGAAGTGTTCTCTCTTATTATTGTTGTTGCTGTTGTTACTTTATTCTGAGAAATACCAGTCAGTCGCTGAGGAGAATGAATATTCTGACCTGGCATATTCCATCATAAAAATGTTAAGTGATAAAAAAATATTTCAGAATGGTGTGCATGGTAAAATCTCACTTAGTGAAAGAAAAAATAAAAGTGTATTTTTATTTTTATTTAATTTTTCATTTTTTAAAATGTTTATTCATTTATTTTTGAGAGAGAGAACGTGCACAAGTGGGGGAGGAGCAGAGACAGAGAGAGAGAGACACACACAGAGAGAGAGAGAGAGAGAGAGAGAGAGAGAGAGAGAGAATCCAAAGCAGGCTCCAGGCTCTGAGCTGTCAGCACAGAGCCTTACATGGGGCTTGAACCCACAAACTGTGACATCACGACCTAAGCCAAAGTTGGAGGCTTAACTGACTGAGCCACCCAGGTGCCCCTAAAATCATATTTTTCAAAGTCTGCAAGGGGAGGCACTTGAGTGGCTCAGTCAGTTAGGCATCTGACTCTTGGTTTCTGCTCAGGTCATGATCTCACGGTTCGTGGGGTCAAGCCCCACGTTGGACTCCATGCAGACAGCACAGAGCCTGCTTGGGATACTCTCTTTTCCTCTCTTTCTGCCCCTCCCCACCTTTCTCTCTCTCAAAATAAATAAATAAACTTAAAAAAAAAAAAGGTCTGCAAGCATATGTGCAAAACTGTTTCCAGGAATTTAAGTAGTTTAAGGCTTGGGACAGAGTAGGCTAGAAGCAAAGAAAGGAAGGTGATTGTATTTTATATCCCTCTAAATACATGAATGTTACTACAGCTTATATCACTTTTACAGTGAAAAAATAAGGCTATCTTACCTATCTGCTCAGTATAATGAGCATATTACATACAGCTTATATGCTGATTGGATATCGATCTAGTGTAATATTGGAAAGGTTCTATTCAGTAGTTCCAGGCATCACTTAAAAATTGTTGTGTTTAAAGTTTGGTTAAGTTAGAGCCCACTACAAATGCCTAAAATCAGTAAGTCCCCATGAAAACTCAACCATTTGGGGATATGAGTTGTTTTGGAACTCAGAATACTCTGGCTAAGCGGAAAGACCTTATTATGAAAATAACAGATTTTCATTTCCTCTCTAATTTTATAACTCTTGGCAATACAACCTTTATTTTGCTGTGAGATGTTGGAAAAGGAGAGGAGTGTATGACTGAGTCTTATTTTTCCAAAATAAATACATTTTAATTTTGCCTCGAGATTGTAGGGTTCTGTCATATCAGGCTATCGCCTGGAAAGGGGCTGCAGGGGATCGACGGCAGGGGGCTTTCCTCCGAGCTGTAGACTTAAGCTTGAGTACTTCCATCACAGACCGGCTGAAGCAGCTTTAGAACTCTCCAAAAGAGGTCATTTGAAAGAGGGCATTTCCTTGGGGATGCTAGGGAGCCCTGGCTCACACACTACACCACCCGGTGGGTTCTGACAGTAATGTCACTGTGTGCCAGAGGGACACCACTTCCCTTGCAGCTTGGATTGTCCCTTAGCATCACACGGTGTGGAGGAGGTCAAGTTGGTGAAAATCGTAGTTTCGTATTTGTAACTCTGTTTGTTCCTTTCTCCAGTGGACTGGGCTATTGCCCAGTGGCTGTATTCAGTCAAGAAAAGACATTGTTGCAGAAATTCTAAGAAGATAACTTTTATTCTTTTGGGAAGAGCAAAGGAATTCTCTATAAAAACCATAAAATGTTTTTTTTTTTCTTACTTGCCCTTAAAATTTTGAAAAATTTTGAGCAGTCCAAAATGTGCACAGAATCCTGTAACTGGTACCGAGAGATTATGCAGAATTGGCACATATTAAGATTTTGTAGTACTGAGTGCACTTCATCATTTTTATTTTTATTTTTATTTTATTTTATTTAAAAAAATTTTTTTTAATGTTTATTTATTTTTGAGACAGAGAGAGACAGAGCATGAATGGGGGAGGGGCAGAGAGAGAGGGAGACACAGAATCCGAAGCAGGCTCCAGGCTCCGAGCCATCAGCCCAGAGCCCGACGCGGGGCTCGAACTCACGGACCGTGAGATCATGACCTGAGCTGAAGTCGGACGCTCAACCGACTGAGCCACCCAGGCGCCCCACACTTCATCATTTTTAACTGAAAGAAACAAAACATTCCGGCAAAGATGAAGTCCCTTTTGTATCTATCCCAAATTTCACATCTTTTCCTCATTTCCCTCTGACAGTCACTGTTATCAATTTGGTACAGATTTTTATGACCCATTTTTGTTTCTACTTTGAAGATCTGTTCAATTCAGTAAATATTACTCACCTTCTGCCATGTGTCTGGTGCCATCTTGTGTACCTGGGATACATCGGGGAACAAAACAGATGCAACTCTTTTCCTTCATGAAGCTTATACCCTAACTGAGACCCACAGCGCTTTTTTGCTATCATACAGTATATTGGGAGAGAAAAGTGCTATGGATAAAAGGAAAAATAGAGCAGCATGAGGGGGACCAGAGTTATGTGTATGGGTGAGCAGGAGAAGCATCTTTGACAGGGTGAGATTGGGCCAAGTCTTGAAGGAGGTAAGGGAATTAGCCCAGTGGTTTTGAAGCAGGAGAACATCAGGGCAGAGAACCTCCCAGCTGAGGGTGTGCCTGGCATCACTGAAGACCAAGGGAGGCCAGTGTGGCTGTGCTGGAGGGAACAGGGAAGAGATGAGGAGGGACAGCGTTAGCGGCGGGCGCAGGAGCTGGGCTCGTGTGGGGCTCTGGACCAGTGTTGGAAGGTTGGCCTGAATAGTCAATGGGAAGCCCCAGGAGGGTGGCAGTTGACAGATGACACACTCTGGGTGCTGTGTTGAGGGTCGATTAGAGGGGTCAACAGCAGCACGAGGGGGACAATGACTGCAGTAATATGAAGGGAGATGGTGTTGACCTTGACCAGAGTGGTTGCATTCTGGATGTGTTTGGAAAGTAGAGTCAGATGATTTTCTTACAGGTTACATTTGGAGTATCAGAGAAAGAAAGGAGTTAAGGGAGATTTCCCCCCCTTTTTTTTCTCTAATCTGGGTGAAACTCACATAACCTAAAACGAGCCATTTTTAAGCATATGATTCAGCAGCATTTAGTGCCTTCATAGTGTTGTGTGATCACTACCTCTGTGTAGTTCCTGGCAGCTACTAATCTACTTTCTGTCTCTCTGGACTTATCCATTCTGGATATTTCATGTAAATGGAATCACATAATATGTGATCTTTTGTGTCTGGCTTCTTTCACTTACGATGATGTTTTCAAAGTTCATCCATGTTGTAACATGTGTTGATAGTTCATTCTTTTTATGCTGGGTAATATTTCACTGTATGGATACACCACACATTATTCATCCACTCATCCACTGATGGACATTGCATGGTTTCTGCTTTGTAGCTGTTGTGATAGTATTGCCACATATACTTGTACACAGGTATTTGTTTGAACATCTGTTGTCCATTCTTTGGGATATATGCCTAGGAGTGGAAATGCTGGATCATCTGGTAGTTCTGTCTTTAACTTTTTGAGGAGCTGTCCAACTGTTTTCCACAGGGTGGCTGCACCATTTTACATCCCAGCCAGAAATGTGTGAAGGTTCCAGTTTCTCCACATCCTTGCCAACATTTGTTATTTTCCATTATTAAAAAAAAAAAAAAAAGTTAATTGTAGCCATCCAGTGTGATTCCAGAGTGTCTGGCCTTCAAGGATAGAGTTGGCATTGTTGAGATGAGTATGAAAGTGGGTAAAAGAGGGTAGATTGGACTGAACAGTGTTCAGTTTGGTTAGGTTGAATCTGAGATGCCCCTTAGATGCCCAAGTGGCATTGTTGCATTGACGTTGGATAGATGGGTCTGGAGCTAGCAGAAGAGGTTGGGGCTGGTGATAGAATTGGGGAGTCATTGGCATTTAATTGCTATTTAAAGCCATGGGACTGGAATGTAGATGGAGAAGAAACCAAAGACTGAGCCCAAAGGCACTCCAAAATTGAGAGCTTGGGCGGAGGAGGAGGGGCGTGCAAAGTAGACTCAGAAGGAACAGCCAGCAAGGTTGACAGAAAATCAGGAAGGTTTGATGTACCAAGAGGCCAAGTGAAGAAATCGTATCGAGGAGGAAGAATGACCTATTGTGTGAAAGGCTTTCAAAGGTCAGGTGTGATTAGAAATGAGAGCCGACGTTAGGTCTGGCAATGTGTGGAGGTCATGTGTGGTGTCAGTGCAGTGGCAGGGAAGGGAGACAGTATAGACAATACTTTACAACTTTTGTTGCAGGAAGTAAAGAAATGACACAGTGGCTGGTGGGGAAAATGGGGAGAAGGGAAGGTCTTTTTGTTCCTTTTTAAGGTGGGAGGAATAATAATAGCATTTTGTGTGCTGATAGGAATGATTCAATATAGAGCAAAAAATACATTTTTTTGTAGAAGAGGGGTAATAACTGAAGTGATATACTTGACGGACAAGTAGAGGGACTGCCTTTAGGCAGAAGCAGGGCTAGTTCCTCCTTGGTACCAGCGGGGAGGCGGGCCCTGGATGGTGGGCAGATGAGGCAGTGGGATCTGTGGAAATAAAGCAAGAGCAAAGGTCATAAGCTGAGAGTACAAACCATCCAGAAGGTGTTGGAAGTTTGGAGAGAGATAAGAAAATGTGAAATAGCCCTTTGGGAGAGTGGGTGAATCAGTGGATTGATTAGCAATGAGGAGAGAGGTTGCTTGGGAGCACTGGGGGATCCCTTGGTGATGCAGACATGATACGAGGTTTGCTTTTCTCCAGCCACGCATGGCTGTGCAGGTGCAGGAGTGAAGGGCGCATGTGTTCCATGCTGGAGGGCAAAGCAAGGACAGTGAAGAGGAGAAGGGCAGAAAATAGAGGTCACATGGAAGACCGCGATTGCACGGATTGGTTTTGATTTCCAGCTGACGTAGGGGAGGAAAAGACCTCCAGGGCTGAGATATGGTGACATGGTGCTGTGATCAAATGAGTCGCTGATCCTAGTGGGGGCAAAAAAAAAAAAAAAAAAAAAAAAAAAAATCGCCGGAGTCAGGATAGCAGAGAAAGTGAGCGGAGAAGATAGAGACTTGTGGCAGACAGTGGGGTGCATTACACTGAGATTCTGGAGCGTTTGCAGCTGGTGGTGATGACGTGAGAGCCAGTGGCTGAGGCTGAGTGGGGATTATTGAAAGGGATGGTTCAAGGAGACGAGACCCCACAGCACTGGGAAGGTCTCTTACATGTGTACTGTCATGTCCAAGGTTAAGACACAGGCAGTGATAGAGTCCATTGCAGAGAGAAGGGAGAAGAGAGCTGACCTGGTGGGTCAGTAGACCACGGGGACACTCAGGACACTGAGTATTGGGTGATCTCCTCTGATGGCATGAAATTCGAGCTGGGGCTTCTTTTGGGAGAAAGGAGGGGGAAAGAATGGTCTCAAAGTGGCAGGGAGGGGCAGGGAGGAAGTCTGCTGCCATCCTGATCCAGTGGTCCAAGGACTAAGAGGAAAACAGCTTTGCCTTGAGAGGACCACAGGGAAAGCAGTAGTCCCAGAGGACAGCCAAGTTGGTGCCAGGAGGTGAAGGGAACGTTGAGAAATGGATGATATAATAATAGTATTACATAGATGATATAATAGGTGTTTTGTTAAAATAGATACTATAGGCATATATCATGTAATAGATCAGATAAGGCACAAATTGTAGAACTGTTTCATGCATATACAGCTTTTTAAAAAAGGCAATGCAGTATCCAAAATCAGATTCTTCTTATGTGATTGCAGCGCCCTTCCTAAATGTATGACCTATGACTTAGAGAATAAACAGCTGCATACTAAAATAATACTCCAGCTGAGCCCCAGCACATAAGGGTTTTTTTTTATCAGCTGTTTGTGGAATAAATGAATATAATGTCATTACATCAGGTTGATATCAAGGAGAATATAGCAGAGACCTAGAATTTCTAAGGAAATGTTCTGTTCCCTGTGACAATTCTGATATTCCACTTAAATATTTACTGGGAGTTGAATATCTGCTATATGCTGGTGTTGTATAGGACAGATAAAGTGCCTGCTTTAATGGAGCTTAAATTTAAAATAAAAAAATATTTATTTACTTTTGAGAGAGTGAGACAGAGTGCAAGTGTGGGAGGGGCAGAGAGAGAGGGAGCACAGAATCTGAAGCAGGCTCTATGCTGACAGCTCAGAGCCAGATGTGGGACCCAAACCCACTAAGTGTGAGATCATCACTGAGCTGAAGTCAGACGCTTAACCAACTGAGCCACCCAGGCGCACCAGTGGAGCTTAAGGTTAAATGGGTACAAATTCATGGGCATGAGACTAGATTTTTGAATGAAGAGTCTTGTTCATTATTAGATATTTTCCAATTAGACTTCCAAATATTATTCAGAATCTTATTCATTCAGAAGTGGGCCCATTTTTATTTACGCATAGCTAGACCTTTTTATAGCCCCACTATACTTGTGGGACACAGATATGTGTGTGTGTGTGTGTGTGTGTGTGTGTGTGTGTGTGTGTGGTGTATGTGTGTGTGCTACATATGTATGTGTGTGTATATGTTTCCTTGTGGAGGAACGGGACAGTAGACAAGGGAGGAAGGAATCACATCTCTGTTATCCTTCCTCTCTTCTCCCGTCAAATATGAAAGCCTAAGTTATTGAGTAGAGAATTATTGGAAATTAGGACATTCATTTCTTTTGTAATTCACTAATGCTATTTCTATAGATTGTAGAGTACCATTTGGGTAAGTGAGTGGAATTTATTTATTTAAATATATACAGAAAAAATAAGCAAGAGCGTTCTAGGCATCTTTATGGTGTTTTATTATAGATACTCCCTTTTTTAAAACACTAGAGACATTATTTTTGTTCCCATTCAAATGCATACGTGGCAAGAATTAGACAGGAAATCCCTTGAACACAGTGGCCAGCGTGGGCTTTGGTAGACTGAAATCACAAGATCCCTTTGAAGGGACAACAGATTCTTGGCTCCAGATCTGTGTTCCAGTGTGAAAATGTAGGCCCAGAGGGGCAGATCTTCCTATTTTTCAAGAGAAATAAAAAAAAAAAATTAGATTTTAATGAGTTCCCATTTTTAAAACGTTTACTGTATGACAGAAGCTACAGAGAATATTCATTCCACAGGTGTCCAGTTTGAGACCTCTGAATTAGACCATCCACAAACACATGCATCTACGATGGTCAGTGCATAGTCAGTCCAAGTAGGAAGACTTCCTTGCGGATTTGTGCCCTTAGAGTGCCGAAGTCCCAGTATTCCCCATTCTGTATTTACTCTGTTTACATTCTGTGGTGATGGAGATGTTCTGTCGTGTGCTGTCCAATACAGTAGCTACGAGCCACAGAAGACTACTGAACTCTGGAAATGTGGCTAAGGTGACTAAGGAACTGAATTTTTATTTTATTTGATTTTAGTTAATTTAAACTTAGTCACATGTGGCTACCAAGCCTTAGCCAGTGGTGTCTTAGCCAGTGGCTACCAAGCCTTACCATCGTGTCTGTAAATTCTCATCCTCTCAGAAGCCCAACCGAGAGTTACTGAATCGAACCAAACAAAGATATGCTTTTGATTCGCAAAATGGAGCAAGGGAAGGCAATACACCCACCCCAATGTTCAAAGTTTTATACCTCTAAATATATGAAGCTTACAAGTCAAGCTGACATACTCTTAAGTAAAATATGTTCCATCCTCCTGCCTGGACAAGTATTTCTTCATAATGGCCTGGAAGGCCAGGTTCAAATTCAGGATTCCTGAACTCATCGAGTACTGGCTTGGAGCATGTGGTGTGGGGAGAGCTGGCCCCCCCCCACCCCCACACCAGCTCCATCCTGCACCACAATGGCCTGACCAGTGAGCCAGGATAGAGTGGAACTTTACCTAACTGGGACTCAAGGACTGTCAACGGACACTTCTGTTCCTATGTCATGTTCCACCCGTTCCCCCTTTTGGCTGTAGCTGCATCTGACTTGAAGACACCACACGCAGCTTTGCAGAACTGCCATACAGAATGAGTTCCTGTGATGATTTGGGCCTAGACCTACCCTCTGGGACAAGCACTGTGATCGGATTGATGCCTCTTGGGACCCCACGGAAGTGCCTACCTCACTGCCTCCAAATTGAGGGATAATCACTCTTCTGGATGGGCTTGTGCTGAATTCTTCGGAGGCAAAATTGGAACTGAAGTTGGCTGCTGCTTTTAAAGAGCATTTAAGAACTGAAACAAGCAATGGGCACAGATGTGACTCTGGCCGAAGGTTAATAAGGAGAGTTCACTTCATTAAGCTCCTTACTTACTATCACTAAATCATCTTTGGCAATATGCCTGGGCAGACTTTTCTTACTTGGGGCGATCATTTATGCCAAAAGAATTGGGCAGGCGAAGAGAGCTTACAGATTGCTTTTAATCCGTGGGTAAATCAGTCCAGTGAGTTCCATGTGATTAAAGTCATTAGCCAAAAAATCAGGTATCCTCATGCTTAGGATGTGTTCCTGGATTATCCTCATCAAAATAACGTCTTCAAATGATTTCTGGTATTAAAGTAGATAACAAAACATAACAGTTGTACTACATGCACACATACTTGCATGTGAAACCCTTGAACTCAGGGTCAGTTGGAGGATGGCTTGGGAAGCTGGTTTTGAACCACTGATTGGTCACATTCTTTTCTAGTTGGAGGCATTCACACAGGTTGTACTTGGTAATGAAAACTGGTCACCAACCGCTCAGGCAAAGCTGGAGAACGCTACCCTTGTTACACTGCAGCTCCCTCCTGTGGTGAAAAGGGAGAATAGGAACATAATCCATGCCCCTGGAAGAAAATAGATGGTCCCAGGCACAGAACCAGAGAGGGTCAACTGAGATGGTCTGCAGAGATCCTGGGCCTCCATTCAGCTGTCTCCATAATTCAGGATTGTTTGCAAAGCAGGATCCATGTCTTCTACTGGATAGTTTAGACCCTGCAGAGGACTCTGTATATGATGGCTGCTACCCTCCTTGAGGGCATGTGCCTGTTATTGCTATCTCCTTAATTTTTCTCCCTACTGTATCCACTTCTCATGGTTAGAAACCATCCTGCATGATTTCATATCTCAATAAATAATACCATGATAGAAGTTAATGGGAATATTTTACTGCCGAAATATGTTTGTGTTCTTTGTTTCCTTCTGTGTGACTGTTCTCAGAATATAAATACTTGGCAATCTTGGGTGGTTTTAGGAAGTGATGGCTTCTTTTTCTCATTGCCTTGACCTAAATTTTTGTCTGCCAACATCAATTCCAATCTATTGAAACAGAAACCTTTGACACATTATTAGAAACTGAAAGGCATCCCTACATGCTTTGTGGTTCTTAGACTGAGAAGGGCTGCTTGAGATTACATTTGAAAACAGCACCACCTTGCCCACGTGCTTATTTCTAAGGGATCCTGCAATCACTGGTCTATGGGTGCTCCTGTAGCCCTGCCTTCTGAACTGGCTACAGCTGTGAGGCTAGACGGGGGTGGGGGGTGGGGGGGGGTTGAGGCCACATGTATCCCAATAACAGCAAAACACTGGGCAATACAGGAGGGTGGGATTTGGGGTTAAAAGTGGCGATGGGAGAACCGTGGAAAGATAAGCAGTCCCCAGCTCTTCTCTTTGTTCTCTTGAGGGGGTGGACAGGCATAATTTTGCTGCTGTGGAACAATTAGGAACCTACTATCCTTGATTTTCTCTGGATTCTTCCCTCCAGGGGATTGTGGCAGCAGAGAGTAGGTGTTATGGTGGCCATGGGAGCCTCTAGTCTCTACTGGCTCCTTTTTTTTTTTTTTTTTTTTTTTTTGGAATGCCAAGTAAATGCTATTCATGCAGGACCAACATTTTAAATACTGACCAATGAATCACGAGCATTCTTTGGAGGGAGGTAGTCATGTTTGGTGGGCTTCTCATACACATTTTATTTTTTAAAGATTTTATTTGTAAATAGTCTTTACACCCTATGTGGGTCTCTAACTCACAACCCCAAGATCAAGAGTCACTCGCTCCACCAACTGAACTAGCCAGGCACCCCTCACATACATTTTAAGTAACTCTTGAAGATGCAGTAAAGATTTCACTGAAAAGATAAAATGGATTTTTTATAAGAAAGCACTAAAAGAGCTAGTATAGCTATTTGTACACATTTGTAAAAGAACTTCTCTCCTTTTTTTTTTTTTTTTTTTTTTTTTTGCACCCTTTCAGGTTCAAAGGGGTGGAGGCAGCTTGCCACTGGGCCTTTCACCCCTGGCTCTGAGACTCTACATTGTGTATCTTGAATGTCTCGGTATTCAGGGATATGTGGGAGGATGGGGCCATAGGGGTGCAAGAGGAGAGGACTGGCTTTTTGGATGTCTACATTTTTTAAATGTTTATTTATTTTTGAGAGAGAGAGTGCAAGCAGGAGAGGGGCAGAGAGAGAGGTAGACACAGAATCCGAAGCAGGCTCCAGGCTCCGAGCCGTCAGCACAGAGCTCGACACGTGGGTCAAATCCATGAACCTCGAGATCATGACCTGAGCCGAAGTCAGACGCTTAACCGACTAAGCTATCCAGGCACCCCTGAATGTCTACATTTTTAATTGAAAGAATTTACTATTTTTTAAAAACAATATTTGGGGGGCAGGGGCAGAGAGATGGAGAGAGAGAATCTCAAGCAGGCTCCGTGCTGTCAACACAGAGCCTGATGTGGGGCCAGATCCCGTGAATTGTGAGATCATGACCTGAGCTGAAATCAAGAGTCAGACACCTAACTGACTGAGCCACCCAGGCACCCTGAAAGAATTTACTATTTTATCGGAAATTCCAATTTCCCCCCACTTCTCACCAGAAGTTTCTAACTTTCCTGCTGGTGGGGTCTGGGGCTGGTATCAGTGAGGGGGATGTGATTCAGTGATTCAGTGAGTTCTGACAACATCAAGCCAAGAAGTCTTAACAATTTTGATTAACACAAGTGTCCAAACAAGTCTTAACATTGACAGACTCCTTATTCAGTCAGCAGACAGACGGTTATTCAGAAAGGCTTCCTCATATTCCCTTGTGGTTTCTGCCAGATGGCAATTTATATGAGAAGACGTTCGTTCTTCTCAGGGAGAAATAATGCCGATACACCGTATGAGCATCTTTAGGGTGGAAACAGCACCGCTTCTAAATCTGCGTAGGTTTGTGTGGGGCTCTGATGCGGATGTAAGGGAGTGTCCCAGTGGGCCCCATGTGTGCAGGGGCCAGGAAGCAGGAACAGGTGCTGTGACTTGAGGGGACTGCAGGGGGTTCTTTGGGACAGAGGTAGTGAATATTTGCAGGCATGGTGGGAGAGCAGAGTTTAGGGGGCCCGTTCATGAAGCCCCCGAACTGCCCTGGTGACTCATCTTAGTCTCCTCTGCAGTCGGTGGGGACACCGCTCACAAACTGTGTGCAGGACTCACACGCCAGCCATGGAGCGAAGCCGTCAGGGGCGTCTTCCTGATGGAGGGAGGAGTGACCTTGCACTTTGAAGAACAGGGAGAAGGAAAGGAAGATGCTTCGCTGACACCACGGTACGGGTTTCCAGAGGCTAGCAGAAAAGAGGAGGCGAGGCTTTTTAAAAAATTATTTTTATTTTTTATTTTATTTTTTTGAGAGAGGGAGAGAGAAAAAGACAGAGTGTGAGCAGGGGAGGGGCAGAGGGAGAGAGAGAACCCCAAGCAGGGCTCAGCACGAAGTCTGACGTGGGGCTCGATCCCAGGAACCGTGAGACCATGACCTGAGCCGAAATCAGGACGGGGACACTCTGCTGACCGAGCCACCCAGGCACCCTGAGACAAGGCTCGTTTCCTGGTCACACGGCAGACAGTGTCGCCACCTCATTGCACGTGAGGGCAAGTGCGATGGGGCACGGTGCAGGGAGCCCCTGAAGCAGTGGGGAGTGTCCTAGAGATGGGACCATGAATGGGGCTCAAAATGAGCTGAGACCCCACACTAGGCTGTGTTGGCTCCTCCTAGCTCGAGAGAAAGTGTCTGACATTTCAGGGTTCCAGGGCATTGCTTTAAGGGTGTACATGAATTCAGTAAGTATCTAGAACCTCCTTTGTTGCCAGCACTGAGCTACATCTTGGCCACAGAAACGGGCTCTGGTGTCTCACCTGGGCACCTGATTTGCCTACTATGTCTGCTTTTCTCTTTTAAAAGACTTGCCTCGTGAAAAGGGAGTAGTTTTCTTGGACTCTGTGGATTCACAGCTATTTCTTGATCAGGCCTGATGAACGCTATGAATTCTTTCTAAGATATCAGAACCCTTGGCCATCGGCATGAATTTTATTCCTTGTGTTGAATTTGCAAGCTGTGCTGGAAGTTATTCTTGCCCTTTCTCGCCTAACCTCTTAGGGGGTGTGGACCTTTCTTTTGGTGTGAGGAAAGCTGTCACGAGAGGAACCCAACCCCAGCCTAGAACACATCAGGCTCCAAGTAAAAGGAATTTTAGCAGTTTGTGGGACTGCTCACATTTTCAACAATTATGGAGAAGTAACTAATTCAGCAATAAATATTATACAATGTGTAGATGCTGTATTAGGAACATAGAAGGGAATAAACCCGACGTGGCAACCATGTTACTGGAATCTATACTAAGCGAGGAAGGAACGGCAGATAAACAGTTTAGCAATTAATAGGTATTTTTGCTTTTGTGTACTATTTATTTAATTTTAAATGTTTATTTTTTTAACGTTTATTTATTTTTGAGGCAGAGAAAGACAGTGCATGAACGGGGGAGGGTCAGAGAGAGAGAGGGAGACAAAGAATCTGAAACAGGCTCCAGGCTCTGAGCTGTCAGCACAGAGCCCGATGCAGGGCTTGAACTCACGAACTGTGAGATCATGACCTGAGCCGAAGTCGGACGCTTAACCGACTGAGCTACCCAGCCGCCCCAGATGTTTATTTATTTTTGAGAGAGAGAGACGGTATGAGTGGAGGAAGGGCAGAGAGAGAGGGAGAGACAGAATCCCAAGCAGGCTCCACACTATCAGAGCAGAGCCCGATGTGGGGCTCAAACCCACAAACCGTGAGATCACGACCGGAGCCGAAATCAAAAGTTGGGACACTTAACCGACTGAGCCACCCAGGTGCCCCTATATTATTATTTTGGAGTCCTGGCCTGAGCTTTGATTGTGTGGTTGAATCCTTCTGAGATAGATGAATTTTTAAGTAATAAAATGCTGTCAAAACCTAGGAAAACAAAGAGCCCAGTGATTTGGTATGAGTGAGCAGACCTGGCTTGATTTAAAGCCTCTTGGCAGATACAGTCCCTGCAGGTGAAGAACTTCTGGCTTATTCTTCAGGATAACATATGTTTCGTAGACTCCTTTGATGAGCAAAGAACTTTTCTTCCCACATGTTTGGATTTGACAGTGTGACACCGAACACTGTAGTCCAGACTTAGGTCCTGTGTTTGGTCCTTGGCACACCAGTGACGGAGCTGCTGCGACCCTGGTGGCCTCAGGTGCTCACCAGCCTTGCCCTCTCCCTTCCTCTCCATCTGGCCAGGGCTCTCCTCTCTGATCGGAAGAGTGGCGGTTCTGGTCAGGTTGGAGGTGTGTGGACGTGGGCAGAGTGCCTGTGTCCCCTGGGTCAGCTTGAGCTCCTGCTATGATTTCATCCCACAAAGCAACACAGCCATCTCAGTTGAAAAGGAAAAGAGAGCGAGATCTAATTGAACGTAGCAGCCTTCGGTATTTGCTTAAAATGCTGCATGAGAGACCCGAACTGCTAAGAGCAGGTTCTAGGGGGAAATTCTGAAATTGCAAACTGCAGCCCTTTCTCCTCCCGCTTGGTTTGGCTGATTTCCAAAGCATCCAGGCCAGCAACTGAGGGACTGAAATGTAATCGGTGGCAATACATTTGTACCACATGAATCGTTCTCTGCCTCCAAAGCCTCCGTGGCTGTGGGAACAGCACAGCAGCAGCAACAGCTCCTGGCTGCTGGACTCTGCAGGGAGGGAAGACTGGATCACAATGGTAAGAAACTCCCAAGATTTCTGCAGACCTAGTTTGTTACCCGGGAAGGAATACCTGGCATCTGCTGGTGACAGAGGCTGAGAGGCATGAGACTGAAGTTGAGCTCTGGGGCACTGTCAGCCTTTTACTCAGAAGGGCAGGGAAACCCTTGGCACCAAGGTACTGCCTTTTGAAAAATGATTCCTTTCATGTCAGGAGCCTCGTAATTAATAAGGACCCTTTGCGGGGCTCTGCCGGGGAAGGACAGTCCCACAGTGACCTCAAAGGCGAGCCCTGATTAATGTGGTCTCTGATATGTGCCCTTCCTCTGAATGCAATTGTCATTTCCAGGAGTCTGCCTGAAAGAAAGAATCACCTGCTTTCTCGATGTTTTCATGCGGGGGTACAAACCCATTCATAATGAAACAGCTGTCTTTTCTGACTAGTGAGTTGTCACTAGTTGATGGGAGGCATTTGCAGATTAACCATTACTAGAGCAAACTTCGGAGTGTTTTTTTTTCCCCTTTCAAAACTATTCTATGTAGACAGTGACAAAAGGAGCCCATGTTCTAAAGGAAAGTGTAAGTGACTTTGGAGGAAGTTCGTTTGACTTCACTCTAGCAAAGCCAACACTGCCAGCGTGAGGCATGCCTTCGTGGAAGTGTGAGGTCTTTGGACGAGGTGTGGGCTTCGTGGGAGGACGGTGTGCTGAGGTCAGGGTCGGCTGTGGTCTCTGTGGCTTCTCCGTGCACCTCTTCTCCTGTGCCCGTGATGCAGGACCGGTGGGAGGATTTGGTGTTAAGAGTGAAGCCACTAAACGTTTTCTTTAATAGTCAAGGGATGAAGGACAGTGGTCATAATAAGATTATATAACATTTAAGAGAAAATATAACCTATTACTGTATAGAGAGAATGCCTGAAATACATTTATTTGACTGCACAGCTGATGTGTGGGAAATGATTATTCTGTTTATAATCCAGATGAATGAAGAGAGTTCTGATGAAGGGGATGTGGGAATTTTTAGAAGTCTGCCTTTCCAACAACTCTGAAAAGGGGACACTGGGAACCAGATTTATGAAAATATTTCATCTCACTTCCTGCCCTCATCATCCGTCCTAGATCGCTAGGAACAGACCCTGGAAACAGCTGCAAAGTTCAGGGTCAGATTTTCCCCTCCTTTATTGATATGTGTTACCCTTTATTATTGCATCTGTGCTAGAAACTCTTCTACCCTGTGGAGAAGTCACATAAAAGACTCATCTGTTTCTCCTTGACCAGCCGGGTGCGTAAATGCCAATATATTCAGCATAAGGGTTAAGTGGGGCTCCTTACTGCTGTGGAATGTTTTGCTTGAGTTCTTGAAGCATAATAATTCTTCTCTTCTCTTTATGAGCCCAAGAACATTCCTTTAAGGATTAAAAGGACTGGGCTGAAATGCAGATAGAGTTCCTGCCAGCACACTTTAAGCGTGGGCATAAACTTAAGCACAGCGACAATCTTGTACAGTATTCAGGGAGACAACAAGGAGCCACCAGGGACTGAGTCACTTAAATGCAGTAGCACAACCTAATGAAAGTATGTAGACCTCTTTTTTGATTGCAAGAAAAAAAAAAAAGTTGGAAAAATTACCCAGTTGTACATTAACATGAAAGCTTCCGTCTAATTGAGCTTTTCTGAACCGCAAACACTGAAATGGTCATAGTTTTGTAGGGAGGACATTCTAACCAGCTAGTTTTTGCAAAGGGGACTATTTTTCCCCTTCCCTTGTAGTGAGAAGTCTGTCCAGAGAGCAGCGGGTTGAAAAACCAGTCTTTGATTGTAAGGGGAGTGAATCTGTGGGTTAGATTTTCGTGAAGTCCCTTCCATGATGAAAAGGAAACCAATCATGTTTCTCATCATGCAGATGTGATCAGTTCCCTTACTTATCCAAGAGAAGAGACACTCGATTGTGTTTAAAACCCTCTCCTTGACCTCATTATTAGAATCGGGAGCATGTCAGGGCTTGCTGGCTGTTTTACCAAATAAGTCAGCCTGCTGTGGGCTCTGAGTTCAGATTGCTTCTTTTTATTTTATTTACAAATTTAAAGGAAATGCAAATCATTAAATCCACCCCACATAATTGCAAGCAAGTTATTTCAAAACAAAGGAAATGTGTGAATGCTTTTAAGTAATATTTTACAAATATTGAGGACATATGTGCTATGTGCCAAGTGTTTTTAATACTTTAATAATCCTTATCCTTGCTTTTATTTATTTTTTTTATATCCTTGCTTTTAAAGACAGATTATTATTAATGATGCTGTTGTAATGAGGTGTAAGGTTCAGAGAGGTTAAGTACTTTCCTAAGGACACACAGCTGGTAAAAGGTAGTGCGAGGCTAGGACCCTTACTTCTTACGACCCTTACTTCTTAAACCTGTACGACCTTAAACAGGTCCACCCTGTACGACCCTTACTTCTTAAACCACCTCATCCTACAACCTGTGAAGGTATATGGGAAGGTGAGCCAGGCCAACCTTAAGTGACCCAGCCTCTAAAACTTCAAATAATCTTTAACATTTCTCTTTCCTCCTCATATCCAATCTGCTCCAAGACAGGTCTGTTCTTTCTTGGTGTCACCTGTTTGGATTTCCTGTCATTTGCATACCAACACCATCATTCTTTTTTTTTTTTTTTAATGTCTATTTTTGAGAGAGAGAGAGTGCACATGTGCTAGTGGGGGATGGGGGAGGGGCAAAGAGAGATGGGGAGAGAAGGTCTGAAACCGGCTCTGTGCTGACAGCAGTGATCCCATTGTGGGGCTTGAACTCACGAACTGTGAGATCATGATCTGAGCTGAAGGCAGATGCTTAACCAACTGAGCTACCCAGGTGCCCCCCAACACCATAATTCTTACCTTAAGTTCCACTCTGGCCAACTTCCCTTAAAGAGTTGCCTCAGTCTGGAAGAGAGTCTAATGCTATGGAAAGAGGGTTTAAGTGCACTCAGACCTAGAGTTAAATTTCTGGGTTACCCATGTGTTCATGCGGTAATTTTTAAAATTCTTTAACAATTAGTGTTTTTATTTGCAAAATGGGAACAATGACTCTTACCTCTGTTGGGTCATTGTGATAATTACATTAAGATGTTTATATAAAGTCAGATGTTTGATTAGGCTGTGAATCATGGTGGAACGATGAATTGCAAGGAAGGTTTTGAAATTTTGAAGTACAAGATGGTAAGGATTTAAATGAAGATGATGGGGAGAAAATGGAAAAGAATCAAAGTAGGAAATGATGTGCATGAAAAATTCACCTGCACCGACCACTGATTGGTGTGAACATGAAAAAGAAAAGCACAGAGGGGCCCCGGTGGCTCAGTTGGTTTGGGTGTCTGACTCGATTTCAGCTCAGGTTATGGTCTCATGGTTATGGGATCAAGCCCCACATCAGGCTCTGTGCTGACAGTGCAGAGCCTGCTTGGGTTCCCCTTTCTCCTTTCTTTCTGCCCCTCCCCTGCTTGGTCTCTCTTTCTTTCAAAATGGTTAAATAAACATTGAAAAAAAAAAAAAGAAAAGAAAAGAAAGAAAAGCACAGACTGGGACTTGAAGCTACTAACTGAAGAAGAGTCGCCTGGCTGCCATTCCTACATTACCTGACATGATGCCTCATATAGAGTAGGTTCTGTGTATTGTTGAGTGAATAAAAAAAGACATCCACAGGAGTCTCTCACCCAAAGTCCAGTAGGGTATTTAGAAGTGAGTGACAGTGCAGTGTGTTCTGGGACAAATGTGGAGGCTTATGGTATTAAGTGATCTTTTGTGTTCCTGAAGAGAAAGTGGGTTCAGAGGATCAGAAGAGGTTCTGTGTGTGTGTGTGTGTGTGTGTGTGTGTGTGTATATATATATATATATATATATATATATATATATATATGCATATGCAGGTTTTAGAAGTTTGGAGGTGGTATGGATATAGCCAGAAATGACAAAGGACTGCAGTGTGATCTTCCTGATAATTGATTACTTGTAGCCACATTGGTAAGATGAATGGAAAGATGTGGAAGGAAATGAGTGGGTATGAAGCTCCCTCCCCTCAAGACAAAACAAAACAAAAAAAGCACACAGAATAAAGGTATGAATAATTTTATTAATTAGAGTAGGTAAGATACTAATTGTCAGGAAGGGAGTATTTTGATGCTAAGTTTTAGGGAATTGAAAGTGTTGGTTGACTTTGAGTTTCTCCTTGAAGATCATGTCAAGAGCATTAAAAATTGCACATATCGGTAGTTTAATGAAGACGAATCATCTCTCTTATGCTTTCTGTGGTCTTCTGTGAAGGAATTGTACTTGATGGGCTAAAGAAAGGGCAAAGCTGCAAATAAGATATGAACTCACTTCAGATTTCATCCCATTGGTCAGCCTCACAGTTACAGGTGATTCACGATGGGTGTTGGACACGTCCCACACGGCGAGAAGACACAAGAGCAAGTGTATATGGGATGGTGGATAAAATACCATTGAAGTTGTTGCTTATCAAGCCTGATTGTAAAATCAATGTGATAGATGAAAGACCTAGAATAAAGAGACTAATTAACTGGATAACCTAGAAATTAAATAGGTTCAAGTGTCTGGGGAGATGCTCAGAGGATTGCAGGAGAAATGGAGTAGTTCAGGTTGTTAGCCTTACCAACAACTTTACATGCTCTCCTGTAAGTGTGGACCCAGGAATAACGTTACAATCCTCCAATATATATCCGTTACTTCCAGGTGAGCTTATGATAGGCAGCTTCACTGTCCCTACTCTCTTGATTTTCTTGGTTCTGCCCTTTTTATCGGCATTCCCAGATGCCTGTTAGTGTTTGTCCCTCATCTCTTACTTCCCATCTTACTCTTTGGATGTAGCAATTGAGTGTGTGAATTACCTGCCCAGACATCCTGGACCCCTGAGGACTTTTGGGTCTATGAAGGGCCCAGATTTCCCAAAACCCAACACCCTAAGTCAGCTCCCCTGGTTGTGTCCCCACCCTGGAGGGCAAGTATATTTGGAGGCATTGGGTATTTGGATTGTGAAATTTGCTGTTTGGATTTATAGCTTGTTTTACAAAAGTACTTGGATTAATTTCCTTATTTGGTTAGTTACCGTGTTTATTTTGGTTTTGGTGGTGAAATCAAAATATAGTAAAGCATGCATAGAAATGTTTTAAGAAATGGATAAAGTCTCTGATAGAAAGGGGGGAATCACAACAGTATATCCTTAATAAATCTCACTTTTTAATTAACTGTTATTCTATATCTATATGATTTTAATGTTTCTAACACACTGTGGCTGATTAATCAATTCATGGAAAGTATGGCTCATCGGCTTAGGTATTTCTCATGGCAAAGGCAGGCTATTTTGTAATATGTTGCTACATCTAAGACTTCCGCATTTGTGAGTACAGAAATTCTTTGTAAAACTATGTTTATAACTTCTGTTTAATCGCATTGAAGAAGCTGAATACCATTTACTCAGTCTAGGACTTGGAGTTGCCTAGTAAGTTTCTGTGAAAGTGCACTGACATGTAATGAGTGAATTTTTTAAGATGGACTTAATTGGTTCCAGGATTATGTGTGTTTCTTCTCCCGGGCCCTTTCCATCATCTGCTTGTATTGATTTACTTAATCAAGGGGGTTTAAGTAAGAATTTTTTTTCAAGTATAACTTCCAAAGTGAAAAAGTATATAAATCATAAATGCACAGCTCACATTTTTTGCAAAATGAACATAGTCTTGTAATTAGCACTCATTTGAAGAATAGAACATCAGAGTCACCCTGAAGTCCCCTTCATCCAGCCTTCCATGATCCTGAGTTATAGCCCCCAAATCAAGTTTTACTTGTTTTTAAGCTTTATATGCCCTCCTTCCTTTTTGTTTTTAAAAAGAAGCCAACAATCCCATTTTTGTAAGCTTACATCAGTAGATCTCTGTGCATGGGTGGAGATATAGCAGATTATGCTCCCCACACTAAACAGTGGGGGATATTTGCAAATTTTCTTCATTCTTTTCTTTATTTGAGTAGTGTTCTTTATTAAAATGAGTGTATGCCATTTACAAAAAATATGTAAGCAATTTTGAAAAAGAGCTGTTTCAAACTGTGATGCCTGTTAGTAAGTCTTTGAAATGTTTTATGACGGGCATTGGCCAGGACTTTTTCGTATCACCTGAAGGACCAGTCCGTGTGATGCTTTGGGCCCTTAGTAGGGTAGAATTCTGTGGTCCCAGTCAGAGCTTTTTTTGAATGTCAGCAATAGGTGGCAGGCAAAACCCTTCACTCTTGCTTCACACTCAAGTTTAAGGCTGAGCTCTTAAATATACTAGAAACAGTTAATAGCAATATGAATTATAAATTGCAAAGATTAAAATGTGCTGCAAGTTAATTATCTGTATGTCTTTGTAAAGAAATAAGTCTAATCAGAAATAATTTGATAGTCTTGCTAGCACTTTCACATTGAGATATAGCTGTAACTTTACTGGTGTTTCAACTGTAGCAGAGTTGCTGTGTACCAATGTAAGTTCCCATGGGCCCCAGAGGAAGGTGGGTTTGATGCCCGATCTGCCTTGCATGGCCAATCATGTCCCCTGGGAAAATGATGTCTGCCTGACCCATTTTTTTCTCAAAGCTTTCTATTACTATTCCTTTCAAATGTGTCAAAGTAATATACTCTTCTGCAGTCTAAAGTCAGGAAATACAAATTCTTGTTTTATCGTAAGGGAAGACAGAACAGGGCTGTGATCTATAAGTAGATCCTGCCATGTGATTGATTCAGGAAACTAAATAAGACAAATACACTTTTGTTTGTTGGGAGTGTTTTGATCACTGGTTCAGTTTCTTTGCTGGTTATCAGTCTGTTCAAGTTTTCCATTTTTTCCTGTTTTAATTTTGGTAGTTTATATGTTTCTAGGAATTTATCCATTTCTTCCAGGATGTCCAATTTGTTGGCATGTGGTTTTTCATAATATTCTCTTGTAATTGTTTATATTTCTGTGGTGTTGGTTGTTATTTCTCCTCTTTAATTTGTGATTTTATTTATTTGGATCCTTTCTCTTTTCTTTTCGATAAGCCTGGCCTAGAGGTTCAACAATTTTATTAATTTTTTCAAAGAACCAGGTCCTGGCTTCATTGATTTGTTCTATTGGGTTTTTTTGTTTGTTTCTATACCATTTATTTCTGTGCTAACCTCTGTTATTTCCTTCCTTCTGCTGATTTGAGGTTTTGTTTGTTGTTGTTTTTCTAGTTCCTTTACATGTAAAGTTATTTATTTAAGATTTTTCTGGCGTCATGAGGTAAGAAAATAAACTTCCCTCTTAGAATCACCTTTGCTGCATCCCAATGGTTTTGGATCATTGTGTTTTCATTTTTGTTTGTTTGTATGTACTTGTTGATTTCTCCTTTGATTTTCTGGTTGACCCGTTAATTTTTAGTAACATATTGTGTAACCTTCATGTATTTGTACTCTTTCCAGATTTTTTCTCGTGGTTGACTTCAGTTTCATCAGATTGTGGTCAGAAAAGGTGCATGTATGACTTCAGTCTTTTTGTATTTGTTGAGGCCTATTTTGTGACCTAATATGTGATCTATTCTGGAAATTGTTTTATGTGTACTTGAAAAGAATGTATATTCTGTTGTTTTAGGATGGAACATTCTGAATATATCTGTTAAATCCGTTTGGTCCAGTGTGTCATTCAAAGCCATTGTTTCTTTGTTCATTTTCTGTTTAGATGATCTGTCCATTGATGAACATAGATGCAAAAATTCTCAATAAAATACTAGCAAGCAAAATCCAAACAATACATTAAAAAAAATCATTTACCACAATCAAGTGAGATTTATTACTGGGTTGCAAGCATGGTTCAGTATTTGCAAATCAATCAATGTGATATATCACATTAATGAAAGAAAGGATAAGAACTGTATTGATCATTTTGATGCAGAAAAAGCATTTGAAAAAGTACAATATCCATTCATGTTAAAAATAGTCAACAAAGTAGGTTTAAGAGGGAACATACCTCAACACCTTAAGGCCATATATGAGAAGAGCCACAGCTAATATCCTAAATAGAGAAAAACTGAGTTTTTCTCTATGGTCAGAAACAAGATAGGGATGTCCATTTTCACGACTTTTATTTAACATAGTACTGGAAGTCCTAGCCATCAGACAACAAAAAGAAATAAAAAGCATCCAAATCATCAAGGAAGAAGTCAAACTTTCCCTCTTTGCAGATGACATGTTATTCTATATAGAAAACCCTAAAGACTCCACCAAAAACCTGCTAGAACTGATAAACGAATTCAGTAAAGTTACAGCATACAAAAATCAATGTGCAGAAATCTGTTGCATTTCTATGCATCAGTAGTGAAGCAGCAGAAAGAGAAATTAAGGAATTGATCCCATTTGCAATTGTACCAAAACCGATCAGATATCTAGGAATAAACCTAACTAAAGAGGTGAAAAGACCCACACTCTGAAAACTATAAATCACTGATGAAAGAAATTGAAGATGACACAAAGAAATGGAAAGACATTCCATGCTTACGGATTTGAAGAAATATTGTTAAAATGTCTATACTACCCAAAGCAATGTACAGATTTAATGCAATCCCTTTCAAAATATCAATAGCATTTTCATAGAGCTAACAATCCTAATTTTTAAAAAATGTTTATTTTTGAGAGAGAGAGAGACAGAGACAGAGAGACAGAGAGGGAGGGAGGGAGCATGAGCGGGAGGAGGGGCAGAGAGAGAGAGGGAGACACAGATCTGAAGCAGGCCCCAGTCTCTGAGCTGTCAGCACAGAGCCCGATGCAGGGCTCGAACTTGTGAACTGTGAGATCATGACCTGAGCTCAAGTTGGACGCTTAATCAACTGAGCTACCCAGGCACCCCCAAACAATCCTAAACTGTGTATTTTAAATTAAAATGTGAACCACAAAAGATCCCAAATAGCCAAAGTGACCTTGAGAAAGAAAAGCAAAGCTGGAAGCACCACAATCCCAGACTTCAGATTATATTACAAACTGTAGTGATCAAAATAGTATGGTACTGGCGCAAAAACAGACACATAGATTATTGGAACAGAATAGAACACCCAGAAATGAACCCACAATTATATGGTCAATGAATTCTCTACAAAGCAGGAAAGAATATCCAATGGGAAAAAGTCTCTTCAACAAGTGATATTGGGAAAACTGGACCACTTTCTTACACCATACACAAAAATAAATTGAAAATGGATTAAAGACCTAAATTTGAGACCTTAAACCATAAAAATCCTAGAAGAGAACACAAGCAGTAACTTCTTGGACATCAGCCATAGGAACTTCTTTCTAGATATGTCTCCCGAGGCAGGGGAAATCAAAGCAAAAATAAACCACTGAGACTGCATCAAAATAAAAAGCTTCTGCACAACAAAGGAAACAATTAACAAAACTAAAGGCAATCTACAGAATGGGAGAAGATATTTGCAAATGACACATCTGATAAAGGGTTAGTATCCAAAATGTATCAAGAAGTTATAGAACTCAATACCCAAAGAAAAATTCAGTTAAAAAATGGGCAGAAGATATGAATATGAACTTTTCCAAGGAAGACATCCAGGTGGCCAACAGATACATGAAAAGATGCTCACCATCACTTATGATCAGGGAAATGAAAACCAAAATTCTAATGCGGTAACACCTCACACCTGCCAGAATGGCTAACATCAACAACACAAGAAACAACAGGTGTTGGCCAGGATGTGGAGAAAGGGGAACCCTCTTTCACGGTTGGTGGGAATGCAAACTGGTGCGGCCTCTCTGGAAGACAGTATGGAGGTTCCTCAAAAAGTTAAAAATAGAGCTACCTACGATCCAGCAACTGCACTGCTAAGTATTTGCCCAAAGAATACAAGAACACTAATTCAAAGACATGACAGAACATGAGTGGGGGAGGGGCAGAGAGCAGGGGAGACACAGAATCCGAAGCAGGCTCCAGGCTCTGAGCTGTCAGCACAGAGCCCGACGTGGGGCTCGAACTCACGGACCACGAGATTATGACCTGAGCTGAAGGTGGACCCTTCACCGACTCAGCCACCCAGGAGCCCCTTAAATTATTTATACTATTATTCAATGAATGTCTACCTCCCCAAAAGACTGTAAACTCCTATGAATAGGAACCATGTTTCCCATCGTAATCTTGGTGGCTGGAACAGTGGCTGACATATTAAATATTTACTGAAAGAACAAAAAACAAATATTTCACTCAGGTTCATGAGTAAGTGTGCATCTGTAAATATTCATAAACATGCTATTGAGTTCTGTTTTTTTTTTTACTTACTTTATGGTGGCCATCATTCTGTGCTGTGTAATTCTGTCATCATTTTAATGGACATGAATGTTATTTCCAGTTTTCCTGCAAAAGTTTTGTTTATAGTATACTGAGTAAGCATTTTTGCACATTCAAGTTTAAGCAATTGCCGATTCAGTTCTTTTGCTATTTCACTATACAACATCAAGGGAATAAATGACCTAATTTTAAAAGTGTTAAGTAGAGTAATGGAGAGAGAAGTGGAAGGAAGCAGAGAGAGGGAGGGAGAAAGATGGGGGAGCGTTTCTGAAAGAATTTACAGGCATACTTCATTTTATTGTGCTCTGCAGCTACGGATTTGTTTTTGTTTTTTTACAAATTGAAGCCTTGTGGCAAACCTGTGTCAAGGAAGTCTGTCAACACCATTTTTTTACAACAGCATTTGCTCTTTTTGTGTCCTGTGTCACATTTTGGTAATTCTCACAATATTTCAAACTTTCTCATTATCATGGTATTTATTGTGATCTGGAATCGGTGATTACAATCAGCTAAAAGCTCAGATGATGGTTAATAATTTGTAGCAGTAATAGTTTAAAATTAAGGCATGTACACTTTTTTTTTTTTAACTTTTTTTTTTTTAATTTATTTTTGGGACAGAGAGAGACAGAGCATGAACGGGGAGGGGCAGAGAGAGAGAGGGAGACACAGAATCGGAAACAGGCTCTAGGCTCCGAGCCATCAGCCCAGAGCCTGACACGGGGCTCGAACTCACGGAGCGCGAGATCGTGACCTGGCTGAAGTCGGACGCTTAACCGACTGCGCCACCCAGGCGCCCTAGGCATGTACACTTTTTTTTAAGACGTAATGCTATTGCACATTTAATAGACTTAATATAGGATAGACTTAATAGACTACAGTAGAGGATAAACAGAAGTTTTATATGTCTTTGGAGACCCAGGAAACATTAGACTTGCTTTATGGCGAGACTCACTGTACTGAGGTGGTCTGGAACCCCACTGGGCTTTGCCTATTCTGTGCTCTGTGGATTGAGAAGAGGCCAGGACGTAGAGGAAAAGAAGCATGTGGATGAGTCTGGCAAGCCAGTGTCTCATCTCCCTTGTAGCTAAAATCTGTAACTAAATTCTGAGTTATGAGAGCTGGGCCACCTTGTAGGGCAAGGACTCCTTATCCACCTTTGCTCTTCATAGGGGCCAGCTCGCCCTTATAATTGGTCACATATACAGGCTTTGCCAATGGCTTATAGTCTGCCCAATCAGGCTTGCTATATAATCAGCCTAGGTAAATAATCCTCACTCTACTCATTCGTATGAGGCACTGATCGTACAGGAACAGCACGCAGGTGGGCACAGCCTGCCCCACCTGGGGTGTTATAATCTCATTCCTGCCTACCCACTTCCAACAACAGAATTGGCTGGGTCAGTTCGTGAGACCAGTGACCTATTTTGAAGCGTCTGGATGCTTGGTACAACCAGGCTTTATTTCCTTCCACCAGGGTGACTCAAAATCATGCTATTGCCTAAAAAGGGATGAATTAAAAGTATTTATTTTTAAAAGGTAAAAATCCTTTTTTAAAAGCCCCTTCAAATAATTGGGGCTTGTCTAGTTAATATCATATTGGAATGCATCCTGGAACTGCTTTTGCTTGCAGTTCTGAGAACTGCACATCTGAGAATGGTCCCCATTTACCTACGGGACTAAGTATTTAGTGTGTTCAGTCATTACGCACAGTGATATTTAAAAGCTTGAAATAGGGGCGCCTAGGTGGCTCGGTCCGTTAAGCGTCCGACTTCGGCTCAGGTCATGATCTCATGGTCCGTGAGTTCGAGCCCCGCGTCGGGCTCTGTGCTGATGGCTCGGAGCCTGGAGCCTGTTTCAGATTCTGTGTCTCCCTCTCTCTCTGCCCCTCCCCTGTTCATGCTCTGTCTCTCTCTGTCTCAAAAAAATAAATAAACGTTAAAAAAATTAAAAAAAAAAATAAATAAAAGCTTGAAATAAATAACAAAAACTCCCCAAACTGGAGAGCACCGAGGAGGTAGTCAAGACCTACTAGTGAATTGGAGTCTCCCAGACTTGATGAACCTTGATGAATGGAGCACTTTTCACTGCTTGTCACTTCTTCTACCCATTTCTCTTTCAATCCTTGTGGATTCTTTTGAGAACACAGCTGAGTCCCTTTCCCTGCCTTCCCAGCTAGTAGGCGTGGCCACTTGAGTACCCAGCCAATAGCACGTGGGCAAAAGGGAAGTGAGTCATTTCCAAGCCTGCCCATGAAAACTTCCCACGCTCGCGCCTCCGTGTGTTATTCCCGTTCTGCTGTCTGCATGTCAATGTCCAGGGTTCTAGGAAGCCACCTGCTGAAGATGGGAGAGATACCATCAACCCGGGGCTCAGGAAGACCTTGTTAAGCAAAGGCCCCTTCCCATTCCCCACATGCAGCTGACTTGGACTCTGAATGAGCAGGAAATGGCACTTTGCCTGTATTTGAGCCTTTCTACATTTTGGTCTATTTGTAAGAACAATTAGCTATGAGTTAACCTGATTTTATCAAGTTCCTCCAGGTTTTTTTGGCCTGTACTAGGTATTGGGGATACAATGGTGACCAAAGCAGTTAAGATCCCTAGTTCCTTTTTAGGTTCTAATAAGGGAGATAAACAATAAACATGTAAAGAAATGAACCAGAACTTTACATATAGAGATAAGAGCTATGAAGGAAACTAACAGGCTGATAAGAGCATCATGTTGGAGCGTGAGGGTGCTGGCTATAAATTAGTCTTTGAATGAAGTGGAGGTCTTTAAATAGGTATTGTTGGTTAAATTCTGAAAGTTGGAAAATAACTATCATTTTAACGAGGATATAGGAAAATCACAGAAAGCAGGACAGCACACAGACTCACCTTCTAAACTTATTCCCACTGCATCCGTGAGTGGTAAGAAATTTCCAACAAAATTCCAAAAATTTCCCAAGATCATAGGGTTCTGACTAGTTAAGAACCATCATGGCATGAGGCAGGGTGTACAAGTTTGGGAGAATGTCCTTGAGTTTTCTTAAAGAGCTCAAAAGTAGGGAGGATTTGTTCTTAGTGACCCCAAATGACTTTGCATTGATTCTGTGTCTCTTGATGCCTTTAAAGATCAAAGGAAAGATATCATTGGCTTATACAAGGGACTTCCATAAAGTGGGTGGATACTATCTTCCAGTTTGAATTAATTCCTGTGATGTGGGAAGTTGGAATGGAGAGAGATAATTCTTAATATCCCTTGCAATATACTACCATCAAGACTTTGACTTTTTGTTGAAATCCTAAACTTATGCATGTCATAGGTTAGATTCTTAATCATGATTGTTTTTGTTTTTGTTTGTATCCAAGATATGGAAACATAAGCTGACTTCAGTTAAAGAAGAATTTGTGATGAGCGATGAGGGCTTCCTGAAACCCCAGCAGGAAGTACAGCCATGTTTCCCATGATGCTGGACCTGATTTTAGAGAGAAATCTGGTGGCTTCTTTGTTTTTCTCTCCCTTTTTGGCCTCATCTCTGCCTCACAATGCCTGCTCCATTCTCCTGTGTATCTCTGAAGAGTCCTCTCAGAGCTCATTCGTTAACACATTTGTACATAAAACTGTTCCTCACTGGATCCTCTCCCAGACAGCAGCGTCGACTCAATGATGAGGTGTCTGTGAGCTTCCCAAGGCGCACTCCCATACCCCCTCCCAGTGTGGACCCTGATTCAAGCAGCTGGGTCCAGGGGACAGGTTGTCTGGCCCAACTCCCACCGCACACAGACCGTGTGGAGAGTGTCTGAGAAGAGCTGACGTCGGTCCAAATAGGAACGATGATGCACCTGCTGAGGCCAGCATTACACATCCTCTTTCCATGCGCTTGTCCTGAAGCCACTCTCTTAGCCTGCTGCTGCTAGTGTGCGAGCAACCATAAATACCACCACACCGTCTCTGCCTGGAGATTGCTCCAGTGGCCCCCACACACTTAGTGCATCTGGAGGGGAATTTGGGGGCCTTTTTAAAAGTTTCTTGTTAGTGTCAGACTCCATAACCAAGAATACTTCAAAACTTGCAGTCCTCCTCACTATTTTGCAATCCGTGGCCTAAATGATAATTTAAGCTCCCCTAAGATGCAAAAAAAAAAAAAAAAAAAGTAAACAAAAAAAAAATGAGGAGGGGAGAAACCAGTCAAATTTTAAAGAGTCTTTCCTTTTTATTTTATTTTTTTGTTTCAAATTTTTTTTAATGTTTATTTTTGAGAGAGAGAAAGACAAAGCATGACTGGGGGAGGGGCAGAGAGAGAGGGAGACACAGAATCCAAAGCAGGCTCCAGGCTCTGAGCTGTCAGCGCAGAGCCCGATGCGGGGCTCGAACTCAAGAACTGTGAAATCATGACCTAAGCCAAAGTTGGATGCTTAACCGACTGAGCCAGCCAGGCTCCCCAAGAGACTTTCCTTTTTAAAATGAAGAAAGAGGTAGTACCCCTCCAGGATAGCACCTTGTATCAAGTAACGAGTCTGGGAGCTTCTGTCTGGGAGCTTCTACGGTAGCCTAGTTGTCAGAGCATGGACTCAGATTTGATGGGTGACCTTGAACAAGTTGCTTAACATCTCTGTTCCCCAGTTTCATACCCACCTCCAAGGGGAATTGGGAATTATTAAACGAGTGAATATTGGCAAAGAGCTTAGAATGATATCTGGCCTACAGTAAGCGCTTGTATAGATGTTTATAAGCTACCTAATTCTTACAGAGCAGAGAGGAGGATTGGTCCTCAGGATGAGTGAATTACAAGGATTACAAGCATCAGTCTCTGAGCTTGGGGTGGCGGGAGGCTCGAAAATCTTCACTGCTCCAGCTTTTGCCCACAGGGAAGATGACAGTAAGACTTTCTTCAGTGCCCTTCTTTGTGCCAGCTGTGGGAGGGGCATTGGGTAAGAGTGTTACCAGTGTGGCTGTGCCCTAAGTCATGATTTATTCTTAGCTTGAGGGCTACCCAAGAAGCTGGGACTCTGAACCCTTGTGTATAATAACCTTGGGAGCAGTAATAGTAAGCCTCGTGAATAATAACCTTATGAATCTTGTCTATAGTAATGATCCTGTGTGTATAGTAATAAAATTCAGTTTTTGTCTCTGGTTCCTTGCACAGAGCTCCTAAAACCCTTGGGGTTTCCTAAGCGCTAGAAGTATTGCGTGGTATTTATAAGGAGCTCCTTTCCACTGTGCCTTTTATGCTAATGAGATGACTCAAGGCAGGGCCCTTGCACAGCTCATTTATTTATTTATTATTGAAGTATAGTTGACAATGTCATATTAGTTTAAGGTGTACAACATAGTGATTTTACAATTCTATACATTGCTCATTGCTCACCATGATAAATGTAGTCACCATGCAGTGTTATTGTAATATTTATTGACTATTCCCAATGCTTTATGTTTCATCTCTTTGACTTATTTATTTTATAACTAGAAGTTTGTACCTCTTAATTCCCTTCGTCTATTTTGCCTACTCTCCCCTCCCCCCACCACCCCTCTGGCAATCAGCAGCGTTGTCTGCATTTAAGAGTCTGTTTTTTTGTCTCTTTCTTTCCTTTGTTTTGTTTCTTAAATTCCACAGATGAGTAAAATCATGTTGTATTTGTCTTTATCTGATATATGGCATTTAGCATTATACTGTCTAGGTCCATCCACGTTGTTGCAAATGGGAAGGTCTCATTCTTTTTTGTGGCTCAGTAGTATTCTGTATGTACCACATCTTCTTTATGTGTTCATGTATCTATGGACACTTGGGCTGCTTCCAGATCTTGGCTATTGTAATTAATCCTGCAATAAACACAGGGGTGCATATATCTTTTTGAACTAGTGTTTTCATTTTCTTTGAGTAGATATCCAGGAATGGAATTTCTGAATTACAAAGTATTTCTTTTTATTTAAAAAATATTTTTAATTAAAAAAATTTTTTTTAGAGATTGAGAGCAGGAGAGGGGGAAAGGGGCAGAGGGAAAGAAAGAGAGAATTCCAAGCAGGCCCCATGCTTAGCATGGAACCCACTGCAGGGCTCAATCCTATGATGCTGGGATCATGACCTGAGCTGAAATCAAGAGTCATACACTCAACCAACTGAACCACCCAGGAGTCCCATATGGAATTTCTCTTTTTAATTTTTTTAATTAAAAAAAATGTTTATTATTGAGATAGAGTGCACACATGCACGAGTAGGGGAGGGGCAGAGAGAGAGGGAGACAGACCCTGAAGCAGGCTTCAGGCTTTGAGCTGTCACACAGAGCCTGACACAGGGCTTGAACCCACGAACCACGAGATCATGACCTGAGCCGAAGTTGGACGCTTAACCGACTGAGCCACCCAGGTGCCCCAACTATTTTGAGTTTTTTGAGGAAGCTCCGTAGTGTTTTCTGCAGTGGCTGTACCAGTTTACATTCCCACCAACAGTGCATGAGGGTTCTCTTTTCTCTATATCCTCACCAACACTTATCTTTTTGATACTAACTATTCTCACAGGTGTGAAGTGAGAGGTATCTCACTTGTGGTTTTGGTTTGCATTTCCTTCATGATGAGTGACAAGACATCTTTTCATGTGTCTCTTGGCAATCTGTAATCTTTCTTTGGAAAGATGTCTGTTCATGTCTTCTGCCCAGTTTTTAATTGGATCATTCATTTTTTTGGTGTTGAGTTGTGTAAGTTCTTCATATATTTTGGACATTAACCCCATAGCAGATATGTCATTTGCATATATCTTCTCCCACCCAGTAGGTTGCCTTTCCATTTTGTTGTTGGTTTCCTTCACTGTGCAGAAGCTTTTTATTTTGACATAGTCACAATAGTTTATTTTTGCTTTTGTTTCCCTTGCCTGAGTAGAAATATCCATAACTATGTTGCTAAGGCTGATGTCCAAGAGATTACTGCCTACGTTTTCTTTTAGGAGTTTTATGGTTTCAGGTTAGAGGGTTAGAACTTTCATCTCCACATATCCCTCACTCCTCTGGGATGAGAGAGGGACTGGAGATTAAGTTTAGTCACCAGCGGCCAATGATTTAATTAATCCTGACTACATAATGAAGCTTTGATAAAAACAAAAACCAACAAAATAAAACCCTAACATGACAAAGCCCAGGGATCTTCTGGGTTGATGAACACGTTGATGTGCTGGGAGGCTGGCATGCCCCAAGTGGACATGGAAATGCTCACTGGACCCCACCCCCCAGTTCCTGGTCCTGAGCATCTCTTCCTTTTGGCTGGTCCCCAGCTGTACCCTTTGTAATAAAAATGTAATCACAAATATAGTGCTTTCCTAAGTTTTGTGAGACACTGCAGAGAATTATCATATGGGGATGGGAGAGGCAGAAGTGATCCAGGCAGAAGTGCAGGTGGCCTGGGGACCCCATTTGATTGCTATCTGAAGTGGAGGAAGTCTTATGGGACTGAGCCCTTAGCCTGTGGGGTCTGTGCTAACTCCGGGTGGTTAGTGTCAGATTGAATTGAACTGTAGAGCACCCAGTTGGCATTGCAATGACATTTTTGAATTGTTGGAAAATGACCGAACACCTTGTTTGAGACAAGCCTGAAATTTACCTCCAGACTTGGGAGTGTGGTGTCTTATGTCCTGCTTGCTGGTCACTTGGTAGGCTCTGTGGAGGGCCATGTGTACGACAGGCAAATACAATACCGTTTCCACCCTCAGTTAACTTGGTTGTAACCGCCTGTGAATTTGGGCTGTCACTGATCTTCCTCTAGCCTCAACTAATTGTATTCCCCGCAAGCCCAGGATTTTGAAACAGTGGATGTCTGAGAGAGGACCTGGCCTTAAATACCAGGAGTTCATGTGACTAATCTGGGGTCACATACAGCCTTCCAGATGTGGGGATCAATTTTCAGGACTCCTAGTTTCCTATCTTGCTACCCCATTCTCTCTTGCCTTGTCCAGCCGTATGTCTTCTAATAGGTTAGCTTCTCAACCCAGTGAAGCTTCTTTTCTTTGTTCTTTTAAGTTCCTGCACTAATTTATACAAAAATTCTTAGAATAGAGTCTAAAGGTCATAGAAATATGACCATGAGGTGGTGGGTAGAACGTGGTACAACCTCCTGATGATCCAAACTAGAAGAAATGGTTTTTTCAAAGGTTGAACACTATTGCCAGGAGGGACTGAAAATAAATGGTCCCTGAGCTTGTATCCAAATCCCCACTTCTCCCAAGGTGGACATGTTCTAAAAACATGAGTCAATAAACATTAAATCTCTCTATAATCAGCTTCCATTTGTAGGCTAATTATGTTCCGTGTTACTTTGTTGTCCTTGTTTTCTTTTAGATAAAAAGCTTTCTCTGTGCACTTGAGCCGTTGTCTTTAATAATTAATCATGGTTTCATTGTAGAGATGTTTTTATAATAAAAAAAGTGAATCCTTAAGCAGAAGGATCAGTAGAACAATTACACATTAAAACAGTTGCTAATAGAGATCTTGATAGGAAATGACCTTACCAGTTAAACATTTATGACGGCAGGTGGGTTTTGGAGGCAAGAAGATGGAAATTGCAATTCATCCTTTAATAGGATGGAAAAGATGACATGACTGTCCGTGTTTTAAAGCAGAACGAGTGCCGTTTACATAATTGGAGGAGGGAAAATAACATGGAAGAAAGAAATTGTAAAGTAAATGGGATTATTTTATTTAGACAATGGAAGAGCGCCGGGCGATTTACTATGTGTTGGAGTGTGTGAAGGGCTGTTAACAGAAGCTAGCGGTCAAGTTTGCATTTCTACCATGGGTGCAAAGAGCAGATGCAGTTTTAAACTGTGCTGGGAATTTGGGTAAGACGCAAGGATACTTTTCCGACAAGGAGAGCTATTAGATACTCCTAGTGGGTTTTGAACGTTGTTAGCAGCGTTTATTGGGAGTCCACTGTGCGCAGATCGTTAGACTTGTCGGGGGATGAGAATTCCTGTCCCCTTGCAGGACCTAGCCAGACTAAGAATCAGATTGACGGGACACAGTGGAACAGGAGAAAAGAAAATGTAATAGAGTATGTATGGGGAATCCACACAGGCGTGGAAATTCTAAAGCCAGGCAGAATGCAGTGTATATGTACAACTAAGGGGAAAGAGGGGAGGGGCCTGGGTCTTCAAAGGGAAGGAAAGCAAACCTTGGGGACAATGAAGAAGAGTAAGTGTGTGGTACACAAATGTTTGATGCCACTTGGACACAATGGGACAGAGAGGACTTTGATCAAAGTGGCCCTGCTAGGTTCTTTTCTGTATACCATACCTTGTTCATATCATAAAGTAGTTATTTATGGTGATAGCTCTCTCCCTGGAGCAGGGGCTCTATCTAAATTCTTTTTAAGTAGTTGTGGGGGATGTAAAGAGCTTTCTGAAACTGTTGGGTCCTGATTGCTTTTAGCTCAAAATAATCTTTATGCCAGAGTGGCCTCTTTTGTCCCCTTGATCTCTACAGAGTTACTAATGGAGTTCTTCTGGGGTTTGGTTTTCTTCTCTACTACTTTTTGAAAATAGGTCACAGCCCCACCTTTCCGGGTTGGCCTCTGTGAGGTTTACCTTAAGGTGTAGAGTAGTGGTGGATGATTCCTCTAAGTAATTTCAGTCTTATGCTTCCATGTCAAGGGTAGAAAAGATCTAAAGGTAAACCAGTTGTCATTATTTGTGGCCGTTATGTTCTAGAAAGTCACCGCAAACGCTGAATTAGTGAATATTGACCAGGTGCTCCTACAGGGAATGTAGGCTTAGGTTCCTACAAACCTCAGGTCACAGTATTTTCTCCAACTAATCAATACATAACTTTGGCCTATGCGTGATTCTGTTCAAAGACACCTTATTTAACACATATTGTTGATTCATTAACGTTGAACTCACAGCCAACCGCACCATAACTCGTGCCTGAACCAAGCTTATCTAATGCACGCATTTGGTCTGTGAGGCACATCACAGCTCTCTTGTGCTTGGGAGAGCCATAACGCAGTTCAACAGTTTGTTTGGAGTGGGGTTGGGGGGGTGTATTGAACAGGGAAATCACCAACAAAATCACAAAAATGCAAACAAGACAAAACAAAACAAAAAAAACCCGCAAAAAACCATGGTGCTAAATAGACCATGAAGGAGGGCACATCGGTATGGTGGGAACACTGCAGCAAGAAGGCACAGCGTCTGCTTGTTCAGCCTCCGCCGGGGATGTGTGTGTCGGGCGACTGAAACTTTTCACCGCTGTGTGAGTACCTGAGAAAGCCCCGCAAGTACCGATTTTAGCGTTCCAAATACATTTTAGCAAGTAGGCAGATTTGCAACTACGGAATCTGTGAATAATGAGGATCCGCCCTCCCCTGCAACCTGACCTCTTCTCCAAGCGAAGATCTGCATTGCGATATAATTTAAAGTTTCCTATCATGAAGCCGTTCAAAAAGAGCAAGCGGGAGTCTGAGGAGACCAGACTCCTTGTAATGGATAGGTGTCTCGGAACGCTGTCTGTATGCTGACAGCTCCCGCGTCTCCGTCCCCACCCCCAGCCTCCGTCACCTCCAGTCTCCTGACTGGTCTCCTGACTGGTCTCCTTGTGTCCACAGCGGCAGCAGCCTCTCTCTATACAGCAGTCAGAGTGATCACTCTGAAACATATGTCTAGCCCATCACTTCTCAGCTCCAGACTCGCCAGTCACTTGCCATCTCAGAGCAAAAACCAGATGTTTGACCGGGGGCTACAAGAGTCTTTAAAATCTCTCTTCCTCATCCTGTGACCTCATTTCCTGTTACTCTCTCTCATGATTACTGTACATCAGCCATGGTGACCTCCTTGCTGCTCCTCAGTTGTGATCATCTCATAATGTGTCTCAGGACCGTTGCATATGCTCTTCTGTCTGTCTGAGCAGATACCCTTTTGAAATCCACATCTCTGTTCACATCCACGACTGCAATGCCGTCACACAAAGCAAGCCTTCCTCCTTTCTCTTCATGACCCCTGTCACTCTGTCCTCTTACCTAGCTTTATTTTCTTTAAAAAAATTTTTTTTATTGTTTTTATTTATTTTTGAGAGAGAGACAGAACACAAGCAGGGGAGAGGCAGAGAGAGAGGGAGACACAGACTCCGAAGCAGGCTCCAGGCTCTGAGCTGTCAGCACGGAGCCCGACACGGGGCTCAAACTCACGAACCGTGAGATCATGACCTGAGCCGAAGTCGGACACTTAACCAACTGAGCCACCCAGGCGCCCCTATTTTCTTTTTAAATAATGCTTATTATAATCTGACATAATACATATTTATTAGACCTTGAGTTTTTTGGTATGATTCCCTCTACTAAATGTTAGCCTCCTAGGAGCAAAGAAGTGGTTAGTTTGTTCACTGCTGCATTAAGTGCCTGGACCACTGCCTTGCAAATAGTGGGTGCTCAGTAAGTATTTGTTGATTGAATGAATAAGTGAAAGAATACATATGGAATAAAGCCCTCAATATACTAAGAAAAGAAGGTGAGGCCCAGAACAGTATGTTTAGAGCACTCCATTTGCATATAAAGGGAAGACAATACAAACCTGTGTATCTTTGCTCTAGAATGAAATACAAATTCCTGGGGCACAAAACAAGCCAACAAAAAATTAAAGAGAGCATCTTACTTAAAGCCCCTCTACCGAGCATGAGCTGTGTTTTGTGGAAGGATTAGAGCTTCTGGGAACTAGTAGATGTTGCTCTATGTCTGGAAAGGAAGGGCTCTCACAGTTTTCTTGTTACTTTTTCTCCCCACTGTTTTGGGTATTTTTACCAGCTTCTCTTTATTATAAGAAAAAAGGATTGACATTTTGGGGTCATTTTGCTCCTTGCCATCTGCCACAAAAACCTTGACACGGGGATGCAGTGGGCACACTGTCAAATTGCAGCATGTGGAGTGAGGGTTTTTAATCTGAAAAATTCCAACTCAGTCTCATTTTAAATGGCCACGTCTTCCTGTTGGAGTCTGCCTTTGTCTTTTTGGCGGCTCCCCTACCCCCTGTGGCTTTTCCCCTGTGGTTTTTCCATCTGAGCTTTGTGCACGAAAATCTAAGTGAGAAAAATAGGTAAAAGTGCCCAGGAGCATGGCCTTCGTCAGCGATGCCCCCTGCTCTGCTCTGGTCCTCCTGTGCTGTCCACGTCCTGTGCTGAGGCACTCAACTGTCCTCTAGGCTTCATGCCACGGTGAGGTTTCCTGGGATCATCTTGGACAAAGAGGAGAATTTCCTTTGTTCCTGTGTGGCTGCGTGTCCTGGGGACAAAGGTCCCAGGGACTGATCAGTGGTCTAAGCTTCAGCCTTGGGTGACAGATTTCTAAAGACAGAACTTCCAGTTATGAGCACTGGGCAGTGGCACGGACCACACACAGGTGTGGATGATGGTCCCTCCTGTATCTTCCCTTGGTCCCTTAGACCTCACAAGGAATTCCCGAAATTGACAGGTTCCATTGTGTCCTTGTCTTAGGATAAGCTAATTTTCTTCTTTGGTTTCCAGTGGGAACCAATGGCTTACTGCTAATACTTATTATTGGTTTTGTCAGTATTTATCCCTTTAATCTTATTCCATTTCTTTCTTCCTGTCCTGCCCAGATGTCAGTGGGGTCTTTGGACTTGTATGCATAGTGGATGAGCTGAGAACGATGTAAGACAAAACAAAAATATTATGCCATAAAGTATAAAGCCATAAATTCCCCATAGATCCTTACCCACAGTAAGTGGGTACCCAATAAATGTTTATCAGTCATGATGCAGTGCTAATTACAGCATGGAGTCTCGTTGCTTTTACGATTCCGTGAATCCCCACTTTCCACTTCTACATGCTCCTTTCACGTTTGCCAGTGACATGGGTCATCTCACTTTAGCTCATGGCAAGCAGAGCAGGTGGCTTCTCAGATTTCCTTGTAGGATTTCTGTGACCCTCAGTGACTTCCCTCCGAAGGGTGGGATTAGGGCACTTAAGTGAGCTAAGCAACCAGCAGCTCAGAGAGCTTCCTTGAGCCTTCTGACTTGAGACACCCCTAACTTTATGATCTTCTAACGTAGCTATGATTTGTTGTTCTGATTTTCATCGGCACTGCGTGAGAAAGTAATACCTAAAACTTAATGGCTTTCTAGTGTGATTGGAACCAAAGTTAACACAACTGAAGGGATACATATAATCTTCAAAATACCCAGACGCTTGACTCTTCAGGTGTATGTGACTTAAATTTCCATTATCCTGTTGACAAAGTCTGTTAGGCAGGTGACGGCCAGTGTTGATCAATGTTGGTGCTCTTGCATTGATTTCCTCCTGAAGTAGCTAAAACAAAAGAAGTTCAAATAGGCCACAGATGAGAAATATAGCAGGATTGTGATACACTGTGAGCGGGGGCCACAGTGGGATCATGGTACGTGGTGAGTGGGGTGACAGTGGAATGTGCTTGGTGCAGTGATGTGGGTGACAGATTTAATTACATCAGAACTTGATCTCACCCTGATTTACCTATTTTTTTTAATGTTTATTTACTTTTGAGAGAGGGAGAGAGGGAGACAGCATGAGTGGGGGAGGGGCAGAGAGAGAGGGAGACACAGAATCAGAAGCAGGCTCCAGGCTCTGAGCTGTCAGCGCAGAGCCCGATGTGGGGTTTGAACCCAGGAACCATGAGATCATGACCTGAGCTGAAGTTGGACGCTTAACTGACTGAGCCACCCAGGTGCCCCACCCTGATTTACCTCTTACCTCAATTTCCTAGAAGAGATCATCCCAGGAAGTCTCTTCTCCTTTAAAAGAGACAATGGCTACACAGGACAAATATCTGTGTTTTTTCAGGGTCTTTGAGATGACCCAGGGTGGTTTTATGCAGCAGCTTTAAAAACATTTTTTTTAATGTTTCTTTTTCAGAGAGAGAGAGGGAGAGAGAAAACGAGCAGGGGAGGGCCAGAGAGAGAGGGAGACAGAGGATCTTAAGCAGGTTCCAGGCTCTGAGCCCAAGTTGGATGTTTAACAAACTGAGCCACCCAGGCACCCCTATGAACCAGCTTTTAAATCAAAGCCACATTTCCTTAGACACATGTAAATTACTCAGGGCTTGGACATGAGGCTTAGTCTGAGGACACACGGGATGGCAGGGCTAGAGAAGGTGCTGGGTCCAGGGACAGAACCTCCCCTGTGAAGCAGAGTGGGTGATGAGGCGTGAACCCAGAGACCCAAGTTCAGAGATGTGTGGGGCAGGCAAGAGGACATGATGCTCGTGGGTCCAGCCATTTTCTGAGTTTCTCTAGACTCAACAGTGGATTGGAGCAGGAGTGGAGAACCAGCGCCAAACTCAGAACAGGAAAGTCATGTGCCTTTCCCGTGAGTGACTATCACTGCTGGCTGGGGCTGGGGCTGGACTGAGTCAGAGAAACAGGACAGCAGGAGGAAGGCGGGGCTTTGGGTCCTGTGCTGTTCAGGGGAAGGACCCTGTTTTAGCAAGGGACACAGAGTCTGTGGGAAGGAACCAGCCAGCCAGTAGGAATAGCAACTAAATGGTGGGGAGGGTGTATGGTAAGCACATGGGTCATTTGTGGTCATTTCTGGGGATAATGGGCTTAATGTTTATGTCTTAGCATTCATATGTAGAATCCCTAACCCCTGGCCTGATGATATTTGGAGGTGGCACCTTTAGGAGGTAATTATGTTTAATTAATTAATTTATTTATTTATATTATTACTATTTTTAATTAATTTATTTTTTAATATGAAATTTATTGTCAAATTGGTTTCCATACAACACCCAGTGCTCATCCCAGCAGCTACCCTCCTCAATGCCCATCACCCACTTTCTTCTCCCTCCCACCCCTCATCAACCCTCAGTTTATTCTCAGTTTTTAAGTGTCTCTTATGGTTTGGCTCCCTCCCTCTCTGTTTTCTTTTTTCCTTCCCCTCCCCCATGGTCTTCTGTTAGGTTTCTCAGGACCCACCTAAGAGTGAAAACATATGGTATCTGTCTTTCTCTGTATGGCTTATTTCACTTAGCATAACACTCTCCAGTTCCATCCACATTGCTACAAATGGCCAGATTTCATTCTTTCTCATTGCCAAGTAGTATTCCGTTGTGTATATAAACCACAATTTCTTTATCCATTCATCAGTTGATGGATATTTAGGCTCTTTCTATAATTTGGCTATTGTTGAAAGTGCTGCCGTAAACATTGGGGTACAAGTGCCCCTGTGCATCAGCACTCCTGTATCCCTTGGGTAAATTCCTAGCAGTGCTATTGCTGGGTCATGGGGTAGATCTATTTTGAATTTTGGGGGGAACATCCGCACTTTTTTCCAGAGTGGCTGCACCAGTTTGCATTCCCACCAACAGTGCAAGAGGGTTCCCGTTTCTCCACATCGTCTCCAGCACCTATAGTCTCCTGATTTGTTCATTTTAGCCACTCTGACTGGTGTGAGGTGATATCTCAGTGTCCCATCGAAGAGGAACCATAAGCCTGGCAGTGTGCAAGTAGCCCAGACAAGGGCCACACCACTCCACAGTGAGTCCTGCCCCTGGGAGAGGGGAAGATAAGGTACACACCAGTCTGACTGTGGCCCCAGCAGTGGGCTGGGGGCAGACATCAGGTCTGACTGCGGCCCCACCCACCAACACAAGTTACTCCGAACAGCACAGGGGAAGTGCCCTGCAGTTTGGAGCTACTGCAGGGACTACCCAAAATGATGAAATGGAAGAATTCTCCTCAAAAGAAACTCCAGGAAGTAGCGACAGCTAACGAATTCATCAAAAACGATTTAAACAACATAACGGAACAAGAATTTAGAATAATAATCATAAAATTAATCGCTGGGCTTGAAAAAAGCATAGAGGACAGCAGAGAATCTATTGCTACAGAGATCAAGGGACTAAGAAATAGTCATGAGGAGCTAAAAAATGCTATAAATGAGGTGCGAAATAAAATGGAGGCGACCGCAGCTCGCTTTGAAGAGGCAGAGGAGAGAATAGGTGAATTAGGAGATAAAATTATGGAAAAAGAGGAAGCAGAGAGAAAGAGCGATAAAAAAAATCCAGGAGTATGAGGGGAGAATTAGAGAACTAAGTGATGCAATCAAACAGAACAATATTCGTATAATAGGAATTCCAGAAGAGGAAGAGCGAGAGAAAGGGGCTGAAGGTGTACTTGAACAAATAATAGCTGAGAACTTCCCTGATCTGGGGAAGGGAAAAGGCACTGAAATCCAAGAGGCACAGAGAACTCCCTTCAGATGTAACTTGAATTGATCTTCTGCGTGACATATCATAGTGAAACTGGCAAAATACAAGGATGAAGAGAAAATTCTGAAAGCAGCTAGGGATAAACATGCTCTAACATATAAAGGGAGATCGATAAGACTATTGACAGACCTATCTACTGAAACTTGGCAGGGCAGAAAGGAATGGCAGGAAATCCTCAATGTGATGAACAGAAAAAATATGCAGCCGAGAATCCTTTATCCAGCAAGTCTGTCATTCGGAACAGAAGGAGAGATAAAGGTCTTCCCAAACAAGCAAAAACTGAAGGAATTCATCACCACTAAACCAGCCCTACAAGAGATCTCAAGGGGGATTCTGTGAGTGAAATGTTGCAAGGACCACAAAGGACCAGAGACATCACTACAAGCATGAAACCTACAGACATCACAATGACTCTAAACCCATATCTTTCAATAATAACACTGAATGTAAATGGACTAAATGCTCCAATCAAAAGGCATAAGGTATCAGAATGGATAAAAAAACAAGACCCATCCATTTGCTGTCTACAAGAGACTCATTTTAGACCTGAGGACACCTTCAGATTGAAAGTGAGGGGATGGAGAACTAGCTATCATGCTATTGGAAGTCAAAAGAAAGCTGGAGTAGCCATCAGAAAAACTAGACTTTAAATTAAAGTCTGTAACAAGAGATGAAGAAGGGCATTATATAATAATTACAGGGTCTATCCATCAGGAAGAGCTAACAACTATAAATGTCTATGCACCGAATTTGGGAGCCCCTAATATATAAAACAATTAATCACATAAGCAACCTTACTGATAAGACTGTTTAGATGTGTTCATGTGGGTGAGGCCCCCATGATGGGTTTAGTGTCCTCATAAGACAGGGAAGAGACACAGAGCTCTCTCCTCCTCGGTCATGGGAGGACACAAAACAAGAAGGTGGCCATCTGTGAGCCAGGAAGAGGGCCCCCGCCAGGAATCAGAGTAGGCAGCACCTTGATCTTGGACTTACAGCCTCCAGGACTGGGGGAGAATATGTTCCTGTTTCATTCATCCTGCCTGTGGCTTTTTCTTATGGGAGCCTGAGGAGGCTGAGCTATACTGGACCTGACGTCCACTCAGGAGACTAGAGGAAGAAGCTTCATGGGATTCCAGTGTGGTTCCTGGATTCCTGGTCCCCGAGGGAGTCACAGAGCCTGAAGTGGCAGAGACCATGGACGTCATGTCTGGACAGGTGGGGCCGAGCCACACTGGTGCTTCCCGTGGCCCCACTAGGGAGTGGTGAGCCCCAAGTCCATGTGCTTCGTGTGTTGGGGATGGGGAGGAATTAGGGGCTGGAGTATTCGTTGGCTCAAAAAAAGAAAAACCTTAAAAATGAACTCTGTATTTACCTGAGGAGGACAATTGCATCCATATCATAAATATATTTGCTTATTATTGCATCTATAAACGTTATTTGCTTGGAGGAGAAGTGTGGTCAATGAACATTTTAATTCATAAATTCAGATTTCTGTTTTTATTTTATGGCCAAATCCTCATGGTGATTTAAACATGCAGAAGGAGTGCTTAATCTTGGCTACAGAAAGGTGGTGTAATGCCACTGGGAATGGACTCATGATAAGAAGTAAAAATGGGGGGCGCCTGGGTGGTGCAGTCGGTTAAGCGTCCGACTTCAGCCAGGTCACGATCTCGCGGTGCGTGAGTTCGAGCCCCGCGTCGGGCTCTGGGCTGATGGCTCAGAGCCTGGAGCCTGTTTCCGATTCTGTGTCTCCCTCTCTCTCTGCCCCTCCCCCGTTCATGCTCTGTCTCTCTCTGTCCCAAAAATAAATAAACGTTGAAAAAAAAAATTAAAATGGTAATCAGTCAGGAAACCAGTGAAAATATTTTATACAGTTTTCCTGGAGCCATGAAGATAAGTGCACGAAGAATATTTCCATTCTTGTTTATAGTCCCTGCAGTTACACTGAGGCTGCTGGCTTGATTTTCTGTGCGTTCAGTTGTTTCCAGAAGGCTTGTGTTCCTGCTCCTGAGTTCAATGCAAACCTTGTGGCTGATGTTCAAGTTGGATCGACATCAAAGGAAACTCGATGTGGCTTTGAGGGTCATTTGAACTTTTCCAAGATCAGGTTTTCCTTTTCCTTTTCATATTATTTGTGACATCTTAATTCTCATCAGATGGCCTTTACATGGCCATTCACCCTTGAACTGTAGCTTGCTGTTCGCAGAGCCCTGGCATCAGGAGGATGGAGGGACCGAGAAATGTCCTGTAGCTTGGCAAGACCATGTCCAGCTTTACGGGAGGGTGGCTGCCTGTTTCTGAGCCTCTGCCCGGAGGTCTCTGTGTCCATCACAGAGGCGGGTGCCTGCTGGCCCCAACTGAATGGGCACTTGTGTCATTTCTTTTGACACAGTTAAACATTTCTCCACTGCTCTTCCAGGGTATATTTTTTTCCCCCTTCTCTGCTCCCTTTTCTCCCCCCTTGTTCTTCTAACCATACAATTTGTACGATGAAAAGTTCGTTGCACATTTTTTTTTCCAGTGTGCAGCTACGATATGAGATGATGAAGTACCAGAAAAATGTAGGAGAGGGAGTCATGGGTTATGGGAGCAGCTGCTTGGGTTAAATATGACACTGAATGAGCAGGTGACCCGCAGCTGAGTTCTCTGAGCTGACTTAGGCCATGTGCTGTGCTTCTGGATCTTGAAAGATAACCTGACATTTTGCACGGATAGACTTGCCTGCTGAACCATTTTAAGGAGTTTCTAAACCAGGGCTGAACGCCCATCCTTTTCTCCCCCCTAACCTCCATGCACTGGTAGCTCTGTACCTAGTAAAATAATTTTTGTTTAAGAATAAACATTGGAAGAGTAGTTGCGAGCTATTTTTCTAGCCAGAGAGTAAATATGTCCTCATATAGAACAAAACTGTGAGACTCTGCAATTGGTTTATGAGCCAACGCAATTGCAGGCAACATGGGAAGCGATTTTGGCCTTCGTTCCTGTTCCAGAAGACTTCAGCAGAGTGCATTTTCATTTATTTTAAACACTCACTGTGCCAAACAGTCCAAAATAGCTGTTTCTCTGAGGAGCTTTTGGTGACACCCTAGCCTTCCCCAACAGTCTGTTAGAATTCACTGCGTCTGCCTAAAATGGAGACAATGAGAAGAAAAATATTTGGAAGTTTCTGGAACTTTTCTAGGATAAAACTTCTGGCCCTGTAGCTCCAGAGGATTTCATCTTCTAGAACGAAGAGGGATGCAACTCTGTTTCAGTCTGATGATGACGATGTCCTGCCCTGGTCCTCCCATCTTTACTGCTCATGGTTTTTTGTTCGGACCAGAGAACAGCTGTTCATCGGGAGCACTAAAGAATGTCTGTTAGTCAGGTTTGCTCGTAAGAGTAGGGAAAAAAATGGGCAAAGGACAACCGCTTTAAAGCACGCGTCATTCCTGGTGGGGAAGGGCAGTTAAGGTCATCTCTGGAGGCTCTCTGCTGCCTGTTGGTTCTAGTGGGCATGAGGAAACACTTCATCAGCTAATTGTTAGTCGGCTCCAGATGATGCCCGGACTGATCTAAGAATAAGTATGTTAAAAAGGAAAGCAATTAGCTTTCCATATGTGATGATGGAGTTTCTGCTTTGTAAAATTTCCAGGAGTTTAGACCTTGCTGGATCCTAAAGTATGAAGATGAGCTGGAAAGAAAGCCTTTCACGTTCACATCTGCCTTCATTGTACTTTTCACTCGCTCTCGAGTTAACGTGGTCGGGAGTGGTTATTACACGCTGTGGGATGGACCTTTACAAGATTTCTTTTTTTTAATTTTTTTTTGATGTTTATTTTTGAAAGAGAGAGAGAGAGACAGACAGACAGAGCTCAAGCAAGGGCAGGGCAGAGAGAGAGAGAGGGAGATACAGAATCCAAAGCAGGCTCCGGGCTCTGAGCCATCAGCACAGAGCCCGATGTGGGGCTCGAACTCACACACCATGAGATCATGACCTGAGCTGAAGTCGGACACTTAACCGACTGAGCCCGCAAGTGCCCCCACAGCTTTCTGTTTGTTCAAACATGAGACACATGATAGTTGGGAGACTTTAGAAGACATACTGCTTTCCTCTGGTCCAAGTATGAGAAAGGGCACCAAGGTGACAGTATTGCTTTGTAATGTTAATAATTGTGTTAATTATTAATAACTATCATTAACCTTGACAATACCCTCTGGAGTTAAACTCTAGAAACTTTTTATAATTATAGTATCCTCGTGACTTTTGATCCCCCAAATGAATGACTTAATGTGCCAGGGAATGACCATTCTGCTTTATAATCATGTATTAATTAGTGTAATTCCAGCTGTTGTAACACATGAAACTCAAAATCTCAGTGAGTTCGTACAGTAAATTTTATTTCCTTTCCCCCTCCACAGAGTTAGTTAACTTATCATCATGATGAAAGACAGTATGCACGTTCTGTGTAAATGTTGTTATATTAAACCAATTACAGATTCAGTAGAAAGAAGTTTATTGCTTGCTCAGCCGAAGTTCAGAATGTGTTTCCTGATTGGCAAGTGCCTTTCTTTGCTCTGAGCGGGGATTTGAGGACCCGGGTTCCTTCCATCTAGTCGCTCTGGGTGCTTCAACATGAGGCTTGCAGGGTACTTAACCTCCATCAAGCCTCAGAAGGGTAAAAAGTGCACAGGGTCATGCATGCAAAGTTTTTATTTGCCAGGCCTGACTAGAGTGCACACCCTTTCTCCTCCTGTTCTGAGGCTGGAGCTCAGGCCCCCTGGGTGCACCTAACTACCAGAACCAGTGGGGAGTGCAACCCAGCTGTGTTCCCAAGAAGGAAACAGGTTGAGTTAATAATTAGTCAGTCTCTGCCCTAATAATCTAAGAATAGATTGATGTGAGCTACAGAAATGTACTTGTTTTATTTTAATTGTTTTTTTTTAAGTTTATTTATTTTGAGAGAGAAGAGGGTACAAGCAAGGGAGGGGGATAGTGAGAGAGGGAGAGAGAATCCCCAAAGAGGTTCCACGCTGTCAGCACAGAGCCCAACTCAGGGCTCCATCCCATGAACTGTGAGATCATGACCTGAACGAAAATCCCAGAGTCCTATGCTTAATTGACTGAGCCACCCAGGCACCCTTCTTGTTAATTGTTTTTATTGCATTGCTTAAGTTTTTTTTTTTTTTTTTTAATGTTTAGTTTTGAGAGAGAGAGAGGCAGAATGTGAGCAGGGGAGGGACAGAGAGAGAGGGAGACACAGAATCCAAAGCAAGCTCCAGGATCTGAGCTGTCAGCACAGAGCCCGACGCGGGGCTCGAACTCACAGACCGTGAGATCATGACCTGAGCTGAAGTCAAATGCTCAACCAACTGAGCCACCCGGGTACCCCTGGATTGCCTAAGTTTTAAATGGAAGAGATTTGCCTCATCTTTACAGTTATTAATTTTTTTTAAGTTTATTTTTGAGAGCGAGCATGAGCAGAAGAGGGGCATAGAGAGAGAGAGGAAGACACAGAATCCGAAGCAGGCTCCGGGCTCCCAGCTGTCAACACAGAGCCCGACACAGGGCTCGAACCCACGAACCATGAGATCATGACCTGAGCCAAAGTTGGACGTTTAACCGACTAAGCCACCCAGGCACCTCTACAGTTATTTTAAATGTCAGGAGCTATTTTACTCTGTGACATTGTTATTCCTATAGGTCAGAGAGCTCAAAGGAAATGTCTGTGAATTGCCATACATGTATCCCGAAGCTACAGGCTTATTCTGCATCTTCTGAAAAGCAGTTAACAAGTGCAGTCTCCACACTTAGGCAGTGGCAGTGGGTCTGAGAGAGGGACCCAATTTGAGAGAATTTTTTCAGGTGAGGTGGACAGAACTTGATGTCCCAGTGGATTTGAAGCGTCACACACAGAAAAGGATCATTCTGCGGTTTCCACAGGAATGAGCAAAGGCATTGGGAGTAACTTTGGGAAAAGGACAAAATGGGACCATGCCCTCAGGCTTACATAATATGGAATCCAAGGTTGCTGAAGGGAATGTTCTGGAAACATTGGGAAATTCTATCTGTAATTTATGGTGGAGAAGGGGCTTGTGTCTTGTGGGTACCAAGTCTTTGAAGTCGTGGGATAAGCTCGGTTCACCCAGGAAAAAGCAAGAAGAGGTGCTTGCAGACTGCTGGCGAGGAAGGGCCGTTAGAGTTCGTGTTTAGAAGGAACCCAGCTGGCTCAGTCGGTGAAGCGGCCGACTTCGGCTCAGGTCATGATCTCACGGTCCGTGAGTTCGAGCCCCGAGTCGGGCTCTGTGCTGACAGCTCAGAGCCTCGAACCTGTTTCAGATTCTGTGTCTCCCTCTCTCTCTGACCCTCCCCCGTTCATGCTCTGTCTCTCTCTGTCTCAAAAATAAATAAACGTTAAAAAAAATTAAAAAAAAAATAGAAGGAACCCAGCGATGCTGTCAGTATAGCAGCGGGGGCAGAAGCCAGAGTGAAGGGAGCTGGAAAATAAATGGAAAACGAAGAGGGGGTGAGGGAATGCAGGAGCCGTAGGGAGGGGAATAGAAAGACCAATTTTCATTCCCATGATCAGCCATAAGGTAAAACGAAGCAGAATACAGCCCCTGGCTTTGGGCAGTGTCATCATTGCTTTATTGTTTTTTATTGCTTCTTCTCGGCTTTATACTTAGAAAGTAAGCCGGTGTGAGGAATTCGTCCACATCAAATCCATCCAAGGGAGGAATGTTTAAACTTCACCTGAGCGAGGAAGATTTTAGCAGACAAGGTGGCTGTTGAGAGAAGAAACAGTTGCTCGTAGGATACAGTGTCTTTTCTCGTGCAGCTTGGTCAGCTTTCATTGAACTCCTGTTATATGTGTGCTGGGCCCTCTGCAGAACCACAGGGGTGGGCCAGTGAACATGACAGTGTCCTTCTCATGGAGTCTAGCATTGCGTGTGTCAGCCTGTGTGAGGGGTGACTTTCTGATGAGACATTGTGCTTTGATATAATCACCTGATGGGGTTCTTCCCTTTGTATAGATGGAGAAACTGAGGCCCAGGTAGCCTAAATGCCTCAGCCACGGTCACCGTAGTCTCGAGTGTGTCGGTATGAAGTGACGCAGGGTCCATTTAATCAGCCGGATGGTTTGGCATGCCGTCCCTGTCCTCCAGATGTGCTCCCCATCTTCAGGCTCAGAGCAAGGCTCTTCTCTAGAACACCTATCGCCTCCCACTTTTCTGATGCCTTTGTGTTTACTCTCTGCTTTGCTTTGCCACTCCTTATTTTGCTACGTTGTTCTTAGGTTTGAATTGTTGTTTGATGCAAATTTTAACCTTTCACAGACCCCCTTGGTTACCAGTTGTTTTGAAATATGCTTTACCTCTGCCTAGACCGTCACCTCACTGTGGGCAGAAACTTCAGTCTGTGCTTCTGTTAGTCCGTGGTGCTTAGAGCTGGGATGCAGAAACTGAGGTGATTTTTTTTTTATGTTTTTAGACCTTCTGCTGCCAACACTGTGCCCCCAAAACTATGTTCTCAATCCTGTTCGTTGGATGGTTGGATGCCGGGTGTCCAGATTCTACTGTTACCTGTCATTGCAAAAACGTTTCCAAGAGTGTGAAGTTACTTGAAGAAAGATTCAACTCCCAGGGCGCCTGGGTGGCTCAGTCAGTTGAGCGTCTGACTCTTGATATCAGCTCAGGTCGTGATCTCACGGTTGTGGGATCGAGCCCCACGTGGGGCTCTGTGCTGAGTGTGGAGGCTGCTTGGGATTCTTTCTCTCCCTCCCCTGCTTGTGCTTGCTCTCTCTCCCTAATAAATAAATAAACATTAAAAAAAAAAGAAAAATTCAACTCCATTTTTCCTAAATAAATTCCATGATTACTTAAGTATTGTGGTTGCAAATTAAAGGTACTATATAATATAATGTAACGTAACGTAATGTAACGTAACGTAACATAACGGTAACATAACATAACATAACATAACACAATACAATACAATATAACATATAGATGAAGAACACCTGGAAAATCCTGTCATTGCTAGGAAATTCACCTTATGATAACTTGCTACACATATCTACCTTTTATAAAAATGCTTCTCAAATGACGTTGCATGGAGTCGTGAGCTCCTCTGGCCCAGGAGGATGCACCTGACAGTGTGGGGCAGGCGGCAGCTGTCTGACAAGTGGGACACACCAGCCAAGCACTTCTTGCCATGAATTAGGCAGTTCGCTTTGTAACAGATGTCCTCTTTCTGTGCATCCTCTTCCCTTCTGCCCCCCTTCCCCTTGGGAAACATGGAGGGAGCAGAACATATATATTCGGTGCTTTCCATTGATCTGAGACAGGACTAGGACCTTGCATGAAAACTAAGTATCTCTAGCAAAAAGGGACAGGGATGGCTCAGCCCATTTAGTATATGACTCTTGGATTCGGCTCAGGTCATGACCTCATGGTTGATGAGATCGAGCCCTGCATCAGGCTCCACACCGAGCGTAGAGCCTGCTTGGGATTCTGTCTCTCCCTCTCTCTGCCTCTCCCCTGCTTATGCTCCCTCACTCTCTCTCTCAAAATATAAATAAACAAACATTAAAAAAAGAAGGAAAAGAATTTTTTTTAAAAAACTAGACAGACTTTCTCCCATAAGAACACTTGGGAAGCAGACTGAAAACTGAGGACCTTCTAGAACCCGCCTCACTTAGAATGTGCTGTGAGAATTGAAGGACAGTGAATCTTTGCATCAGTAACATTGCTTCTTCCTCTCCAGTTGAATGTTATGGAAGTTTTCAAAAATTTTATGGGACTTTTAAAGGCAGGATGGGGTATTCTGCTTTAGGAAAATATGGTATCCCCCAAATCCAAACTGTTAAAACACTCACTAGAGAATATATTTGTATTTCATAAGGATTCTTCATTTCCTCAAAAGAAATACCTTGTTTTCTTTAAAATTGAGCTGCTTGGGGCACCTGGGTGGCTCAGTCAGTTAAGCTGACTTCAGCTCAGGTCACGATCTCATGGTTGTGAGTTCGAGCCTTCTGTCTGGATCTGGGTTGATAGCACAGAGCCAGGAGCCTGCTTCAGATTCTGTGTCTCCTTCTCTTTCTCTCTCTTAAAAATTAATAAACAGTAAAAAAAATTTAAACTTGAGCTGCTTTAATACATTCAAAATATATTTACATTTACTGAAAGCAACGTCACCAACAAAAGTGCATACAAATGAACGACCTTTGCAACTGAATGACACTAAGCCCTCCAGACCATTGTCATTCTAGAAGATTCCTCTGGAAGCTTACTGAAATCCTCCCAACCTGCACTTATCCCTCCATCCCTGCCCTGTGAATCGCTGCACTCCAAGGTCAGGCTTGGCCATGTGATTGGCTCTGGCAGATGGAACCCCACGGTATGTGTTGTAGAGCACGTTTGAGCAGACACATGCATTGTGATTTTACCAAGTTTAGGTCAGCCTCCAGCACACCTGTCCTTTTTGTCCTGAGAGGCCATATCTAGACAGGAACTGTTCTTTCAGAAGACGCTTCTGACAGACCCGAACCCAGCCTGGAGCCTGGAGCCACCAGTTATTCATTTATTCATTCAATAAATCTTTAGGACCTGCCTAAACGCTGGGAACACAGGAGGAGAATGAAGCAATGGTCTTCATTCTCATTCATCTTTAAGACTCAGTAGTTTAAAACCTTTTAAATACTAAAATAATTATGAATAAGTTGTAAGATGCAAAATTGACATCCTTTGGTTTTTGAAAAAGATATAAAGTATTAGAATGCTGGACCTCTCATAGCTCTGATGGTCTGCCTCCGACAGACCGCTGAGACACGTACCGTTATGACCACCTCGGTGGGGAAGTTTGGGAAGCGTTGGCTGGGAGGTGAGTAGAAGATGAGGCCGGGGTAATTAATGCATCCAGAAGGGAGAAGTAGCAAGATAGGGAACTTGGAAGCATTCGAATGTATATATCCATCCCCCTGCCGCTTCCAGTGAAATCGTTATATCCATGTAGGCAAAAGTCATTAACATTTTTGGGTGCCTGAGTGGCACAGTTGGTTAAGTGTCTCACTTTTGATTTTGGCTCAGGCCATGATCTCACGGTTTGTGAGTTCAAGTGCCACGTCTGGGCTTTATGTTAACAACGTAGAGCCTGCTTGGGATTCTCTGTTTCCCTCTCTCTTCCCCTCCCCTGCTCTCTCTCTCTCTCTCTCTCCCTTTCTCAAAATCAATAAATAAACATTAAACAAAAGTCACTAACATTTCCATCTAGTAGCATCCTAAGAAGTGGTGCAGAAATAAACCTTGACAAGAGAGGTATTATTAAGGTAAGGATCCTGAAAAGGAAGGGTTAAGTAATGACATAGGAGTGGGGAGTTACACGGCCTCAGAATCCTATACCCTGCTTATAGAGTTTGGAACTGTAAGAGTAGGAACTGATTTTGACCTCCACAGACAATTCGCAGGAGATGTAGCATGTTGACTTATTTCCAAATGCCTGGCTTGAAATCCTGATTCTACTGCTTACTAATCATGAGAGCTGGGGCAAGTGACCCAATCTTTTTTAATCCCAGTTTTCTCATCCATATGGTGTGTCCACTGTACAAAGGCTTGGTGAGTATTAATGGGACAATGTACAGAAACCATTTGTAATGGTGCTTGGCTCACTGCCAGTGCTCATTACAAGATGGTATTATTTGCAACGTGGTAGAAGGGCCACAAGATCTTTCTGCAGCAAGGAGCCGGAGCCCCAAGTTCTAATAGTTTTAGCGAAGAGCTTTGTAAGTGTCCCTGAAACAGTCTTCTCTTTGGGTCTGGGTATAGTCTCTAACCAAAGAGAGTAGTTCCAAACTCACACCTCTGGGCAAGGTTTGGCTCATGCCCAGTGTGCAGTGGGGAGCTGGAGTATTCTCCTAGCCTGTGTGACCCCCCTCATGCCCTCGGAGGGGACAGAAAGGACACAGAAGTCATAGCAAGGAAGAGGCACTTGATTTGTGGTGGCATTAAAGCTGACTTGGGTGCTACCCATGCTGTGTGGCTCTATATGAAGTTTCCTTCATTTCGAGGAACACGGACCTGCTTCTCTCTCCAACTGGGGAACTAAAATATTGGTTGTTAGAGAATATATAGATCACGATGAGTCTTTATTTAAAAATTAATTAATAAATGTATGAATGCACACAAGTGGGGGAGGGGCAGAGGGAGAGAGAGAGAATCCCAAGCAGGCTTCACGCCCAATGTGTGGAGCCCGACACAGAGCTCGATCTCACCAACCGTGAGATGACCTGAGCCAGAATCATGAGTCGGATGCTTACCCGACTGAGCCATCCCGGCGCCCCTGTATCTTTTTTCCTTGGAGAGTGCTATTCCAATTTGGTGCTGGTGTTACATGAGTCTGGGATCAAGAGCGCTTCCTCTTTGGACCCTCTATCAAGAGCAGGTGGCTGTAGCTTCAGACTGCTGGAGGCAGGCGACTGGTGTCAGACCGTTGGCAATGGGCAAGAAGGGCCTCCCCATGTTCGGTTGCCATTTTACTTAATCTGCCAACAGCATTTGAATCTGATGGAGTAAATTACCCCTCCTCCAAGCCAGCGCACTTTCTGTGGCTGGAGACCCCACTCTTCTGGCCTTTCTGTGATCCTCTTGGCCGAACCCACCTCTTACTGCTAATAGCTAAGTACTGAAGTGTCAGAGGTTCTTCCTTTCTCTTTCCAGGCTCACTGCCTAGATGGACCCACTCAAACTCCGCTCTGTAAATACTCTTGCACGCGGACAACTGATGTGTATGTCCTGAGACTACACCCCGTCCCTGAACTTCAGACTCACATCCCGCTGCCTATGGGATGCTTGATTTGTGTGTCTAGTGGGCTCTCACCTCTGACTCATCCAGGACAAATTTCTCCCCTGGATCATGGCAAAAGCTCTCTGTGTCTGCTCTCATCCCCTGAGAGGATTCTCGCCAAGTGTCCTTTTGCGAAGATCAGGTCACTTTTCTGCCACTTCACTCAGGGAAGTCCTTTGTAATGGCCTTAACAGGTCCTGCAGGATGTGGGCTCTCATTGCCTTGCTGACCTTTGATCCTGCTTCTCTCTCTCTGTCTTCTCATCCCTTATCCACCACCCCCTTCTTCCACAAAAATGTCAGGAATATTCCTGCTCCAGAACTAGAACTTGTTCTTCCCTCTGCCTGGAATAGTCTTCCCTGGATGACTTAACTTCCCCCTGCTCTATGTCTTTACATTTGTATTACCTCTTAGTAGCTGTCTAGCCATCTTTTAAAATTGCCATCTCGCCTCTGATTGCACTGATAACCACATGAAACTGTATGTGTTTTATTGACTTTTAAAATTTATCTTTCTTGTTTCTCATGAGAAGGGAGCAGAAATGTTTGTGTGTTTTGTTCACACTGTATGTCCACGGTCTGACCTATAACAGGGGCTCTAATAAGTGTTTACTGAGTGAATAAGTAAATGAATGAATGAGGATAACGTGAGTGCTATATTGACATATGTGCATGGTGGCATGTACTAATGGGGACTGACATTCTGGCTCCAAGAGCAAACTGTTCACCAAGGAAGTTATCAGGGGAGTGATTGAATCAACACCTTTGTTCACAAATGGTAATTTCTATTTTCATACAGTATAACAAGGGTGATTTTTTTTTTAAATGAATTGGTTCACTATATGTAGCTGAAGGTGTTTGTTTTCAGGGCCTGCCAACACCATCCTCGCTTGTTAAGAAGCCATCTAGGAATCTCCTGAGAAAGGAAAGGGGATACACTATTGACTTGTTTCAAACTGTTAAAGGTATATATTACCTTGTATAATCATACGCAGAGTTGTCTCTAGCTCAAGAATCATTTCATGCTACCTGTTTTTGTGGTATAGTAATATAGGCCATTAGTACATATAAAACAGCATTTTTCAAGCAATGACCAGAAGCCAAGAAGTTGTTCTTTTTAGCAGAAGGCCGTGTAATTATTTCTGATAGGGTAATTTTATTTATTTTGCCATCCTTTCTGGCTCATGTTAGTAGCTGAATTTGTTGAGTTGAAGTTTCAATAATACTGTTTGCAGACTCATAAAACTAAGAGATCTTAGCCTTCCTTCTTTTGGGAGGATCACACTTACATATTCTGTGTCAAATAATCATACCTGTATCCTTTTCTTCAGACGTGCTAGAAAATTATACTTGCTCTATTTTCTTTTTCCTTTCCTTTCCTTTCCTTTCCTTTCCTTTCCTTTCCTTTCCTTCCCTTTCCTTCCCTTCCCTTCCCTTCCCTTCCCTTCCCTTCCCTTCCCTTCCCTTCCCTTCCCTTCCCTTTTCTTTCCTTCCCTTTCCTTTCCTTTCCCTTCCTCTTCCTTTCCCTTCCTTTCCTTTTTTCTTCTTTTCACATTTTAAATATAAAAATTCAAACATAAAGTAAATAGAAGAGTATTTCGAATCCCTCATGTTGCCATAATGCAACTTTAAAATCTGTTGGCACATGGCCAGTCCAATTTCCTTTAACCTTTCCTTAAAATCTTCTGTCTTCTTTCTCCCACAGGGAGAACCTCAGTTCTCAGCAACACTGGAAATGATGTAATTAGAACATTATGTAACTACCTGTTTTCTCCATCCATCCCACAGATACATGTAAGACAGTCTCAGAAAACAACACCCAGCAACAATGCAGTTACTGAACATTTGAGAGTTACTGTTCTCTTTGTCCTTAGGACATATCCCTCCGGGAGTGCACAGAGATACAGGGTTTTATCACCCATTTGTAGTAAATGTTCTCAGTGTAGACATGCAAGTATGTACACATTCATTTTAATTGTTAGGCATTGCTTTTTAAAATTTAATTTTGCTTTATAATTATGTAAAAACTTATATAGATCCAAAGTTGAATCCATTAAAAGTACTTTCCAAGAAGTCTAGTTTCTATTCTTGACCACTCTATCCTGGACTTTGCTTCTCCTTAGGGAACTTTTTCTTTTTTTTATAACTTTATGGTTTATTCTTTCATTGTTTATTTTTTCATAGCTGCATAATATTTGATGGGATGGAACAGTCAATGAACACATGGTTGATAATTTTGATTAAGGGATAGGTACATCCATTGGTGAATGTTCCATAATTGAATCCACTGGCCCCCTGCTCATGGTCTTTCCAGTTTTTTGCTGTTTCAGAGCTCCATACATTCATCTTTTCATATTTTCTTACCAGGGAGTTGTCAGCATGATTTTCCTAGAAGAGGGATTGGTCTGTGAAAGGCTAACTGCATCAGTGCGTTTAATTAGATATCACCAAACTCTCCTCCGTAGGAAGTATGTGCGCCATTTTGCTTTCCTACCAGCAGTCTATGGGAATGACTGCTCCCTCAGCTTCACCAACAGTTTGTCACCAAACTTTGGGATTTTTGTCAATCCAACAGATGAATAAAACCGTACCTCCGTGTAATTCTACTTTCAGTTTCTCTTTGAGTGAAATTGAACTTTTCATGGGGTTAAGAGACATTTCCATTTCTTTTTCCTTGTGAACTGTGTTGTCTCCAGCCTGGTTTTCTACAGTGATTGATCTCTTTCCTTTTCTATTTTATTAATCCTTCAACTGTGATGTCAGTAGCAGATATTATTCCCAATTTGTCTGTTTGTTTGACCTACAATAACTTTTGCCAACAATATTCTTTTAATGTAATTAAATCGATCTACCATTTTCTTCTTCTTTCTGGATTTTGAATTGGTCTTAGACAAGTTGTTCCCAGTCCCAGATTATAAGGGAATTCACATATATTTTCTTCTAGTTCTTGTATGGTTTAGTTTATGTCAAAATCTTTGATCTGTTTGGAATTTATCCTGGTGTGTGCAGTAAGGAAAAGAACCAATTAAAAAAAATTTTTTTTTAATCAGTTCTCCTGTTTTCCTAAAAGTTTATTATAAAGTCTTTCCCTTTCCCAAACTTATGTGAGACACAGCCTTTATTGTATGCTAAATTTGCATAGGGAATTGAGTAGTCTTTTCTAATTCTTATTAACTCCAACAGTATTCACACACCTGACCTATCTTATTTGTGTTTCCAAAGGAGCCATTTCCTCTGGGAAAAGTGGAGAGAGGTGTGGCTGCCTTCCTCAATCTGGAATTTTCCCACAGAACCGAAGCTCAGAGTTAAATCACCCTATAGATTTAATCTCAGATTTTACCCTTTCCTTCTGAAATCTCTTCCTTCCCTCTCTTCCCTCTACCTTTCATCCTTTTACACTTTCCCATCATATTTTCTTGTTAATTAACTCCCGTTTCTTTATCTCCTTGTTTAACCAGCTCATAGTTGCCATTTTTGCCTCCTGTTTCCCCAAGCCTCACATCCCATCCTTTCCTACTTGCCGGGCCTTAGCTCACACCTGAAGCACATCTCGGGAGGAAGACTTTAATAGCTTTCCTCCTGGGGCTCCTGCTTGGGCTCTTCCCTCTCAGGTTCACCTTCCTCACAGCTGCCCAAGGATCGATTTCAAACAGCTACCAATCTGCCTTCCCTCCTTTAACACCCCACGATCTACAGGGCATACTCCCCTTAACCAGAACGGGGGGCCTCCCTGCTCCCGTCTTCCTCACTGTCTGCCCTTAGGGCCCCCGCGAGCCAGGCTCCAGCAGTCCCTCACCCCCTATAGGTTATCAGAGACTCTAGATTGCCTCCCTTCTCCTGAGGCCAGTCTCACCCCAGAGGGCCCCCCTCTTCCTGCGGGGGTCACTTCTTCCACAGGGCTTTCCCCTGCTGGCACCCCCAACTCCAGCCCCGCCCCACATCCTCACACTGCATTAAAATTACATGGATGTGTTTATCCTTCACTGTAAGGCTTGTGCGTGGGAACTCAATCTTCATGCGTGGTAGCATTGGCCGTCAGTGCGCAGATATTAATTGTGCTGGGTAGACATCTGTGTGCTGACATTTACTGTATTGTATAGTGTAAGTAGTCATGGTTTAAGTGTTTGTTCCCCTGCTGGATTATAAACATCTCCGTAGATGGAATCTCATCTGACTTGACCGTATATCCCTAAGCCCAGGATAGTGTCTGGAACACAGAGTAGGAACTCAGGAAGTAAGTGATATTGGGGTGCCGGGGTGTCTCAGTCCATTGAGCGTCTGATTTTGGCTTAGGTCATTATCTCAGGTCCAGAGTTGAAGCCCTGAATCAGGCTTGCTGCTGTCAGTGCAGAGCCGGCTTCGGATCCTCTGTCCTCCACTCTCTCTGCCCTTCCCCTACTCACACTATCTCTCTCAAAGATAAAAATAAACATTCAAAAAAAAAAAAAAAAAAAGGAGGTGGTATTGAGTGAAACAGAAAGATCATGATGGCAAAGGCCTGCAAAATGTGATTTTGGAGAAATAATTGAACTAAGCAAGAATATCAGCCTCTGGGGGAGAAGAAAGAGCATTTCCAAGATGGGAAGAAAAGGAGTGGTCATGGAGAGAGGCCTGGGGTTCCAGAGAAATAGGGTTAGTGCAGGGAAGTGACAGAGGGTCACATCTCGACCTCACGGAGAGTAAGTGAAAGGCTCTCTTGTCCTCAAAACTCACAAGGCTCATATCTGGGGGTTTCAGAAAACACTGGGTGAAATCCCCAATGAGAAATTGCTACACACCCACCAGAATGGCTAAAAGAACAAATAGTGACAACACAGAATGCTGGTGACGATGCAGAGAAACAGGATCATTCATATGTTACTGGTGGGGATGCTAAATAGGACAGCCCCCTGGAAAACAGTTTGACAGTTTCATACAAAAATAAATCATTTACCATAAGACCAGCAATGGCACACTTGGGCATATGTCTCAGAAAAGAGAAGGCTTATGTTCACACAGAAACCTGCACACAAAAGTTTTTAGCAGCTTTATTTGTAATAGCTAAAAATTGAAATCAGCCCCAAACAGGTGAATGGTGAAACAAGGCATGATATGTCCATTCCATTTGTATTAGGGTTACCCAGAGAAACAAAGTTCATAACAGATTTATCCTAAGGAATTGCCTTATGTGACTATGGAGGATGTGAAGTTGCATGATCTCAAATTGGCCTGCTGGAGGCCAAGGAAGGCAGAAGGTATAGTTCTAGTCTGAAAGCCACGGGCTCAAGAGCTAGGATTAGCTGACACTTTAGTGGCTTCAAGTACAAAGATAAAAAGACCAGTGTCAAGCTCAAGTAGTCAGGAGAACCTACTTCTTATTCAGCCCTTTTCTTCTAATTCAGATCTCCAACTGATTGGGTAAGGCCCACCCACACGAGGCAGCAGAGTCTACTTTACTTAGTCTATGCATTCAAATGGTAATCTCATTCCAAAACACTACAGAAAATACCCAGAGCAATGCTGGACCAAATGTCCAAACTGGTGGCCCAGTCCAGCTGATATATAACCATCACACCATGGAACACTACTCAGCAGTAAAAAAAAAAAAGCACACATTATGCAAGCAACAAGATGAAAAAATCTTGAGGGAATTATGCTGAGAAAAAAACAAAAACAGGGGCACCTGGGTGGCTCAGTCGATTGAGCGTCTGACTTCAGCTCAGGTCATGATCTCACAGTTGATGAGTTTGAGCCCCGCATCGGGCTCTTTGCTGGCAGCTCAGATCCTGGAGCCTGCTTCCGATTCTGTGTCTCCCTGTCTCTCTGCCTCTCCCCTGCTCATGTCCCCTCTCTCTGTCTCAAAAATAAAGATAAACATTAAAAAAAATTTTTTTAAAGAAAAAAACAAAAACAATCCCAATGGTTACGTACTGTATGATTCTATTTATGTAATATTTTTGAAATGACAAAATTAGGAATTCTTCACTACCTTGGCTATGGTGGTAAATAGACAAATGTGTAAAAGTGATAAAAGTTATTAACACACAAATGAGTACAAGTAAAATTGGGGAAATCTGAACATGATTGGGGGATTGTATTAATGTGAGCATTCTGGTTGTAAGATTATTCTCTGATTTTGCAAGATGTTACCAATGGGGGAAACTGGGCAAAGCACACAAAGAATGTCTATGTATTTTTCTTACAACTGCGTGCAAATCTACAGTTATCTCGATAAAAATTCCAATTAAAGCATTGCCAGCAGTCTAAATTATCCTGTAAAATCCCTAAAATAACTATGAAATGTATTATATTGAATTTGTGCTCCTCATTAAGGGCTAAAATTCAGCCTCTTGATAAAACACAATGTTGAAAGTTCAAAACAACCACAACGGAGCAGTCCTTTCTCAGGGATTCTGTAGAGAGAGCTCATGGTTAGATAAGAGTTGCCGTCTGGGACCCTCAAGCGTGTCTCCATTTGAAGAACCTATTATTTTAGGATTCTTTGTGTTCATTGTAATCCATTTCTTTTATGAGCATTACCTTGGGTTGTTATCTTGTTTTCAAAATGCTGGCCTTTCCCATTATCCATATTGGAGTAATTGGCATCTTTAAATGGCCTTTAAAAAATATTTGTGTTTAAATATTAAATAAATTTTGTTTATTTAGTTTGAGAGAGACAAAGACAGTGTAAATGGGGGAGGCGCAGAGAGAGAGAGGGAGAGAGAGAGAGGGAGAATCCCCAGCAGGCTCTATGCTGCTGACTCAGAGCCCGATGCAGGGCTTGAATTCATGAAACTGCAAGACCATGACCTGAGCTGAAACCGAGAATCAGACGCCACCCAGATGCCCCAATGTTTCTGGGTTTTTTTAAGATTATGGGTAAAAACAGCACTGAGCACAGAACAAAACCCTGTGCAACACTCCAATTCTGATTCATTGATTTCCATTCTCTGCTAGTGCCTAGTGTTTGACCACTGGAGACATACAGCATCCCAGAGGACGTTAATCGTCTTTTGGATGCAGCCCCCTCCCTAGATATCTGCAGCATGCCAGGCTTTACCAAAGCAGGTTTTTGCAAGTTACTAGTGAATATTTGATGAGATTCATTTGACTTCCCTTCTTTCCTGAAAGGAAGAAAATTGTCTTTTAAAACAGCAACCTAAAAAACTCTATACACAGTAGCTTTCTTAACTCCTTTTCTTCCAGCAGGTCGATCAGTTGTGTTTGTTTTTCCTTTGAAGTACAGAGTGAGGCACAGAGCAGTATCTCTAGAGACTGGGAAATGATGACATAATATTCCAGAGAGCATATCTCAGAAAACGAATGGGCTTTTTACTGGGGTCTGTCCAAGCAGAGGTATTTTTGTATTTGCAGATCCCTCGTGTACTGAGTTTGTGATGGTTGTAGCGGTTACCTTGGATAGCCCTTAGCTGCCAGTTCCTCTCTACGGCCCCTTGGTTAGGTACACAGCTGTGTGTCCTGAGTTTTATGTTTCCGCTTTGCCTTCCTGCCAAATGCTTTCAGCTTCTGTTTGCACTAATAAGCATTTTTTTCCTTATATATGTCATATGAGAAAGGAAATTCTTTGTCTTTAATTACTGCTAGGATTTGTCATCATCTTGAAATGGATGTCAAAAATCATCTAGTTCAATTTCCTGCCCTCAAATTTTAAACTTGTATGAAGACTCATACTTTTTCAAAGTATTTATTTCACTTGATGTGTACAAACATGCTAAGTAACAGATGAAAAAACAGGCATGAGAAGCTTGTTTTTCTCAAGGCCAATGAGCTAGTAGAGACAAAGTTGGGTCTAGAACCCATGGCTGGAACTTTCCTCCAGGTAAGCCTGAGCTGAAAGGTACTTTTACTAACATTTTCAAAGGATAGAAACACTGCCATTTTCCTGACTCGTCTCTATAATAATTAATCCTTCCCTGTCAGGAAATTCTTGACTTTAGAACTTCACGCATCCTCACCCCATCTTCTCTGGAAGTACGAAATCATCCTTCACCGAGACATGTTAATCCCCTTCTGGAACAGCAGAATGCTCACTTCCACACAATTTATGGTTGTAAATAAATTTACGAGATAAGTTAGTCATTGGAGAATGTTTTTTAAATGTTTTGATCTTTTAAAAGGAATTGTGAAGATCCATTATACTTTGAAGTACTCTTTAGCTATTAAAAGAATAGAGAATAGCAGTGTGTGCTGATGCAGAAGAATCTCAAAGACTTGGTAAAAAAAAAAAAAAAAAGCAAGTAGCAGAAAATGTGTACAGTTTGATTCCATTTTGTTTAAAAAAAAAAAAACCAGCAAAGCTATCTATTTACATAGGAACATAGATGTATAGAAGTGCCTGGAACTCTCTACAGAAATATGGCAAACTGGTAGCTGTGATTATCTCTGGAGGGGCAGTGATGAGGTAGGAGGAATTTTGGTGTAGACTACATGTTATAGTAGACCGAATTTCAGTTCTTTGCTTAAAAATAGAGATGTACTGGGGCACCTGGGTGGCTCAGGTCATGATCTCGCAGTTCGTGGGATTGAGCCTCACGTTAGGCTCTGCACTGACAGCACGGAGCCTGCTTGAGATTCTCTCTCCCCCTCTCTCTGCCCCTCCCCCAGTCACAGTCATTCTATCTGCCTCTTTCACAATAAATAAATAAACATTAAAAAAATAGAAATGTATGATACATTTGTTGAGAATTAAAAGAAAAATCATTGTGCGACCAAAATGTAGACCAAAAAAAATTTTTTTTTAAAGTCACTAACAGCAAAACCCCAACAACAGATCATAGTGTGCATACCTTCTGTTAAATGCCTGTTCCAATTGGGAAGTGCTCTTATAGCTAATTAATTATTAATTATTATTTATTAATTATTAATTACCAATTAGTTTTACGACTAGTTAATTACGGCTCTTATGGCTTAATGGCTAATTAAAGGCTTTTATTTCCTAGATAACCAGAAATAACTTATGAGTTTTTTTTCCTAATCCTAGTTCAGGACCTCTGCTTAAACTTTAGAAAAGAAATATTATTTTTAAGTTGCATTAAGTTCTCAATTTGGATAGTGTTCCACAGTGTTCTAGAAGTTGAGCCGTTGTCCAGAGTCTTGATGAAACTAAGTATTTTTCTCAAGATGACTGTCAGAGCTGACTTCTCTGAACCTTTTCCAGGTTTTTCTAAACTTTAGTAAAAGCTTCTTTGGCAGCCAGCAAGAAACTTGGACCACAGATGGTTAGTTTTATTCTACTTAAGACACAACCTTGTTCCGAATCAGTATTTAGGGATCCACAAAATTTCTGGTTGTGTATGTGGAGCAAATTTTTCCTTAGCCTTTAGACCCCCAGGGGGGTCATGGGAGCTAGTGGAAATCCAAACAAGCAAATTTCCTCAGTCATACCTTGTGCTGTACTTCATGGAGTATTCCAAGGTGCCAGGCCCTGTGCTGGGCCCCAGGTATCCAGAGTAAACTGAGGCATGGCTCCTGGCCATGAATCGCACACTGTCTGACCAGATGGCAGATTTGAGAGGGCGATAGGAAGGAGAGGGTGCCTGGAGCACCGAGAACAGATGTGGGCATCCTGGTTGCTCCTCAAGGTAGGCCTGTTGGGGACGTTGGGTTCTGGAAGATCAGCAGGAGAGAGCAGTGGGAGAGGAGTGCATTTTTGATGGAAGGAATATAGTGGCACTCAAGAAGTGATGAACATTTTGTTAAATCATGAAATTGTGAAATTGCTCTTTTTTTAGGTCAAAATTGTCAAATGCTGGCAGGTTCATCTGATGCAACCTAATGGTTCCTTCTGGCTGGAGTAAAGGTGTTCAGGGGAAGTGACAGGAGGTGAGTTGAGAATGATGGCAGGGTCAGATGCAGAAAAGCTGGCTGGGGTGGGCGAAGGCAGGCCTTCCCGATAATTCCCAGCTGTGGGAGGTGGTTCCATGCAATGTAGGATGTTAAGTGGCATCTCTGGCTTCTACCCACCTGATGCCAGCTGCCTCCATCCCCGGGGGTGACAACCAGACACGTCTCCGACATTGCCACATGTCCCCTGGGGGATAAAATCGCCCAGCGGGGAAACAGTGATGTGATGGATCTGATCACAACCTTGAGAACCCTGGAAACATTGAAGCCATTCATTGAGATACCTGATTTGCTCTGAAATGAAATGGATTAACCGGGAACAGACAGGAGACCTGGAGCTATGGCAGTAATCAGGCGGAGGTCCCAGGGAAGGAAGGGAGGGATGCAGAGATGTGGCCAAGAACGGAGATTCACAGGTTTGGAAACTCAATTATGTGAGTATGTGTATGTGAGTGTGTGGGACCAGTGGGCATGTGATTAAATGTGGGACTCATGATGCCCACACAGAAAGTAAGGGTGACAGTGCAGTGACAGTGATGACTGGCAAGGGTTAGGAAGATGACATGTGGCCTAGTTAGTGACATGGTGTCCAAGGAAATTGTAAATGGGATAGTGATGTAGCCAGTGGAAATGGTCCTGAGATAGGAATTCAGTTCCTTCACTCTGTCCCTACTCCTGCCAGCCAAGTGTGACAACCGCCACTACTTAGAAACCACGCATGTTTGTAGTTGATAACTGGCCCGATTGGATTCTGCACATTTGATGAGGATTGGCAAAGGGGAAATGTTCCTTGTTCCTTAAACATGCCTCACTCTCCCGCCTCAGAGGCGCCTCCTGGACTATCCCTCCTCGCCAGTAAACTCTTCCCCCCTCCCCTCATCTGCCCTTTTCCTTAAGGTCTTAGAAAGAAGTCATCAGGGGGGCACCTGGGTGGTTCAGTAGATTGAGCGTCCAACTCCTGATTTTGGCTCAGGTCATGATCTGAGTTTGTCTGTGAGTTCGAGCCCCGCATCAGGCTCTGTGCTGACAGTGTGGAGCCTGCTTGGGATTCTCTCTCTCTCTCTCTCTCTCTCTCTCTCTCTCTCTCTCTCTCTGCGCCCCTCCCCCATCCTCCCCCATTCTCTGTCTTTCTCCCTCTCTCTCAATAAATAAATAAACATTTAAAAAATAAAAAAGAAAGAGGTCATCAGGGAAACCTTCCGAGACCTCTCCCTGCACCCCAGGATTGGTTTAGCTCTTATTCTTTCTTGGTCTGGTGCTTCTGCAGCGTGTTGTAGCTTTGCTGACTGCCTGCCATCTCCCCTCTGAGCTGTCAGCTCCCCGACGGATGATCTGTTTGTCTTGCCCCCTCCTCGGTCTCCAGCACCCAGCTCAGTGCCTGCCATTCACAGTCAAGAAGTGGATTTGGCCAACTATTCAAGTTCTGGTATTTTTCAGAAGCCTGGTGAGGTTGGAGACACTAGATTTTACATCTGGAATGTGGCTTCCGTTTTCTTTTCTTCTCTTTTCTTTTTTTGCTTCTCTTTTCTTTTCAACACAGTATCTTATTTTTTAATTATTTACTTATTTTTATTTTAGAGAGAGTGCGTGAGCAGGGTAGAGGGGCAGAAAGGGGTAGAGAGAGAGAGAATCTTAAGCAGGCTCCATGCTCAACGTGGAGCTGGACATGGGGCTCCATCCCACCACCCTGGGACCATGACATGAGCTGAAATCAAGAATTGGATGCTCAACCAGCTGAGTCACCAGGTGCCCCTTTTCCTCTCCTCCCCTCCACTCCCCTTACGTTGCCCCTTCTTCCTCCCTTCCCCTCTCCCCTCCCTTCCGTTATCCCTTCCGCCTCCCTTCCCCTCTCCCCTCCCCTTCCCTTTCCCCTTCCCCCTCCTCTCCCCTTCGCTCCCCACTTTCCTTCCCCTCCTCCTCTCCCCTTCCCTCCCCTCTCCTCCCATCCCCTCATTTTAATAACACATAGAACTGGAAGGAACCTTGTGTTCCATCTAGCTGAGACTCCAGAGTGAGGGACTTAGGAGGAGGAGAAAAAGGCCATCCAAAATGTTAAGGTCTCCCCTGTGGGCATATAGGACTCATTACTGCCCAGGGGCTTCTAGACCTGGAGGATGCCTCTCAGACTTGCACACCCTTGCTCTGAACCACCACCTCCCAGCTCCCTGTCTGGGGAGCGGCCCTGGGGCATGAATCCCCCTCCTTATGGCTTGTATCTTTGTGCTTCAGGGCAGCTCTCAGAGTGGGTTGCAAGACACCTGTTGTGCTACAGGGGAGATGCTTTGTGTTCTTTATACATCCTGGCCTCAGCAGCCACAGCCAGAATCAGGCTGACAGCAGGCGAGCCAGGGCTCCGACTGGGGACTGGCCTGCCCACCCTGGCAAATGGCCGGCTGACCTGGGAACTGTCAGGTCCTATACCACACCAGAGGCACTGCCTCATTTTCCCTCAAGGGGAGATTAAACATGTTGCAGAAAGATCAGGCTACCTCCACGTGTCTTCTGTTTCTTAGTCTGGTGCTAGGAGGGTTGGGTAGGTAAGAGGAGAGGAGATTTCTAGAAGACACCGCTATAGAAATGGTGGGGAAATGGAGCCTTTAATGTTCTCTCCTGGGGTTCGTACTCATCACTATGGAATTGATTACTATTGTAAATTGCTTGTAACTCCTGACATCCTCTATGGATCTTAAAAGATCTCCCTCCATTTGCTAATCATAGTGCAGCTTTATTGATTCATGCAACGGGAATTATATTCACCCCCACAATTTCTGGTCTGCCCTGTATTCACTGCCTACTATATGTGGTGCCATTTTTCACTTCTAAGGGAAGCTTCCTCTTGTATGCATTCTTATTAGAAGGAAAAAATGAGCTTGGAGATTAAAGAATAGAATGTACTGATTTATGGGGAAAGATTAGCTCAGGTGCAGGCTTAGTAAAGAAAAATCTATCTTAAATAGATACATTAAATCCATCTTTTATACAATAGTACCAACAAAAATGAGTATTTTTTTTCTCTATAGCCAGCTAACTAATAAATTAATACCATAATGTTTTCAACAAAGTAGTGCTATATAGAGTAGGCAACCATATAATTTGTTTGATTATCCACATATTTTTAAAGAGAGAGATAGAGAGTGCAGGAAGGGGAGAGGGGCAAAAGGAGAGAGAGAGAGAGAGAGAGAGAAGAGAGAGAGAGAGAGAGAGAGAGAATCTCAAGCAGGCTGTACACTCAGCACAGAGCCCAACATGGGGCTTGATCCCACAACCTTGGGATCATGCCCTGAGCTGAAATCAAGAGTTGAAGGCTCGGGGCGCCTGGGTGGCTCAGTTGGTTAAGTGTCCGACTTCAGCTCAGGTCACGATCTCACGTGCCGTGAGTTCGAGCCCGCGTCCGGCTCTGGGCTGATGGCTCAGAGCCTGGAGCCTGCTTCCGGTTCTGTGTCTCCCTCTCTCTCTGCCCCTCCCCCGTTCATGCTCTGTCTCTCTCTGTCTCAAAATAAACAAACGTTAAAAAAAAAATTAAAAAAAAAAAAGAGTTGAAGACTCAACCGACTGAGCTACCCAGGCACCACTGATTATTCACATTTTAAATAATTTTGTATTATATAGATAGATCTACCTTGACATTTATAATTATTTTCCTTGTAATTCTTTATTTTCCTGTCTTTTCGTAATGCACAAGAAATCTTAAATTAAAAAAAGGGCTTCTTGGAAAAATTTTGATTAATGCAGTAAAGGTCAATCTGGTTAAGATTTGTGCCAAAAAACAATATCTTATTTGTATTGTTTGATTTTTATTATGGGAGCTATAAAATTATGAATAATCCTATTTGTTCTAGTTATTCTCAAGTTTTATATAAATTATATCTTACAGTTATACTGTCAGTAACATAATTGACTAACTTTGCTTTGAAATGTATTCCATACCATTTTCTCAGCATGAATGGACTTGAAATCTCTTAGTCATTTTCTTAGCAGTGTTGATGGTAGGGACAGCACTGAAGCATTGGAAAAGAACTATAACAAGGTTGAAATCTGTGTTGGAGAATATTCTATGTGGAAAACAAATTTATGTTCTTTTCTCTTGACCTTAGAACATGACCCTAATGTGATTCATTCATTCACTCAGCAGATGTTTACTGAACACCCCTTCATGCCTGGAACTGCTGTGGCCGTTGGGGATGCACTGATGGACAGGACAGGTGGGGTTCCTGTCCCCTGGGCACCTATGAGTAGGAGGATGGGGTGGGCGAGGCAATAACAAGCAATCAACAACAGCCATGGATTACCTAAAGTGGGGCAGGGATACTGACCCAGTATAGCAGCTTCCTCCTTTTGGATAGGAGTGCCAAGGGCAGCCTCTCTGAGAGGTGACATTGGAGCACAGATCGGGGTGATGGCATGCCAGGGTCTGAAAGGCGAGCATTCCAGACAGAAGAAACAGAAACTGTAGATGGCCAGAGGAAGTGACAGAGTGTCACCACCTATATGGCTGGAGAGTCCTGTGGTAGGAAACAAGATAGGACAAGGGCATGAGCCCACGAGGTTGGAACTCAGTGGCCTTCACAGACCGTCAGAAGGACTGTGGGTGTCATCCCAAGTGCGTCAGGAAGACTGTGGAGGCGGGGGTCAACACAATCTCATTTGTGGTTGCAGAAGACCACTTTGGCTATTGGGTAGACAACTACCAGAGGGGCAAGAGTGGGTCCACAAGCTGTCTTCTTGCAGCTGAGGGGTCAGGGTGGCTTGTGCAAGAATGCCAGTGGTGGGGGGGTGCGCAGAGACAGGTGATGTTGGAGTACATTTTGGGGGTATTGCGGAGGGGGGTGGGAATCAATGATACAATGAGTGTGGGCAGGAGTGTCAGAGAAGAAAAGGGATGGCACCAGGTTTTGGGGCACAAGCAGACCGCATGGAGGTGGGGATGGGGGGAAGAGGAGCAGACTATGGGGGTATCATATATTTGAGCTTGTGTTGGGTGGGTAAAGATAATGGTTTGGAGCTCACGGGAGGGGGCAGGGCATCACTGACATGGAGATGACTGTGAAAGCCACGGGATGGGTTCTCTTCACTCTCTGTAGCTTCTGCCAACTTCAGAATTTCCTTCTGGCTCCATGGATGTGGGTTCCCGCTGGGCTCATGCTTTCGCCGGGTCTTCCTTCCCTGCGTGGCACGCGGAAGAGGCATATGCATATGGTAGCCCTGACAGAAGGCTCTCGGGCCTGGAAGAACAGCCTGGGGCTGGAGGCATCCTGGGACTCGGAATCTGGGAACACTGGCTTCAGGTCCATGATGTGCCACTCTTGCCCGGAGCTTCAAGGTTCTTACCCGAAAAATAGGGGTAAAAAGAGTATTCAGCTCATGCGATGACATGAGACATTTTGTGTACAATTATGTGGATATAAATAGACTCGATATATAATATACAGTGCTTGATAAATGTGGTTAAAACTGAATTGTAATCTCCTTATCTGTAGTTGTAGGGCCTATGCTTTCACTCTGCAGTGGAGACCTTTCGACAGCGTTGTTTTGCACCGGAGGCCGATACCATGAATTTCTTCATTTTGTCCTTCACTAAACCTCAGTATTTGGGCATTCAGTATATATTGGACAAACAATGGTGACATTTTTTATTGTTTACATTTTAGCCTCCATTGCCCACCCCACCAAGCCTGGAGGCAACAGTTAAAACTAATCGAGAAGAATTCTTTCTGTTTTCGGATTATTAAAAAAAATATTTTTGAGACAAAATACGGCTTTCCGCACTGGAAGTATGGCTTCTACTTCTAGGAAAGAATGAAGACGCTCAGCTAATTTTACATATCCGGCATTTTCTTAATTGTGTCACGTGTTTTTTTCCAGAATGTATTTAATTTGGAAGCATTCCCAAGACATGTAAAAGTGAGTGCCAACATCTTTTTCAGACACAAATTGGATTTGATACTGTTTATGTTGGATGCATGCAATTTAGTTATTTCTCTTCACATAACTTCCCTCTCCTCCTGCAGAGAAAGCCTTCAGAGCAGTGACACTTATTATAGCTTTTCTCAGTCAATGAACAAATATTTGTTGAGCCCCTACTACGTGTAGAACACAATGCTAAGCATGTGATGAATGCAAATTAGTATCATGCAGTCTTGTTCTCCTGCTTGTGAATTAATGATCGAGAGAAGGTTTCACTTTGGAAGAAAGGAGAATTTTCCCAGAATGTTAAGACTGGGAAGGACTGGATAGCTGTCCCTCTACCCCTTGCTCAAAGCATGTGCCCCTTTTACACCTCCCCCCAATGCTGCTGTCTCTCCTGCCTGACCCTTGTTAGTGAGTGGCTCCCCACTTCCCTAGGTTTCCTGCTGGAATTTTGAACAACTTGGATGTTAAAGTCATGTCCTGATACTGTATTGAGACCTCCCTCTCTGGCTTCCATTTGGTCTTAATGTCAGATGCCATGCCTACAAAAATTTGAAGATCTCCAAAGAGCCTTCTGGTAGAGTAATGTACATTCATGCGATGCTGGAAGTCTGCAAAGGGCTTTCATATATTTTCTCCTTACAGCAATCATAAGTGCTAGGCATAATGCTCCCCATTTGACAGATGAGGAAAATGGGTTGGAGTTAAGTGAGTAAGCCCAAGGTCGCACAGCTAGTAAAACAAAAACTTAAAACTTGAAGTTGAAACTCCAAAATGTACGTTCTTTCCACCAAACAATGGCATTCATGATTGCAATGCAGGAGATTCCAGAAAGCGTTTAGTGATTGGTAGCCAAACACATTGTGTAAACAGAATATGGAGCGAGACGGACGTGGCTGAGGTTTTGTTGAAGTGGATAAGCACATTCCTTCTTGCCGTGAGCTGGGTGATCACAGTAGAGGTGTTCTCAACAAGACACTAGAATCTTCAGTGGAAAAATCTTGTTCCTTTTGTGAAACACCTCATAGATTTGGTTGAGCTACAGGAAGCATCCCTGGAGAAACATAGCCCTTAAGAATTGAGTATTGATGATGGGCGCCTGGGTGGCTCAGTCGGTGAAGCGGCCGACTTCGGCTCAGGTCATGATCTCGCGGTCCGTGAGTTCTAGCCCCGCGTCAGGCTCTGTGCTGACAGCTCAGAGCCTGGAGCCTGCTTCAGATTCTGTGTCTCCCTCTCTCTGACCCTCCCCTGTTCATGCTCTGTCTCTCCCTGTCTCAAAGATAAATAAACGTTAAAAAAAAAAAATTAAAAAAAAAAGAATTGAGTATCGATGAGCTGTATTAAATCCATGGAATGGAATGTTAATCTCCACGTTGGCCTACATGTGATAATATGCAATGCTGCATTGCTCATGTAAGTGCTCTCTTGCTGGGTCCTCTATGTGCCTGTGTGTAAATACATAAGTTTCCCTCCACATCTTATTTGAACTTTCTTCCTATGGTCTTGATTTATCCATATCCTTTGAATCCATTCAATCTTTGCTTTCTGCTACTACTAGGGAAGTCTAGTTTTGGAAAGTACATTTCCAAATGTCCTCTCAGGAAAGGTGTTTGAGTTTAAGTACCTCTAGAATTGGCAGTTTTTCTTGTTATGTTTCTAATGTAACCCTTCAAACCATAGTCAAGCTTATTGAGTTAGCAGTAATGTGTACCTTCTTTCTTTCAGTAAATGTTTGTACATGTTTCTGTTCTAGTCTAAAAACTCTGCAAGATATTGAGGACCCCCCCCCCAAAAAAAAGACATGTCAAGAAGGTCAAAGAAGTATTTATAGAAAAGGTGATGTTACAATGGTCTTAGAGGATTAATTAGGTAGAGAGTATATTGTTGTGTTGGAAAGACTTTCTATCTTCTAAGCCTTGGCCATACTATTAGTAGGATCTCTAGTCTTCTCTCATCCCTGTTGAAGTGGAGCCCACGTCATGGAGGAATTACTAGTCTTGGCCCTTATTGGTTTTACTGGTTATAGTTTCTTATTCTGTGTCATAGCTTCCTGTGTCATGTTTCTTCTCTAAGGATGGTGATTGGGACCACGGTGATACCACTGGAGACAAGGCAAAGTGATTGGACTATGGATATATTTTGAAGTTAGAACTAGTAGGACTTGACCAATTGGATGCAAGAAAAAAGAGAGGGAGGGAGGGAGGGAGAGAGGGGGAGAGAGAGAGAGAGAGAGAGAGAGAGAGAGAGAGAGAGAGACAGAGAGAGGAGTCAGGGATGGTTCAGGCAACAGAAGGTTGGAATTGCCATCAACTTACATGACTGTGGGAGGACAGACGTGTGAAGTTTGAGATAGCTATTAGATATGCATTTGGCTATTTGAGTGTAGAGTTTGGTGGATGGGGGGGAGGTCCAGGTAGGTCCAGGGAGAGATATAAATGTCAGGGACCAATGGTATTTAACGTCATGAAATTGGATGAGGTCATCAGTGGAACCAGAAAAAAGATGTCCCTGGCTGATTCTTGGGGACACTCTAACATTTAGAACTGTGAAAAATGATTTGGAACTAATAAAAGAGACAGAGAAGGAGGGGCCAGACAGGAGGGAAGGAAATCAAGAGTTTGGTTCTCAAAGCTAGAGACAAATTCGCAAGGAGGAGAAATGATGCTGTTGGAAGTCCTATAAGTTGAAGATGGATTGCTGATTTATCAATATGGAGGCTGTTGATAACCTTGACAGGGAATTTTCTGCGGAGCGGTAGAATTTGTAGACTGTGAAGACAGAGATATTTTGAGGTACTCTGTGAAAAGAAAAAGGTAATGAGATGGCAGCTGGAGGGGAAAGTGGAATCAGGAGGGCATTTCTTTTATAAACATTACTCTGCATAGACGTTTCTGTTGTTAACCATCCAGTACCCTACTCCTCTTTTTCTCAGTCCATTACAAACTTCTGTGTTATAGTTATTTTAGGAACTTTTCCTTTATCCAGCCAGTCGTCCTTGTTTGCTGTGTGAACCACACTTATCCTCCTTTCTCTACATTTCCAGGATACATCTCTCTGTGTTCTGTGATCCCAGGAGCTAGAGTGATGCTTTCCTTCTTAAATTTTTTTTTAATGTTTATTTACTTCTAAGAGAGAGACAGAGAGTGCATGGGGGAGGGGCAGAGAGAGAGGGAGACACAGAATCTGAAGCAGTCTCCAGGCTCCCGGCTGTCAGCACAGAGCCCCACACGAGGCTTGAACTCATGAACCACGAGACCATGACCTGAGCCGAAGTCGGATGCTTAACCAACTGAGCCACCCAGGTACCCCCTCCTTCCCTTCTTAAAACCCTGAAATTCCAGTACTACTGATCCCTTTCTTTCCACACCCTGTCAGCCTTATTTTATCTCCAAGAGTACATCTTGTTTACTAATAGTCAAATTTCCATTTGATCGCATCTCTTTGACTCAGGCTTATCTCCTTCATCTTGTTTCTTAATTCTCCTTCAGAGAAAAATTGCAAGCAACCACTCATGATGACCAAGTTCAGTGTAAGTCTCCATCTTGTCTACAGTTCTGATTAATGTCAGACTGTATTTAGCATGCACTCAGGCAAAAAGAAATGGAATCCATTCATCAAGCAGAAAGCAAATTCCCCGTTGGAGAAGGGACTAAGAAATAAAGCCTAAATGCCAGTTGAATATAATGAGAACTAACTGTTGCCTATGAAGACAAACTTTTAAAGTTGATTTTGAGTTGGGGCACCTGCGTGACTCAATTGGTTAAGCGTCCTACTTCGGCTCAAGTCATGATCTCATGGTTTGTGAGTTCGAGCCCCACGTCAGGCTCTGTGCTAACAGCTCAGTGCCTGGAGCCTCCTTCCGATTCTGTGTCTCCCTCTCTCTCTGCCCCTCCCCCACTCTTGCTGTCTCTCTCTCTCTCTCATAAATAAATAAAAACTTAAAAAAAATTAAAATTAATTTTGAGTTAAATAAATGGAAACACATTTCTTAGTAAGGTCTTCTTGAACGTTTTTATTGCTAACTTTGTACAACGTGCATTTCATTTCATCCTGGTGAACCGCAAATGAAATAGAGAAAACACAAGCAAAATAAACCCCCCACGTTTTTTTGGTCTTCTCTGACAGAATTCTTGATTCCCAAAACCCTCAAGATGACTTCGTGTTTGTCTCCCTGCCTCCCTCCCTGCCCTCCCTCCCACACACCATGGGCTTCCAGCCCCACGGGGAGATGGTCAGGCAGAGCCAGGTAAGTACCGGGCTGCCTCGAGGTCTCTGAACCCATGATACACCTGGAGATGCCATCTGCCTTGTCCCTATCAGACCCCAGACTGGTCTCCCGCTGAGCAGCAATGCTGCCATCAACCAGATGAGCCACTGGGGATCCTCACTGTAGACAGAGCTTCTCACTTAGAGCTGCTTCTGCCTTAGGTCAGCACAAGTAGCTGAGGTCAGCACAAGCAAGGGGCTCGGAAGGCTCACATTCGTTTTTAAGTGATGTGTTTTGGTATTCTTCTGCGTGGTATTGCTCTTTGACAGCAAGATGTATTCCTCCCAGGCTCCTCCCCAAACATTCCCCAGGCACAGCCAAGTATACTGTGTGTGCCCCTGACTCTGATAACTCTTCTTTTCATAAGGCAGGTGTCCTGATTCTAGGACAACCAGATGTGGAGCGGGTTTGGGGCATGCCTGCGGAAACCTTTATTTGGTCAGATTACTTCTTGGTTATCCGTTACCTTCCCTCAGGTGGGTAAGAGAATGTGAATCTTGCTATAATAACTTCTTTTTTTTAATGTTTTATTTATTTTGAGACAGAGAGAGAACATGAGCAGGGAAGGGGCAGAGAGGGAGGGAGACACAGAATCTGAAACAGGCTCCAGGTTCTGAGCTGTCAGCACAGAGCCCGACGTGGGGCTCAAACTCATAAACTTTGAGATCGTGACCTGAGCCCAAGTTGGACGCTTAACCAACTGAACCACCCAGGCGCTCCCAATAACTTCTTGATATATATCCCTCTTCCTAAATTCCAGACTCCCTCTCTAAGCAATACCTTCCTTTATCATTTCCCTGACTTTAATATCTTCCATACCTTATTTTTCAGAATCACTTTTGTGCTTCTTTTTCCATTGTATTACTTTGCTTCCTTATTGGTAATACTAAAATGACGATCACTGAATCACAATAGACCCCCCCCCCCCCCCCGCTTACAAAACTGTAAAAAAAATCTGCTGCCTAGACCCTTCTTCTGTGTGGTGATATGCCTATAACCAGACACAAATACTAAATCCAGAGCCATAACTTTGACCACCGGAAAAAGTGTGGCCAGTTCTTTGCTTGTCATGCTAAGTCCTGCCATGTTTCTCTGACATTTTTCAGGGTCTTTGACAAAAGGAATTGAGATCATCTGTTGTTGGGAAGAAAATAATCATCCTGTAGGCTAAGCCAGGCACACTTCTGGTTGGTCTGACTGAGGGCTGATTTTGTAGTGGACGGTACAGTGAAATAAATGCAGAAACTATATGTTCACTGCAACGGTACCAACGTGCAATCAGATATTTCTATATTTTTTATTCTGTTACTTTATCCCTCAGCTGTGAACACATCAACTCTATTGTTTTCAACCCCTCAGTAATTGGAATGAAAACAATTACACCAGGGTCATTTTGACCTTGGCACCAAATAGCTGATGCTTTGCATGTCTTTTCTCATGAAGATGCTTTGAAAGTATTTTATTTGCCAACAGAGTAAAGTGGGTGTAGAGATCAAATTTAAGAATTGCGTGAGCATTAAAAGAAAAAATTCAAGCAGAGAACAAGGAGAGGAATGGGATTTTCGTGTATTTCTTCTTGTCTCTCTTTGCATAACTCCCAACTCAAGTACTGCCATGGCATGGATTTTTCAGTTGACCATGGTCTATGCTTACCTGAGTGGGTTACCCTAAGCAGCAACTTTAGCAATTTGTATTGTTATCCCTATGGGAGTGCATCATGCCTTTTATACACCCCAGCAGTGACATACAGCAGAGTCTGAGAGCACCTGCCCAATACCAAACATCTGCTGCACATGAGATGATATGGCCTCTGGGGCTCATAAAATCGAAAGATAGCCAACATCCAGGGTTAGCAGGTTCTATAAATCTGTGCAGCTATGAAGGGGATGCTTATGTATATTAGGGGTCTAGTGTTTCTCTTAATATCCCATGAAACATAGCTCTGGCCACTGTAGAGAGACTATTGGAATACATGGAATTCAGGTCAGTTTGGCTTGAGTCTTCCATTATTTTACATTATCCAAGGAAGGGCATACAAAGTCCAAGTGGCATTATTTATTTCTCTGCCGCTTAAATATTTCTCTGCTGCTATTTATTATCTGCTGCTTAAATATAGCTCAGAAAATCTTGGATATTTTTTTCCTTCAAAGAGTATTTGAGGGGTGCCTGGGTGGCTCAGTCGGTTAAGCATACGCCTTTAGCTCAGGTCATGATGTCATGGTTTGTGAGTTGGAGCCCCACATCAGGCTCTGTGCTGGTAGCTCGGAGCCTGGAGCCTGCTTCAGATTCTGTGTCTCCCTCTCTCTCTGCCCCTCCCCTGCTCATACTCTGTCTCTCAAAAATAAATAAATGTTAAAAAAATTTAAACAAAAAGAGTATTTGAGGGAATTTTTTCCTGGCAAAGTGAGATACTCACCAATTCTGGGGGATTTTATTAGACATTGTTTTAGCTACTGTGTGTTACCATGGTAGCATCATAAATAATACCCTTTGGTATTATTATCTCTTCTTTGGAAGAGATATACACACTTATTATATGGATAACCCCACTTACGAAAACTGTTGGTGTAGATCATTAAAACGTGTCAGGAGCATAGGCAATTATAAGACGTGCATTGTACTGCAAATGCTCTTTTTTATTAGAAAATCAGCCACAATGTAGCATGTATGCTAGGGGTTGACAGTTTAAAATTTGTGACTAATTATATTTTCACACTTTAAAAAGTATCCATTTACCTACAAAGATGAGCACATTAGTTACTACCAAAAATCTGAAAAGCAGCTTGTAGTTTCTCAGAATGCCCTCTTTTTCTAGGCCCTGGTGACCTCTGCATCAGTTTGGAGGCCCCACCCAACACCCTGGCTTCTAAATGGTTTCTCCTAGTCGTGTCTCCCAGTCTGTTTCCATCTTAGTCACCAATTCCCTTGATCACACATTAGATTTGATTATCAGCACTGATAGCCTCACCCATGATAGCACACAACTATCTACTGGACACTAGCTTGTCAGCTCATTGATGGTCCCTCAGTCACTCTTAGCTCCCACCTGGACCTCCGTCCTCTGCTTTCAAAGCTCTCCATCACCACCTCCGTCTTCTCCTCCTGCCTTGCCCATCCTTGATTCCACGGTGCATCTTTGTATTTGCAGCCTTGACTGAGTCCTCAACCTGCGGAAGCCCCCTAAGCGTCTTCTAAGGTGGAAGTAGCTGGAGGAAACTGGCCGGCTGTGCTGACCTGTTTGTCACATGGTACAGACAGGTGCGCATCACAGTGCAGCGATCCTACTGCGTTTCCCTGCCCCGATGACTTTGCTGTTCCCGAAAAGGCCTCCATGCCTTCTCCTAAATCTCCTTGTCTTCTGCAGTCGCTCTGCCTCTTCGGCTTATGGCTTTATCTGCTACTCAGAGAAGGAGGAGAAGCTCTCAGCCCAGATCTCTCCTCCCAGCATCAAATCTGATCACTCTCTGCCTTGGAGACTGTGTCTGCTGTTGCGTCTTTGTGTTGGTTCCCGTGCTCTCTTGTCTTTGCAGCAACTTCGCTCTTGGGATGGTTACCTTTTCCTCCTGCATTATCCACGTTTCCTTTCTGCAGGATCTTTTGTGACAGGAAATAAACATGCTAGCAAATGAGTAAACAAACTGATAAGAGTAAACAAACTCTACTGTCTCAGAGTCTGTCTGTAGAGTCCTAGTTCTTTTTGCTTTTGGTTTTTTGACAATGAAAAGTTATAAAAGAGTTTTCTATGCTTTTATTGCCACCTCCTAACTTCTGTTAGTAGGGTTTTTTTTTGCCACTTCATTCCATGTTTTCTTTTGTTTATTGTGATATATATGATACATATATGATCATAAGTGTTGTATATGTATCATATATATGTATAATACATATGATCACATATATATCATATGTATTATACATACATATAGTCACTTTGTACTGTTTAACGAGTAATAAGGTGAATACTCACACATCACCCAGCTTATAGAACAGACCATTTCTAGTGCCTTCGAAGCCCTTAAAGATCTCTTTCCAATCTCATCCCTCCTCCTCAACCACCTCCCCCAGAATGCAGCCATCATCCTGAATTCTGCACTTCCTGGCTCCCTTGCACTGAAAGCACACTGTCATCATCATTCTACCCTTGCTAGAAGTCTTAATATCTGCGAGGGCACATCCCACATTGTTAATCTCCTGCAGGAAAATCTTGGCTACTCCTGATCCTTTTAAAATTTACATATGAAATTTGGAATTAATTTATGAAGTTACACACATACACAACTCTGTTGGGATTTTGATCGTAATGGCATTGGATATATAGGTCCTCCTATCCACCAACACAGGAATCTCTAGTTAGCTCTTTTATCTTTCAAATTTTTATCATGAAATTTTTCAAAAGGGGTAAACATTCACCACCTCAATTCAACATTTGTTCAGGTCCTTCCTAAAAAGTCAGGATGGATGCTTAATTTTCCCCCTTGGGTTATCCATTTTCACAATAAGGAACTGGTATAACAATCCCTTCCAGTAATGACAAATTTGTGTAACTGAATTCCTTTGAAAATACATTGCAGATAACATGTGGAAGTCATCTCTAACTGCTTCCCTGAAAAATAAGGAATTCTTTATACAACATCGTACTGTGTCTCTTACGTCTCATCAGGAAGCACACACCTCACTACTTCTCTATATTCAGTCTATATTCAACATCTCAATTGTCTCCAAATTGTATTCTAGAGCCTTTTTTTTTTTCCTAACAGATGTCCAGTCAAGGAGCATGTATTACTTACTTCTTACCAATATGTATCAATATGTCTTTTTATCCTATCACATTCTAGACAAGTGCTGACACATTTATTTTCACAGCATTGACTCCTCCAGGTCAGATGTACTGTTGAATGTTTCATATTCTGAATTTGTCTGCAGATGACCATGTGATGTTGTGAATGCTGTTTGCCTTGTTTCCCCCTCTTGTAAACTGAGGGAGGCCCGAGGGCAGGCTCGGGCTCAGGTTAGACACACTTGGCCCACAAACTCCATCCTGCTTCCCATCGCATCACCCGCGGTGGGGGTGGCCATCTTGTTCCACGGTTAGGATGTTGATGTAGGTCACTTGGTGAAGCTTGTGATCACCAAGTCTTTTTATTATAAAAGTATCACTTTCCCTTTAAAATGAGCAATCAACTTCTAAGGTGGATTTTTGGGTTTGAATTGTGTTCTCCCCCCCCCCCCCCCACACACAAATTGGAGTACTAACCCCTAGTACTTCAGAATGTGACTTATTTGGAGACAGGGTCCATACAGAAGTAATCAAATTAAAATGAGGTCACTAAAGTGGGCCCTTATGCCCAGTGTGACTGGTGTCCTTATATGAAGGGGACATTTGGACAGAGAGACAGATGTGCACACAGGAAAGACAATGTGAAGAGACACAGGGAGGGGATGGCCATCTACGAGCTGAGGAGAGCAGCCTGGACACATCCCTCCCTTGCCCCTTCAGAGAGGGTGTGGTTTTGCCTATATTTTCCCTTTGGATTTTTAGCCTCCAGAACGGTGAGACAATAAATTTCTGTTAAGCCAGCCCAGCATGTGGTACTTGGTTTTGGTAGCCCTAGAAAACTAAAGGCAGTGCTATCTGGCACCATTTAAATATCTCATTGACCATCATCTTCTTTTTTTTTATTTTTTTTTCAACGTTTATTTATTTTTGGGACAGAGAGACAGAGCATGAACGGGGGAGGGGCAGAGAGAGAGGGAGACACAGAATCGGAAACAGGCTCCAGGCTCTGAGCCATCAGCCCAGAGCCCGACGTGGGGCTCGAACTCCCGGACCGCGAGATCGTGACCTGGCTGAAGTCGGACGCTTAACCGACTGCGCCACCCAGGCGCCCCTCATTGACCATCATCTAATTCGAGTGTTTTTCTACATTTCTTATTTTGATATTCCCTCATCATCTGGACATAAAAGAATTTCCTACTATTCTTCCTAAGGAGTTACAATAAATGCACACTTCTCTCTTTACCGATTTGTGGTATAAGCAATCCATGTAATTAATAATTACAGTCAGTGATGGAAAATTAATAGTTTTCTTTTTCTCCCTCTGTTTCATTATTACTATGGGACTTGTATATTTTAAAAATTTATTTGATGTTTTGCAATAAGTTATAGTTGTTATTATTTTTTTTGCTGCTCAAAGTGTCCCCCGTATTTAGTCAGTGGAAACTACTTTAAGAATGTTCTTGGGGAGGGGTGCCTAGTCCCTCCTGCTCAGTCACAGGAGCGTGCAAGTCTTGATCTCAGGATTGTGAGTTCGAACCTCACATTGGGTGTGGAGATCACTAAAATAAATAAATAAACTTTCAAAAAAAATGTTCTTGGGGGAGAAAAAAAATAACAAACTAACTAACCAGCCAGACAAACAAAAGGGATATTTTTGGGTTTGTTAGTCATGTCCCCATTGGTGCTTGATGGCTTCCTTGCTTTGGCAAAGTATGTTCTAAATTCACCTTGTTCTTTTCCTGCCTCAGACCCGAAATCGGCCATTTGTCCAAGGAGCAATGGGATGCATTTGTTTTAGGCCTTTTTGTTATATAAAGCCAGGTTGTATATTTGTAAAACTCATGAGTTTGCTTTAACGTTCCATTTCACATTTAACATCATAAGAATTTTTCTTAACTTACTCGATTGTGTACTTCTTTTCTCATATCTAAAATCTTGGCTCTTAATAAAATTAACATATATCCTTATTTGCTTTATTGTACAACACATATGAGATAGTTCCAGGATTTTCGTACGATATTATGCCTGTATCCAACATTTCCTTGTTCTTACACACAAAAGGCGACATATCATATGTACTGTCCAGCCCATTGCTTTTTTTCCCCCATAGTATATATTATATCCTGGAGATCTCTTCAAATCAGAACAGAGAAATCTTTTTCTTTCTCAAGCTGTATAGTATCACATGTTTGAGTGTGTCATCACTGATAGGTATTTTTTCCCTCAATATTTTACTACTCCAAAGAACCCCATCAGAAAAATCTTTGTGTGTGTTGTTTCTTTCTTTTTGTGAAGGCCTATTTGTAAGGTATATTCCTAGAGGGAATATTTCTAAGTCAAAGGGTAACTCACATTTTTTATTTCCATCCTGAAAATTCTTTTAAGAAAAAGAATTTAAAAAAACAGGAATGTAGCCATAATTATCATACCAATAAGAAAATTGGTTATTCAAACAGACAAGGTACTGTCCTCTCTTTGCTTAGATAATTTGTACAGGAAGTGGGAATCCTGGGGAGAACACTGGAGAGTAACCAATAAGGTGAAATTTCTTTTTTTTTTTTTTTTTTTTTAGTTTTTATTTATTTTGAGAGTGGGGGGGCAGAGAGAGAGAAAGAGAGCGAGCAGGGGAATGGCAGAGAGAGGGGGAGGAGAGAGAGAGAATCCCAAGCAGGCTCCACGCTGTCAGTGTAGAGCCTGATGTGGGGCTTGATCTCACAAACTGTGAGATAATGACCTGAGCCAAGATCAAGAACCAGACACCTAACCGACGGAGCCACCCAGACACCCCAAGGTGAAATTTCAAGCCACTTGGAGGGCATGTTCTGAAGGAAGACTGAGGGATTGCATTTAGCCAGTGGATCCTTTGATGTCCTGGTGTTTGATGAAGCAGGAAGACTTTTGGACATGAAATTGGAAGCAGATGTAAAAAACCATTCTGGAGATTTTTCTGAAGCAAAGGGGGGAAATCTTCCCCCAGCTACTCTGCACTCAGGAATCTGGGTTCCACTCTGGACCTCTGTGAGGAGAAGGGGGCTCCAGCCACCCCACCTGCCTATGTGTGCCCCACATAGTCTGTACGGGAAAAGAGAACACAGTGTCTACACGGGGTGTACGGGAGAAGAGAACACACGGTGCATTTTCTTCAAAACCAGAACCAGGAAAATCATTTTGTTATTCAGTCCTTGTGACTTGTTGGAATATCATGGGGAGCTCTGGAAAACTATGGACACTCTGGAAGGATTGTCAACATCATATGAAATGGAAACGCAGATTCTAGAAATTGCAAAGTGGAATTTTAAAGTTTACTGATGTGGTGGCTCAGGAAACAGCTGTTCCTAAAGTGAACTGAATTCTGCAGTGGATTCCACCAGCCACACAGATGGTCTTGTAGTACACTTCTGTGGCCGGATCATCCAGTATGGTGGTAGAAGCCAAGCTCTGGGATTTTTACATTCCAGGAAGAGGCATTCATCAGTTTTCTTTTAACAAACAAGCAGACCAAAATGTACATGGAAGAAACCTCAGAAAAACACTGGGTTTTTTTTTTTACAAGGCCTTACCATTCCATGACCCTGGAACATAGAGCTGTGTTTAGAAGGGCAACGAAAGTTTTTTTGTGTTGTATGTTTAAGATTATGCAAATCATGAATACAACATCTTCAAATTTAAGAATCTTGAGTTTTTTAGTCTTGGCAAGACTCTGTCCTCCCAAGGATGCCCAAAATGGTAGGAGAAAGGGAAAAGTAGTTAGTAGATTTTGTGGTTATGAAAATGGAAGCAGAGAGTTCCATTTAAAGATAAAAAATGAGGAGGCGCAGGAAGATGGCGGCGTAGGAGGACGCTGGGCTCACCGCGCGTCCTCCTGATCACTTAGATTCCACCTACACCTGCCTAAATAACCCAGAAAACCGCCAGAGGATTAGCAGAACGGAGTCACCGGACCCAAGTGCAGACGAGAGGCCCACGGAAGAGGGTAGGAAGGGCGGCGAGGCGGTGCGCGCTCCACGGACTGGCGGGAGGGAGCCGGGGCGGAGGGGCAGCTCGCCAGCCAAGCAGAGCCCCTGAGTCCGGCTTGCAAAAGCGGAGGGGCCTGACGGACTGTGTTCCGACAGCAAGCGCGACTTAGCGTCTGGGAGGTCATAAGTTAACAGCTCTGCTCGGAAAGCGGGAAGGCTGGAGGACAAAGGGAGGGTGAGCTGCGGAGCCCCCGGACGACAGAGCTCAGTTTGGCGGGGAACAAAGGCTCTCGCCAGCGCCATCTCCCCCGCCCATCCCCCAGCCAAAATCCCAAAGGGAACCGGTTCCGGCCAGGGAAATTGCTCGCTCCGCGCAAACACCCAACTCTGTGCTTCTGCGGAGCCAAACCTCCGGCAGCGGATCTGACTCCCTCCGGCTACCACAGGGCCCCTCCTGAAGTGGATCACCTAAGGAGAAGCGAGCTAAGCCTGCCCCCCCTCCCGCCGTGCACCTTGCCTTCCCACCCCAGCTAATACGCCAGATCCCCAGCATCACAAGCCTGGCAGTGTGCAAGTAGCCCAGACGGGCCACGCCACCCCACAGTGAATCCCGCCCCTAGGAGAGGGGAAGAGAAGGCACACACCAGTCTGACTGTGGCCCCAGCGGTGGGCTGGGGGCAGACATCAGGACTGACTGCGGCCCCGCCCACCAACTCCAGTTATACACCACAGCACAGGGGAAGTGCCCTGCAGGTCCTCACCACACCAGGGACTATCCAAAATGACCAAGCGGAAGAATTCCCCTCAGAAGAATCTCCAGGAAATAACAACAGCTAATGAGCTGATCAAAAAGGATTTAAATAATATAACAGAAAGTGAATTTAGAATAATAGTCATAAAATTAATCGCTGGGCTGGAAAACAGTATACAGGACAGCAGAGAATCTCTTGCTACAGAGATCAAGGGACTAAGGAACAGTCACGAGGAGCTGAAAAACGCTTTAAAGGAAATGCAAAACAAAATGCAAACCACCACAGCTCGGATGGAAGAGGCAGAGGAGAGAATAGGTGAACTAGAAGATAAAGTTATGGAAAAAGAGGAAGCTGAGAAAAAGAGAGATAAAAAAATCCAGGAGTATGAGGGGAAAATTAGAGAACTAAGTGATACACTAAAAAGAAATAATATACGCATAATTGGTATTCCAGAGGAGGAAGAGAGAGGGAAAGGTGCTGAAGGGGTACTTGAAGAAATAATAGCTGAGAACTTCCCTGAACTGGGGAAGGAAAAAGGCATTGAAATCCAAGAGGCACAGAGAACTCCCTTCAGACGTAACTTGAATCGATCTTCTGCACGACATATCATAGTGAAACTGGCAAAATACAAGGATAAAGAGAAAATTCTGAAAGCAGCAAGGGGTAAACGTGCCCTCACATATAAAGGGAGACCTATAAGACTCGTGACTGATCTCTCTTTTGAAACTTGGCAGGCCAGAAAGAATTGGCACGAGATTTTCAGGGTGCTAGACAGCAAAAATATGCAGCCGAGAATCCTTTATCCAGCAAGTCTGTCATTTAGAATAGAAGGAGAGATAAAGGTCTTCCCAAACAAACAAAAACTGAAGGAATTTGTCACCACTAAACCAGCCCTACAAGAGATCCTAAGGGGGACCCTGTGAGACAAAGTACCAGAGACATCACTACAAGCATAAAACATACAGACATCACAATGACTCTAAACCCGTATCTTTCTATAATAACACTGAATGTAAACGGATTAAATGCGCCAACCAAAAGACATAGGGTATCAGAATGGATAAAAAAACAAGACCCATCTATTTGCTGTCTACAAGAGACTCATTTTAGACCTGAGGACACCTTTAGATTCAGAGTGAGGGGATGGAGAACTATTTATCATGCTACTGGAAGCCAAAAGAAAGCTGGAGTAGCCATACTTATATCAGACAAACTAGACTTTAAATTAAAGGCTGTAACAAGAGATGAAGAAGGGCATTATATAATAGTTACAGGGTCTATCCATCAGGAAGAGCTAACAATTATAAATGTCTATGCGCCGAATACCGGAGCCCCCAAGTATATAAAACAATTACTCATAAACAGAAGCAACCTTATTGATAAGAATGTGGTAATTGCAGGGGACTTTAACACCCCACTTACAGAAATGGATAGATCATCTAGACACACAGTCAATAAAGAAACAAGGGCCCTGAATGAGACATTGGATCAGATGGACTTGACAGATATATTTAGAACTCTGCATCCCAAAGCAACAGAATATACTTTCTTCTCGAGTGCACATGGAACATTCTCCAAGATAGATCATATACTGGGTCACAAAACAGCCCTTCATAAGTTTACAAGAATTGAAATTATACCATGCATACTTTCAGACCACAATGCTATGAAGCTTGAAATCAACCACAGGAAAAAGTCTGGAAAACCTCCAAAAGCATGGAGGTTAAAGAACACCCTACTAACGAATGAGTGGGTCAACCAGGCAATTAGAGAAGAAATAAAAAAATATATGGAAACAAACGAAAATGAAAATACAACAATCCAAACGCTTTGGGACGCAGCGAAGGCAGTCCTGAGAGGAAAATACATTGCAATCCAGGCCTATCTCAAGAAACAAGAAAAATCCCAAATACAAAATCTAACAGCACACCTAAAGGAACTAGAAGCAGAACAGCAAAGGCAGCCTAAACCCAGCAGAAGAAGAGAAATAATAAAGATCAGAGCAGAAATAAACAATATAGAATCTAAAAAAACTGTAGAGCAGATCAACGAAACCAAGAGTTGGTTTTTTGAAAAAATAAACAAAATTGACAAACCTCTAGCCAGGCTTCTCAAAAAGAAAAGGGAGATGACCCAAATAGATAAAATCATGAAAGAAAATGGAATTATTACAACCAATCCCTCAGAGATACAAACAATTATCAGGGAATACTATGAAAAATTATATGCCAACAAATTGGACAACCTGGAAGAAATGGACACATTCCTGAACACCCACACTCTTCCAAAACTCAATCAGGAGGAAATAGAAAGCTTGAACAGACCCATAACCAGTGAAGAAATTGAATCGGTTATCAAAAATCTCCCAACAAATAAGAGTCCAGGACCAGATGGCTTCCCAGGGGAGTTCTACCAGACATTTAAAGCAGAGATAATACCTATCCTTCTCAAGCTATTCCAAGAAATAGAAAGGGAAGGAAAACTTCCAGACTCATTCTATGAAGCCAGTATTACTTTGATTCCTAAACCAGACAGAGACCCAGTAAAAAAAGAGAACTACAGGCCAATATCCCTGATGAATATGGATGCAAAAATTCTCAATAAGATACTAGGAAATCGAATTCAACAGCATATAAAAAGAATTATTCACCATGATCAAGTGGGATTCATTCCTGGGATGCAGGGCTGGTTCAACATTCGCAAATCAATCAACGTGATACATCACATTAACAAAAAAAAAAGAGAAGAACCATATGATCCTGTCAATCGATGCAGAAAAGGCCTTTGACAAAATCCAGCACCCTTTCTTAATAAAAACCCTTGAGAAAGTCGGGATAGAAGGAACATACTTAAAGATCATAAAAGCCATTTATGAAAAGCCCACAGCTAACATCATCCTCAACGGGGAAAAACTGAGAGCTTTTTCCCTGAGATCAGGAACACGACAGGGATGCCCACTCTCACCGCTGTTGTTTAACATAGTGCTGGAAGTTCTAGCATCAGCAATCAGACAACAAAAGGAAATCAAAGGCATCAAAATTGGCAAAGATGAAGTCAAGCTTTCGCTTTTTGCAGATGACATGATATTCTACATGGAAAATCCGATAGACTCCACCAAAAGTCTGCTAGAACTGATACATGAATTCAGCAAAGTTGCAGGATACAAAATCAATGTCCAGAAATCAGTTGCATTCTTATACACTAATAAGGAAGCAACAGAAAGACAAATAAAGAAAATGATCCCATTCACAATTGCACCAAGAAGCATAAAATACCTAGGAATAAATCTAACCAAAGATGTAAAGGATCTGTATGCTGAAAACTATAGAAAGCTTATGAAGGTAATTGAAGAAGACTTAAAGAAATGGAAAGACATTCCCTGCTCATGGATTGGAAAAATAAATATTGTCAAAATGTCAATACTACCCAAAGCTATCTACACATTCAATGCAATCCCAATCAAAATTGCACCAGCATTCTTCTCGAAATTAGAACAAGCAATCCTAAAATTCATATGGAACCACAAAAGGCCCCGAATAGCCAAAGGAATTTTGAAGAAGAAGACCAAAGCAGGAGGCATCACAATCCCAGACTTTAGCCTCTACTACAAAGCTGTCATCATCAAGACAGCATGGTATTGGCACAAAAACAGACACACAGACCAATGGAATAGAATAGAAACCCCAGAACTAGACCCACAAACGTATGGCCAACTCATCTTTGACAAAGCAGGAAAGAACATCCAATGGAAAAAAGACAGCCTCTTTAACAAATGGTGCTGGGAGAACTGGACAGCAACATGCAGAAGGTTGAAACTAGACCACTTTCTCACACCATTTACAAAAATAAACTCAAAATGGATAAAGGACCTAAATGTGAGACAGGAAACCATCAAAACCTTAGAGGAGAAAGCAGGAAAAGACCTCTCTGACCTCAGCCGTAGCAATCTCTTCCTCGACACATCCCCAAAGGCAAGGGAATTAAAAGCAAAAGTGAATTACTGGGACCTTATGAAGATAAAAAGCTTCTGCACAGCAAAGGAAACAACCAACAAAACTAAAAGGCAACCAACGGAATGGGAAAAGATATTTGCAAATGACATATCGGACAAAGGGCTAGTATCTAAAATCTATAAAGAGCTCACCAAACTCCACACCCGAAAAACAAATAACCCAGTGAAGAAATGGGCAGAAAACATGAATAGACACTTCTCTAAAGAAGACATCCAGATGGCCAACAGGCACATGAAAAGATGTTCAGCGTCGCTCCTTATCGGGGAAATACAAATCAAAACCACACTCAGGTATCACCTCACGCCAGTCAGAGTGGCCAAAATGAACAAATCAGGAGACTATAGATGCTGGAGAGGATGTGGAGAAACGGGAACCCTCTTGCACTGTTGGTGGGAATGCAAATTGGTGCAGCCGCTCTGGAAAGCAGTGTGGAGGTTCCTCAGAAAATTAAAAATAGACCTACCCTATGACCCAGCAATAGCACTGCTAGGAATTTATCCAAGGGATACAGGAGTACTGATGCATAGGGGCACTTGTACCCCAATGTTCATAGCAGCACTCTCAACAATAGCCAAATTATGGAAAGAGCCTAAATGTCCATCAACTGATGAATGGATAAAGAAATTGTGGTTTATATACACAATGGAGTACTATGTGGCAATGAGAAAAAATGAAATATGGCCCTTTGTAGCAACGTGGATGGAACTGGAGAGTGTAATGCTAAGTGAAATAAGCCATACAGAGAAAGACAGATACCATATGGTTTCACTCTTATGTGGATCCTGAGAAACTTAACAGGAACCCATGGGGGAGGGGAAGGAAAAAAAAAAAAGAGGTTAGAGTGGGAGAGAGCCAAAGCATAAGAGACTGTTAAAAACTGAGAACAAACTGAGGGTTGATGGGGGGTGGGAGGGAGGGGAGGGTGGGTGATGGGTATTGAGGAGGGCACCTTTTGGGATGAGCACTGGGTGTTGTATGGAAACCAATTTGTCAATAAATTTCATAAAAAAAAAAAATAAAGATAAAAAATGAGACAAAAGCAGAGGGAGAAGCTTCTGGAGCAGTAAAGAAAAGAAAAAGTAAACAGCAAGCAAAGGGAGAAAAGAAATTGTAAAAAAAAGTAACTCCGTTACAGCAGAACCCCCTAAAAAGGAAAAGATTGGGGGGGGGGAGTAAATGAAAAACGAGGAAAAGGGAGATGATCCGGCAGGACACAGAACAACTTCTGAAAGATAACAAATGACTTGAAAGTTACAAAAGAGATTAGAACTCTAGAAGAACTTGATCTCAAGTGGCGAGAGAGAATCCAAGCAGGGTCCGGGTCCTGAGCTGTCAGCCCATAGCCCAACATGGGGCTCAAACTCACTAACCGAACCATGAGATCATGACCCGAGCCAAAGCCAGACGCTCAACCGACTGAACCACCCAGGTGCCCTACTTTGTCTGTTTTCTGTGGGGAAGCTTGCTCCTGAAGACTAGTTCACCACACTGCCAGAAAGACATCCATTCTGTTTGATTTTGGGCTCCTTCTGGCGGCCTCCCCCCAGTATTGAAAGCTTTCACCCTGGTGCACCGACGACTTCCATGAACCAAGCCTGTTGGGCACCTCGCTGGACAGGTCAGCAACTTTCGACCCAAAGAGGTGTTCCCTCCCACTTGAAATGCTTTCTGTTCTTGGTGTCCAGGACACCACGTCTCCTGGTTACACTCCGTCTCACAGCCTCCCCTTCTGTCTTCCTCGCTGACTCACCCTCGTCTGGCAGACTCTAAGTGTTATGGCGCTTGGCCTCAGGCTCCCCCTCTTTTTTTGGTGATTTCTTTTAGCCCTGTGATATTACACACCACCTTCAGCGCTGCTGATGTGAATCTGTGCATCTCCCCTGAACTCCAGACCCATACATTCAACTGCTTATTTGGCATTGCCCCTTGGGTATTATTAATAGGAATCTTCCATTAAGATTCCAACATACGACTCTTCGTACCTTCCACCTCCTACAAGTCTCTTCTGTCCTTGTTTTTCTCATTTCTGAACGTTCCTGCCATCGGTGCTCAAATCAGACCCTAGGCATCATCCAGATTCCTCCTTTCCCCTCGTACCCCACCCGTGGCAGCCAACCCCCCAGCCAGCTCCAACTCCCAAACATACTGTGGGTTCTTCCACTTTTATCTTACTTTTTTTTAATTTTTAATTTTTTTAAAAAGTTTGTTCTGTGAGAGAGAGAGAGAGAGAGAACGTGAGTGGGGGGAGGAGCAGAGAGAGAGAGAGAGAGAGTATCCCAAGAGCAGAGAGTATCCCAAGCAGGCTCTGCGCCATCAGCACAGAGCCCAGTGTGGGCCTCTATCCCATGAACCACGAGATCATGACTTCAGTGGAAGACGAGAGTCAGTTAACCAACTGAGCCACCCAGGCGCCTCTTACTTTGATCTTCTTAAGTCATTTGTCTCTTGACTATATTGATGAATAGGTGGCCTCTGGACTATTCTCCCTGATGCTTCTCTTTCCCTCTTAAAATTAATTCTCCAACAGCAGCCACAGAAATAGTTTGGAAGAGTAAAATCATACTCCATTAACTTTTTTTTAAATGTTGATTTATTTTTGAGAGAGAGAGACACATAGCATGAGCAGGGGAGGGCAGAGAGAGTGGGAGAGACAGAATCTGAAGCAGGCTCCAGGCTTTGAGCTGCCAGCACAGAGCCTGACATGGGGCTTGAACTCATGAGCTGTGAGATTATGACCTGAGCCAAAGTTGGATGCTTAACCGACTGAACCACCCAGATGGCCCTCCTCCGTATTTCACTCCCTAATACTTTTAGGAGAACATAGCAGGTTTGATGATAAGTGAGGAAACTAATGGAGGTGGTGGTCTGGAAGGATTGGGCAATTGTTACACATGGGGAACTGAACAAATATGTAAATATACTGAAGTTATGGGGAGTCAGGTTTCTCATTGTCAGTGAAGGGGGTTACAAGTATAAAAGGGAAAAATGAGAATAAGTCTGGGATGTTGATTGAAGTTTGTGTTAGAGTGAACTCAGATTTCTTATATAAAAAGATTGATGTGGAGAGAGAGAGAGAGAGAGAGAGAGAGAGAGAGAGAGAGAGAGAGAAAGGTGTTTATTTCCTAGCTTTGTGCATGGGGAGGGTCTGGGAGAAGTAATACTTTGGTAAAATGAGCATGCTTAGCACTTAGGGGTTGGCTTCTAAATAGTATTCTCTACTGAAAAAAAAAAAGTAGTCCTTAGAGGGAAGCCTAATTCTAGGATAGAGGCAGAGATACTATGAGATGTGCCTAGAACATTTCATTGTGTTATAATATAGGGAAACTCTCACATATAAATGGGGACATGCAGGAGGAAAAAGAAGCTAGTTTGGAGGTGCTCCAAGTGGCTATAACTGGCAGAATTTAAACACCAAAACAAGTAGTAAAAGTAACTATTATAATACTTAGAAAAAAACAAGAATCTGTGAGTCTGTACTAATACTGGTAAATGAATGAATGCATACAGGAGAAGAGAAAGTTCTTCCTTTCAATACAGTGCCAACCAATAAATGTAGAAGAAAACCACCATTTGGCAGCCAACATAGCAACTAAAGACAGTTGCTTCAGGCAGGAGTTATTGATAGCTGCTAAAACTAGCAGGTGAAAGCTTGCTGAAGAGCAAGATACTCGCATGGTCTCAAAGTATGTCCTTATTAGATACTTCTTAGTTATAACAGGGAAGCTGTGACTTTATAGTGGACACACATGGTGGGCACCACCATGATCAAGTGACCAAAGGAAGCACCACAGGGCAACTCAAAATTGGGCACCTCTTGATAGAATACAATGTGAACTCAGTATCCCTTCTGATATTCTGATACGATATTCCTGCCCTAGATGCATAATTTGGATCCAGTAATTAAGAAACATTAGACAAGCCCATGTTGAGGGCCATTCTACTAAACAGATGGCCCATAATCTTCAAAAATAGCAAGGTTATGAAGGTCAAGGAAAGGCTGAGAAACTGTTCTAGGTCAAAGGAGACTGGAGACACATGACATCTGGGACAGTGCATGGTGCTGGATTGAATTGGTGAAACTTGAAAGGGTTCTGTGGATTGTATGGTGTTAATTTTCTGATTTTGATAGTTGCACTGTGGTTTTGTACTATGTTTATGTAGGAGAGGTTTTTTGTTTTTGTTTTTGTTTTTGTTTTAATCATTTAAGGCCAATGGGACATAATATCTGCAACTTATTCTCAAATGGTTCAGAGTGAAAACTAGTCCAATTACATCGTGCCACCTTCCTGCCTTAAATCTTTCAATATTGTTCTGCGGTACTGAAGGTAAAATGCATCTCATCAGCCTGGGTTTACAAGACCCTTATGGTTTACCCCTGCTTCCTTTCTAGTCTTGTCTCATGAGTTCTTGCCTACTGAAATTCCACCCGAAGCAACATAACATGCTGTTCCCATTCCCTGGAATCCTTCTCCTCCTGCCTTCCCTTGGTCAGGATCTTCAGTTCTTAGATGACATGTCACTTCTTCAAGGACACCTTCCTCATCTTCCCTCATCAGAGGCACCAGCCCCCAGTCACCATCATGTCAGCCTGTTCATTGTCAACATCATACATTACTTTGCTAATTTGTTGCTTATTTATTATTTGCCTCTTCTGTTAGAATATGAGCTCCAGGAGGAGAAATCACATCTGTCTTATTCGATACTCAGTCCTCATTGGAAAGATACTGTTGAGATAGACTCCAAATAAATACCTGTTTCTGAATGAATTTTAGTCAGCCCTGCATTTTATTTATTCTTTTTTAAGGCTTATTTATTTTGAGAAAGAGCAGTGGGGGAAGGGACAGAGAGAGAGAGAATTCCATACAGGCTCTGCACTGTCAGCACAGAGCTTGATGTGGGGCTCAGACTCATGAGCTGTGGGCTCATGACATGAGCTGAAATCAAGAGTTGGACGCACAACGACTGAGCCATCCAGGCAACCCACACCCCTGCATTTTAATCCTCGGGTAATCAAGCTAATGCAAAACCTTTGTGCCAAAGTATTTCCCTATCAAATTTTCCACGAAGTATGACTTAATTCATTTTAGCTTGAGGAACTGAAGCATACTGAGACGTATTTCAATCATTAATTTATTGTTCCTCTCTGCTAAGACAAGTTCTTACCTAAGGACTTAAGCGCTTATTATGAAATGACAGGTGATGTCATTAAAAGTCTTGGTGTCCATTGCTGGAACCCTTCATGGGACCTGGGCTTTGGAGGAGTAGCTCCCTCCTATTAATGACTTTTTCTGTACCTTCTATCAGCCACAGACCCAGCCTCAGTCTCCACTATCCAAAAGTAAACTAATAGTTTTAATATGTGTTCCAAGGAAAGTCTTTCCTTCATTTAAATAGTTATTTTTCAATATAATATCATTATGGAAAATGCAAATTTTTATTAATGAGTGCATCCCACAATGTTAAGAATAGTGTATAAAATAATGTAGAGTGTTCTGTTGTTAAAGAAGATAATATATAATTCACACCTCTGGCCTTGGCCATGTCATCATAAATATGGCACAGAGAATCATATCATTCTGTGTCAATTGGATATCAAAGCCAATGTGGTTTTCCATGTCAATAAGAGACAGCTTTTGGTGGATGTGTGCTGTGGGTTCACAGGCCACAAACCATGGACCATGGGCTCACTGGGATTGATTCATTTCCAGATCCTCTTTTGGTTTGTACTATTTCTGGATTGAACTTGGTAGATAGGCTGCTGCACTATAGCATTACTTTTTTTAATTTTATGATGCTTTCACACATACGAGGCCTTGCTAATCCTAGAGAGACTGCCCCTCTTAGGGCTAGCTGATTTCTAGAGATAGCAAACAACTTGTCTGTAGGCGTGACTTTCATATTTGAACCAACCCCTCCAAAGCCCCAACCCCCCAACTACCTCCTCTATGTAACTCTTATAAAACCAAACCAATATTTCTTCTGCCCTAAATCACCCCAGGGCCAGGTACAGACCCCTCTCACCCAGAGCTCACTGAAGTTATTCACACTATCCAATCCTAATGATCCAGTCATGGCTCAGACTTGCCTACCCCACCTTGCCCATTCCTTCCCATGAAACCACAGTAAAGGCTGTGGCCCATTCTCTGCCCTCACTCCTGTGACCCGAATGACCCTGGTGCTTCCCCATGTGGCCCTGCATGTGGCCCCGCATGTCCCCTCCTCTTGGGAATTTCAAGTAATAAACTCTTCTTTGAAGGCAGTTGTAACCTTGTCTGTCACCTTACCACACCTGACAAAAACAAATCCCAGGTACATTTTAAGACAGTTACACAGCAGAGAGAGAGAAAAAAAAAGGGATGAGCATCTTCAGAATCCCCAAGGACATCTGGTCTTGTTTTTTGACATATTTGGCAGCTGACAAAACTGTGCTTGCTCATTCTTTTTAGTTCTTTTTTTCCCCTCTTTTTGTGCAGATTCATATATAGCAGTGAGCTTTGGCAGGAGGTAGTCTTGGTCCTACTGTAACCTCTAGGGAAGGCTCATTCTCCAGTCCATGCATACCTGGAGTTTGATACAAAAGGAAAGCATTTGCACGCAGGCAAGCACTTGACACATCACAAGGTCATAGCACTTCATTTGTGTTGGAAGTAGAGCAGATCCATGGAAATATAGAATGCACCCCCTTCCCCAATGCAAGGGGAACACAGGCCCTTGGATGCATATGATGGTGGAAAGTGGATTTTTATTAAAAACTTTGATTGAAAAATGCGACATATCAGATAGCAGAAGGCCAGAAATGGGTTGATTTAAAAGATTTCCCAGGGGATGGTCCCCAAGGTATTTTGTATGCAGAGTTGATAAAACTTGATAATGAAGCACTAAAGATCAAAATTGTTCAAACAATAGCTGGGCTTAAATAAGCAATTTAGAACTCGGCTGGTATAGGGCCCTGGGTGGTAGGGTAAAGCAGAGAGGGAGAGAAAAACTTCCAGGAAGGGGCTTGGAGATGAAGGAGATTCCTTGGAGCCCTTGAAATATCTGAGGGTATTGCTGCTTGCTTGAGGTTTGAGCAGCTCGCGGTCTTAGTTTGCTTTCAAGTTCTGCCACTTACCAGATGCTGGTCTCTGGGCAAACTTCTCGTCTCTTGTTCATCACCTGACCTGTGACAATGACAGTGGTTATGCAGGGGTGCTGAAAAGATGAAGGCTTTCCACTGGAAAATTCCAGAGGCCGAGAAGAGCACATTCCCAGGGACTTGAGGGCATCCCCATTGGGAGAAATTTCTTAGTAGACTCATGTATTATCTTAAAATACCTATGAAGATTTCACTCTGCACCATATTTGGAATAGTGAGGAACATCAGTAAATGTTAGCTTTTGTTCCTCTTTTGCCTAGAAATGTCATCCTATCAGTTTGCTATAGATTCCAATATGCCCTGGTGTTCTAAAGGGTCTTCCTGAAAGCCACAGATAACAAATGAAGTGTGTTGTGTATCCTTATTAACATCCATGAATATATTAGTGCAGATTTATTTACATGTTTTGTTGAGAATTGATGAAAAGATGGATCTACTATGAGGTTAGATTGGGTGATAGAATAAAAGCAGGTGTTTGGGGCAACAAACAGGGAAGAATTAAGGGGTCTCAGGCTTTGAGCTTGGCCTTTTGCATAAATACATGGACAGAAAGGGGAATAGAAAGTGCATGGGGACATACACCCTCCTTGAACTTACCATAGAAATAATGCAACTGTGAAAAAATAGACTTGTCAGAAGAAGAAATAGCAGCTACAAAATATAGGGAATATAAGATGTGCTTCCATTTGATCTAAGATGTAAAATTGAAAAAAAGTTGCTTTTAAAAAGGTAGGGAACAAAAACAAGCAACGAAGAGAGCTTTGCTATAACTCAGCTGTTAAGTGTCTGTCGTGATGGGTCTTGGAATGTGTCTCCCCCTGCTCTTCATCAGCGCCTGATATTTTAGCAATGGCTGATTGTGGTCCCATCTCCCTCCCTGTGCAAACCCACACACATGGCTTTATTTGCACAATCCCTTGAAATTAGGGGAATGAGCTGATATTGATTTGAGATTGACAGAGCTGAAGCCAGGTACATGCAGAGGGGAATAGGCCAAGAGGGAAGGGGAGGGCACGCAGTGTGTTCTGGCATGGGGGCATCAGAAAGGTGGCTGGGCAGGTAATGGGTAAGAACACAGATTTCACCTGGGTGCCGAATCCTGTGCAGATGGGTGACCTCAGTGAACCATATACAAAATGGCAAAACAGAAGTGCTTGTTACTCTTAACCTGGAGTGTGAGACTTTTCACCCCAGATCTCCCTCTGCTGGACCAATCAATGTAGCTAGTTGTCTCCTAGGCTGAGAAGCAGAGGATGCCATCTAAATCAGCAAGTCTTGACTTCGTGGAATGTGGAAGAAAGGTTCTGAGGTGTGCAAGACCCAAGAGTGAGTTGAGTGGGAGCCAGGGTCCAAGGGAGGGTCTTTGGACCATTTAGGGAGAGACCTAGTAGGGAGGAAAACTGAGAGTGCCCAAACTCAGCAGTTGTTAATGGTTGCTGGGTTTTTCTTTGTAAATAATTTTTATTGTGGTAAAATAGACATAAATAACATTTACCATTTTCACCACTTGTAAGTGTGCAGTTCAGTGGTATTAAGTACACTCACATTGATGTACAACCATGGCCACCATCTATCCATAGGACTCTTTCCATCTTGCAAAACTGTACTTCTGTACCCATTTTTGCCCCCCCCCCCTTGGCAATCTGGTTCTACTTTCTATCTGTGAATCGGGCTGCCCTAGGTACCTCGTATAGATGGAATCATGCAGTATTAGTCATGTGTGACTGGCTTACTTCACTTAGCATAACGCCTTTGGGGTTCATTCATGTTATAGCACATGTCAGAATTCCTGTCCTTTTTCAGACTGACTAATGTTCCATTTTATTGATGTATATGGATGATTGGGTATATTCACATAAACATTTTGTTTATGCATTCATCCATTGATTTGGATGGTCTCTACTACCTCTCGGCTGTTGTGAACAATGCTGCTAAGAACATGAGTGTATAAATCTCTGTTGGAATCCCTGCTTTCCATTCTTTTGGATATATGCCTAGAAGTAGCATTGCTGGATCATATGGGAATTCTATTTTTAATTATTTGAGGAACTTTTGTACCATTTTCCACAGTGGCTGCACTATTTTACATCACCACCAGTAATGTACAAGGGTTCCAATTTCTCCACGTCCTTGTCAACAACTTTTTTCCCCCATTTTTGCATACTAGCCATTCTAATGAGCGTGAAGTCCTATCTCACTGTGGTTTTGACTTGAGTTTCCTTAGTGTTGTTCAGTATTACTTGTATGTCATCATCTTTGGAGAAATGTCTACTCAAGTCATTTTTTAGTCATGTCATTTATTTTGTTTGTTGTTGAGCTATTCATCTAGTCGTTTATTTACCAAGTCTCTCTCACCCTCCCAAGGTATCAGTCTCTCTCTCTCTCTCTCTTTTTTTTTTTTTTTTGGTAGAGGCAAGAATTTTTTTACTTAAATTTTTTTTTGCTTTTCAAATTTTTATTTAAATTCTAGTTAGTTAACATATGGTTCAATATTGGTTTCAGGCATAGAATTCAGTGATTAATCACTTACATGTAACACGCAGTGCTCATCATAATAAGTGCCCTCCTTGATATCCATCACCCATTTAGCCCATCCCCCACCCTCCATCAACCCTCAGTTTGTTCTCTATTGTTAAGAGTCTCTTATGGTTTGCTTCCCTCTCTGTCTCTTTTTTTCCTTCCCATATGTTCATCTATTTTGTTTCTTAAATTCCACATATGACTGTAATCATACGGTATTTGTCTTTCTCTGATTGACGTATTTCACTTAGCATAATACACTCTAGCCCTATCCACGTCATTGCAAATGGCAAGATTCTTTTTGATGACTGAGTGATATTCCATTAAACACAAATGCACACACACCACATCTTCTTTATCCATTCATCAGTCAGCAGACATTTGGGCTTTCCTCATAGTTTGGCTATTGTTGATAATGGTGCTATAAACATCAGAGTGCATGTACCCCCGTTGAATCTGTATTTTCGTATGCCTTGGGTAAATACCTAGTAGTGCAATTGTTGGGTCGTAAGGTAGTTCTATTTTTAACTTTTGAGAACCTCCATACTGTTTTCCACAGTGGCTGCACTAGTTTTCCCACCAACAGTCCAAGAGGATTCCCCTATCTCCTTATCCTCACCAACATCTGTTGTTTCCTGTGTTTTAGCCATTTGACAAATGTCAGGTGGTATCTTTTCGTGGTTCTGATTTGTATTTCCCCGATAATGAATGATGTTGAGCATGTTTTCATGTGTCTGTTAGCCATCTGGATATCTTCTTTGGAAAAATGTCTATTCATGCCTTCTGCCCATTTCTTTTTTTAAAAAAAATTTTTAACGTTTATTTATTTTTGAGAGACAGAAAGAGACAGAGCATGAGTAGGGGAGGGGCAGAGAGAGACACACAGAATCCGAAGCAGGCTCCAAGCTCTAAGCTGTCAACATAGAGCCCGATGTGGGGCTCAAACACACAGACCATGAGTTCATGACCTGGGCCCAAGTTGACCACTTAACCGACTGAACCACCCAAGGTGCCCAGCCTTCTGCCCATTTCTTAACTGCATTATTTGTTTTTTGGGTGTTGAGTTTGATAAGTTCCTTATAGGTTTTGGATACTAATATTTTATCAGATTAAGTCATTTGCAAATACCTTCTCCCAATACATCATTTGCCTTTTAGTTTTTTAGTGTTTCCTTCGCTGTGCAGAAACTTTTTATCTTGATGAAGTTCCAATATTTTATGTTTGCTTTTGTTTCCTTTCCTCTGGTGATGTGTCTAGTAAGAAGTTGCTCTGGCCAAGGTCAAAGAGCTGTTTCCTGTCTCACATTTAGGTCTTCCCACCATCTTGAATTTATTTTTGTGTATGGTGTAAGAAAGTGGTCCAGTTTCATTCTTCTGCATGTCACCGTCCAGTTTTCCCAACACCATTTGTTGAAGAGACTTTCTTTTTTCCATTAGATTCCTGCTTTGTTAAAGACGAGTTCACCATATAGTTGTGGGCTCGTTTCTGGGTTTTCTGTTCTGTTCCATTGATCCATGTGTCTGTTTTTGTGCCAGTACCATACTATCTTGATGATTATAGCTTTGTAATATAGCTTGAAGTCTGGAATTGTGGTACCTCCAGCTTTGTTTTTCTTTTTCAGGATTGCTTTGGCTATTTGGGATCTTTTGTGGTTCCATACAAATTTTAAGATTGTTTGTTTTATCTCTGTGAAAAATGCTGGTGGTATTTTGATAGGGATTGCATCGAATGTGTGGATTGCTTTGAGTAGTGTAGACATTTTAACAATATTTGTTCTTTCAACCCATGAACATGGAATGTTTTTCCATTTCTTTGTGTCTTCAACTTCTTTAATAGTGTTCTATAGTTTTAGGTGTACAAATCTTTTACCTCTTTGGTTAACCTTATTTCTAGGTACTTTATGGTTTTTGGTGCAATTGTAAATGAGATTGATTCCTTAATTTCTCTTTCTGCTGCTTCATTATTGGTATATAGAAATGCAATAGATTTCTATACGTTTATTTTATATCCTGTGACTTTGCTGGTATTACTTCTAGCAATATTCTGGTAGAATCTTTTATATTTTCTACATAAAATATCATGTTGTCTGCAAATAGGGAAGGTTTGACTTCTTTGCTGATTTGGATGCCTTTTATTTCTTTTTGTTGTCAATTCCTGAGGCTAAGACTTCCAGTATGTTAAATAGTAACGGTGAGAGTGGACATCTCTGCCTTGTTCCTGATCATAGAAGAAAGGCTCTCAGTTTTTCCCTGTTGAGGATGATATTAGCTGCAGGTCTTTCGTATATGGCCTTTATGATGTTGAGGTATGTTCCATCTGTCCCTACTTTGTTGAGGGTTTTATTTTTTATCAATAATAGATGCTATATTTTGTCAAGTGCCTTTTCTGCATCTATTGAGAGGATCATATGGTTCTTATCCTTTTTTTTTTTATTATTAATGTGTTGTTTCATGTTGATTGATTTGTGAATATTGAACCAGCCCTGCATCCCAGGAATAAATCCCACTTGATCATAGTGAATAATCGTTTTCATGTACTGTTGGATTCATTTGGCTAGTATCTTGATGAGAATTTCTGCATCCATTTCATCAGGGATATTGGCATATAATTCTGCTTTTTTGTGGGGTCTCGGTCTGGTTTTGGAATCAAGGTAATGCTGGCCTCGTAAAATGCACTTGAATGTTTTCCTTTCGTTTCTATTTTTTGGAACAGTTTGAGAAGAATAGGTATTAACTCTTTCTTAAATGTGTGGTCGAATTCCCCTGGGAAGCCATCTTATCCTGGACTTTTGTTTGTTGGGAGATTTTTGACTACTGATTCAATTTCTTTGCAGTTATGGATCTGTTCAAATTTTCTATTTCTTCCTGTTTCAGTTTTGGTAGTTTGTATGTTTTTAGGAATTTGTCCATTTCTTCTAGATGGCCCAGCTTATAATTTTTCATAATATTCTCTTACAATTGCTTGTATTTCAAGATACCAGACCTCCTGTGTGAGGTGTCCTGGGGCTGGGGTCGCATCCCCAATCTAGAGGATGAGATTCCATTGCTCAGGCTGAAAGGCAGGGCAGCCATTCTCCAACGCTTTTGTGGGAAGAAGCTGTATTTACTGTTAAAGAATTAAACTCTCCTCTGTGAGGCAAGCACTGAGGAAATCCCTGATTGATGAAATCCTTGATTGATCCTTGAAGTACAAGGTAGGCTACTTAGACCATGTAGAAAATGATAGCACAGCTCTTCGGGCTGGGACCCACATCACAGGAGATTGGGCGTCCTTTACACTTAGGCAGACAACACGGTTCATTACACAATGGCACCTTGACATACACGTGCGAAAATGATACATTCTCTCCACTCAGAAACAGCCCGAGGCAAACCTCTAGCCTGATTCTACTGCCTGCAGACTCTGAGGGAGAGGCCAGGATGTGTTACATAGGGGAGACTGGATGGTCAGGCAGCTCCGGACATTGACTTCAAGAGAGAGGATCAGTAAAAAGGGAGGGAGGGAAGGAGGGAGGGAGGGAGAGAGAGAGAGAGAGATGGGGAATCAGAAAAGGCCAGAGCACAGAATGACTCATGTGTATGCAAAGTGGCTTTGTGAACTGTCAGGCCATATGCAAATAGGTGCTAGTTATTGCTGCCCCATCTATGGAACCTTGGTGACAAAGTAGAACCCAGGCCACCTCTCTGATGAATGAAGAAGTGAAGGCTCGTCGCTCTAAGGAAAGAAAGGAAGAACATGAAAAGTACTTAACTCTTCTTCTTTTCCTGGTTCGGTGATCTTTTAATAATTTATCTTGTGGCTTAGGAGTCTGGAAGGTGGTTTTGCTTTCAAAAGAGTGCTAAGTATGTGGTGGTGGGAAGGCATGAGGGACTGAAGAGCAGTCACTATCAATGAGCCCAGTGAAGATTGACGAGTGGCCTGGCAGTGACTCCGCTCAGCTCCCTCTCAGCCTGAGACCACGGTCAAGGGCACTGTCCTTGCAGGGGGTGACTGCTTTTTGGCTCAGCATGGTGCTTTGCTCCAGTGTTCTTGTATCCCGCCCGCCCCCAAAGCAATGTCCCTCCATGGGCATGGCTTGTTTTGAGCTTCTCTACCTGAGCCTTTGAAGAAGGGGGTTGATAAATAAGTTAATGGTGAGGAGAAGGGGGATGTTGGCACATATAAAAACAGTAGGCTGCATTTGTCCTAAATGCTGTTAATGAGATAAGGTTTGAATTCTGTTAAAATATCTACTGAAATGCTTCACTTCCACCCCTTCCCCCTTCTAGTGACCTCACTTGCCTGTATTATAAAATTGCATTTCTTCATCCATTGCCTGGGGTCATTATCATTTGTGTGTAGTGGACCCTTTGCAGTCAGGACAGATGGATTTTCTGGGGGAAGAGCCCACTCAGGCGTGGAAGTGGTTGGGAGTGAGGGCAGAGGACCAGGAGGACATTGGGATGCAGGGAGCACTAGCAGGTTTGCGGCAGAGCAGAAACAGCGGCAGTGTTGGGAGGCAGTGAGGGGGTAAAGGATGGAAGGAGGTCCGAAAAGGGAAAAACAAAGGATAGAGATAAGGGATGGAAGGGGGACAGGAAGAAGAGCCACGAGGGAGTTAGGAACCGGGTCAGAAGGGAAGGGGCCATCTAGGTGGGTGCTCAGTCATGGTGATTCAAGATAGGCTTCTTTTCTTCAGATGTCTTCTCATGTAAATAAGGACTTTAAAAAAAAATCAGTGGTGATTCATCAAGTAGTGAGCTTTTGCTAGCTCCAAATGACCGAGCAGAAGAGGATGTTGCTGTAGGTTCGTGGTGCTGAGGTGAGATCCTTGCACTGAGTGACTGGGCGGGTTAGATGGCTTTAAGTTCCCTTCTGCTCCTACTATATAAGCTTCCCTAACCACACCTTTTATAGATGTGTGCGACTTGTGCGTGCATGTGTGTCTGTGTTCTTTTTTCAAATAAACGGAAAACTACACACTAGCAATACCAAAGATAAATCTTGTCACTGTTATGCCCAAAGTCAATCCTGACTTTTCTTTGCTTTTTAATTTGCTTAAAGTAAAGAATTGTTGAGTTTTGTCCACCGTGGTGTTTTCCCCTAGCTGGATGAAGTATCATCCTTTACAGTGATCAGGAAACAAATAATTTAGACAAGAGACATAAAACAATCTTAACCAGGGGTCTTCACAATAAATCTTCTATTGTAGTTAAGTTGGAAGGGCTTGGGCTTATTTCGATACATTGAAAGATTCAAGCTTTTTTTCAGCTTGTTAAAAGCGCAGTGTAGAATACAGCCCTTGGCTTTTCAGAGACCAACTGGCAATTGGTTGTCATTTTTCATTCACCTTTATCTGTCACGGAGGCAAACACAGAGAGCATGAAAATACGTTTCTGCTGGTACCTGTTGGCCGCTCCATATTGACTTTGACAACGTGTTCTTGTTCACTCACTACTGTTCCGAATAACTCATTTCGCTTTATGGTGAGTACAGAGGAAACCCTGGATTCCCTATTTCAAGAATTAGGTATGCATGGCAGGGGGCATGGTGGCACCAGGATCAACCTGCTCCTAGGGAACTGTCCTATGAAGGAGTCACTATCCTGGTCTCAGTACCGTTGTAACAGCATGCATCACACTGTGTTGTCCTTCACCATCCATCCTCTGCAACACACACACCCCTGCCAGACCTGAAAGGTGAGATGCTTAAGGGCAGAGACCCCTTAAGAGCCCGGTTCTGAATTGCTAGTGTTAGGAGAATGTATAACACATGTTACAGTTTCCCTGCTTATTTTTATTTATTTAAAAAATTTTAGTGTTTATTGATTTTTGAGAAAGAGAGAGAGCGCACGAGTGGGAGAGGAGCAGAGAGAGAGGGAGACACAGAATCTGAAGCAGGCTCCAGGCTCTGAGCTGTCAGCACAGAGCCCAACGCAGGGCTTGAACTCACGAACTGTAAGATCATGACCTGAGGTGAAGTCTGAAGCTTAACTCACTGAGCCACCCAGGCGCCCCTCCCTACAAATTTTTAAATTCAATTAAACACGTTTTGCTTCTCTTCTCTAATGCCACCAGCAACTGCTGGCAGGAGGAAAGGCCTGGAAGCAGTTCGCTGACTTCTCAGAGGCCTCCTGCCGCTCACCCCTGTGAGACGTACCTGGTGTGCCTGCCCTCAAATCACAATCCGACAGTGCCTTATTTGTGTCACTTGTCTTTTGCAAACTCTAATGTTCTCTTTGTTTGCTGCTCTGCCATTCAATCAACGAAACGCTGGCAGCAAAAAGAGGGCACATTGATTCATAGCATCTTATTGCTAGCATTTTCTTACCTGGAAAATGATAAAATGAAGAGTTGAACTAGATAGTCTGCGGGTATTCTCAATGCTCAAATATTCTCTGGAATTGTCCCATTATCCTCTGCAATTTGTGAAACGTGGGATTATATCTATTCTCTGCTTGATAATACGGAGGGCTCGAATAAATGTAGGCTACTCATGGTGGCTGATGATGCTCAGTTGTGTCTTAGGAAAACGAAGCTAAGGATGAATAATTTGCTGTGAGGTGGACATAGTCCAAGAATGGACAGCTTTCTTACTCATTGTTGTAAGAGATGATTCGGATCAGGGCTCATATAAAATTTTTTTTAATGTTTATTTATTTTTGAGACAGAGAGAGACAGAGCATGAGTGGAGGAGGGTAGAAAGAGAGAGGAAGACACAGAATCCGGAGCAGGCTCCAGGCTCTGAGCTGTCAGCACAGAGCCCGACGCGGGGCTCGAACTCATGAGCTGTGCGGTCATGACCTGAGCTGAAGTCGGACACCCAACCGACTGAGCCACCCAGGTGCCCCAGATCAGGGCTCATATAAAATACCTAAATGATACAGAAAGATACAGAGTAAGCCATGAACACCTTAAACACTGCAATCCATCCAACCTCACAAAACCTCTCCCCTCTGGACAGATGACCTTCAAGAGTTTTGTGTGACTCCGCTGAGTCTTCCCCTTCATTTACAAACAATTGTACATTTTAGTGGCCACAATATTCTGCAGAAGGACTGGGGTTTTTTTTACTCTATCAATTCCTCTATTTATGGATAGATCATTTTTCCTAGCTTTTTTCCTCCCACAAATGATACTGCAGTGTTGTCCTTGGTCTTATATCTTTGCGCACATGAGTAAACATTTCCATAAGATTGAGTGTTGGAAGTGAAATTTAGGAGCCAAAAGATATACACATTTAAAAATTGGATAGAGAGGCACCTGGGTGGCTCAGTCGGTTAAGCGTCCAACTTCGGCTCAGGTCATGATCTCACAGTTTGTGGGTTCAAGCCCCACGTCGGGCTCTGTGCTGACGGCTCGGAGCCTGGAGCCTGCTTCTGATTCTGTGTCTCCCTCTCTCTCTGCCCCTCCTCTGCTCATGCTCTGTCTCTCTCAGTCTCTGAAAAATAAATAAACATTAAAAAAATTTTTAATATAAATAAAATAAAATTTGGATAGAGATCCTGATAAAAAACGCCAAATTGCCATCTTAACAGGCTATGCCAGATTTTTCTTAGATCCACACTCATTTCCCCAATCCTTGCCAAGTAGAATTATCAATCTTTTGAATTGTTGCCAAACTCAGGTGTAAAACAAATGTACTTATTTGGAAGTCATATACTTTTAGCTATTGAAGTTTTTTTCTTTCTCTGCTTCTTTGATTATTTAGGGTCTTGTGTTCTCACTCTTCTTTCATTTAGCAACAGGGATCTGATAGATACTGGTTTTCTAGCTTGGTCCTCTGTGTCTCTTGGGTTTTCTGCAGTAGGTGTTAGGATTCTGTTCTTTTGTTTTGCATTGTGGAAGAATCTTTTGGCTCAATAATGTGTGTGTGAATTTGCTCTTAACCAGTGTCTATTTTGAGCCCATCTCCAGAGGTTTATCATTTTCAAGATCTCTATTTGCTAATCTTTCATGATAATCTCTCTTGATGTTCAGGGGTGCAACTTCTCTCCTCTTCTGAAAACTTGAGTTATTCTTACTTTTAAAGTCTCAGCTGTGTCATTTGGTTGCTTTATTTTATGCAGATTTTTTTGCCTTGGTTGCATTAAGTACCTCTTTCATGGTTTTGATTTTCCACAAACTCTTGAAGATTTTTAAATTTCCATCTACCTCTATGCTTGGCAGTTCCTATTTTGCATGTCTGTGGGTGATGGTTGAGCACAGTGGTTTGTCTCCAGGTTTTACAGGAGAGGCTGCATATGCATATGCTGGTAGTTTCCTCTGGGGGTTCTTAGCTCTCTGAGGGAATTGCCCTATTGGGTGACACTTCTGTTGTGTGGTGCTCAGTGCAAGAGGGTAGAAGAAAGGAGTAGTGGGAAGGGTTGACTGGCCAACCTGCTCTGAAACATACTAACTAATCACTATCAGCCATTCCATAGTTTCTTCCAGTTCCTTCTGTGGTACCTCTATACTTGGAGTTCTCCTTTATAGAACTTTGTGGTTTCCTTTGGGTGTCTTGGGTTTTGGATCTCTTTGGTTTATCTAATTTATAGTAAATCTTTAAAATTTCTCATTCATTGGTGGTGCTTTTTATTTGCCAAGCACCATTATAGTATTATTATTATTACAAGACGTCTGTTTATCATCTTTAATAATTTTGTATAAGATGGGGAGTAGTTTCCTGTATTCAGTTGATGCAAACTTGAATTTTTATTCTCTGTCCTGCTGTTTTGGAAAAGATGCCCTTTGTTCTGCATGTTATCCCCTTTGTTAGGCTAATTTTGAGCTTATAGTATTTAATTTTTTGCATGTTTTATTTTACAAATAAATGTGCTTCTGTGATGGGAATCAATGGAGAAGCATGTGAGTAGGAAATAAATAACCAGGGTTGTAAGACACAAAAATCATCATTTTGATTTTGTAGCCCTTGCCATTTTCCCCCTTTATTCACTTATCACTCATTCAACACATATTTATTGAACATGTCTTCCAGGTATTATGGATCTAGGCAGGGTCCTTGAATTCAAGGAGCTCAGCTTAGTGAAAGAGACCAAAAGGTAGAAAATTAACAAATGCATGGTCGAACAATAAATCTGCATGTCTTTAAAAGGGAAAGAATAATCTAGGTTGCTGCAGAAATAACTTACCGTTATTGTTCTGGTAAAAATACTGAGAATTTCCTAAAACAGCAACACCTCTAAGTGCTATTGGGAGAACTCTAGCAAGGCTTGAAAAAATAAACAGATTGTATAGCTGATGATTCATTTTTTAATTAAAGGCAAGGTGAGGTAATAGAGATCTTTTGCAGTTTTTACAAGTAATCTGGGGAAGAAAATTGAGATATTTTTCTCCCTTTTAGAGGTTATGGCCATTGCTGACCCCTGCACTCTTTTTTCTTTTTCTTTTTTTTTTTTTTTTTTTTTGCACAGGGTAAACATTAAATCCCTGCTAAATGAATGTAGTGTCTTGGTTTCTAGATAGTGCATTATTAAAAATTTTTTTTTTTCAACGTTTATTTATTTTTGGGACAGAGAGAGACAGAGCATGAACAGGGGAGGGGCAGAGAGAGAGGGAGACACAGAATCGGAAACAGGCTCCAGGCTCTGAGCCATCAGCCCAGAGCCTGACGCGGGGCTCGAACTCACGGACCGCGAGATCGTGACCTGGCTGAAGTCGGACGCTTAACCGACTGCGCCACCCAGGCGCCCCTAGATAGTGCATTATTAAACAGCAGGACAAAACATTTTTTTAAGTCTGTCTGACTTTTATATCCGGGTAATGCTGATATCATAGAATGAATTGGGAGGTTTTTTTCCCCCTTTTTTTTTTCTTGTGTGTGTGTTAATATTATTACTTATTTCTCAGATGGCATCATTTGTTAATGATGCCTGATAAGCCGTGGCTTTTCTCTGTAGGAAGGTTTTTCACTAAAAATTTATTTTCTTTAATTGATGCAAAGGTATATTCAGGTTACCTATTTCTTCTTGAGTGAACTTTAGTAATTTTTATCTTGCAAAAACTTGTCCATTTTATCTACACTGAATTTCTTGGCATGAATTTATTCATAATATTCCCTTAGTAGCCTTTTGTTTTCAGTATTATCTGTAGTGATGACTGTCTCTCATAGAGATATTTGCAGTTTGTGTCTTTTCTTTTTTCTTATATGTATAGCTAGAGTGTACCAACTTTATTGATCTTTTCAAAAAACCAGACTTTGGTTTCATTGATTTTTTTTTTTTATTGCTTTTCTGTTTTCTTTTTCATCGAGTTCTGCTTCATTCCTCTGCCTATTTTGAGTTTAACTTAGTCTTTTTTTCTTTCTATATTAAGGTAGGACTTTAGATCATTTAAGACCTTATTTATTTTCTAAATATACATTTAGTGCTACATATTTCCCTGAAACGTTTATTTTGCTGCATCTCATGCATTTTCATTTATTGTATTTTTATTTTCATTTGGTTTAAAATTCTTCCTTGTCTACTTATTCTGTCCATTAATAAGAGAAGGAGTTTGATGTCACTGAATAGCTGGGGATTTATTTATTTCTCCTTACAATTCTATTAGCCTTTGCTTTATACATTTTGAAGCTCTTTTCTTAGGTGCATAAAGGTTTATTATTGTTATGTCTTTTTGGTGAATTTATCCCTTTATCATTCTGAAGTGACTTTGACTATTACATCTTCAACAAATTGGAATAATTTTTGGCAATTCTATTTTTCAAATATTTTTGTACCTTCCTCTTTTTTGGAAACTCCATGAACATGTATATTAGGCTTCTTGACTTGTCTCATACACTGGCCAAGTTTTTGGTTTTTTCTCTGTGTTTTCATAGAGTTCATTAAACTGTTTTTATGTTGTGTCTAATCTGCTTCTAACCCATTCAGTGTATTTCCCATCCCCAGAAATTTTGATATGTGCTTTTTGTTATATTTTCTTTATCTCTTTTTTAAAATACTTATTTTCTTGAACATATGAAATAAGTAATCCTATTTGTTTTAATATCTGTGTCTACTAATTTAATCACCTGTGTCCTTTCTGAGTTGATTTATTTGACTGAATTTTCTCCTCATTTGGGGGTGTGGTTTTCTGTTTCTTTGCATGTATGGTCATTTTTTACTGGATGCTAGGCATTGTAATTTTGATTTTGCTGTTTGGTGGATATTAAGATATATTTAAAAATATTCTCAAGGTTTTCTCTTAGATATAGTTCCTAGTGAACAGTTGGGTTTTTAAGGATTGTTTTTATGCTTTTTTAGGTGGGAGATCAGCCTTGAGTCTAGGGCTAATTTTTCCCATTTCCATTTTCAAGATATAATATCCTCCTAATTACTTGATGCCCCATGTATTATGAGATTTTTCCATTCTGGATAGTGAGAACACCAACCCTTCCTGTCCCTGTGTATTTCGTTAGGGATTATTTCATCTACTTCGTTCAGGTGGTTCTTTCCCAGGCCTTAGGTAAATTCCTTATATACAAATACTTATAGCAATACTTAACTTTGGACTCAGGGAGACTTTCTAAAGATCTCCACAGTTCTCTCCCTATAAAGATCTCCTGTCTCTACTACTCTGTTCTGTCAAATGTAGCTAACTTGAACTTTCTAAAATCCCAACTTTGTCTTAGTGTGGAGAGATTGGTAGACTACTACAGGGAAACTCATTCAGTTTGGGTCTGGTACTCAGCAAGTACTCTGAGTTGGTGATATACTCTTAGGAGTTATCAGTGTATATATAGCCAGTGAAGACTTGGGAGTAAATTAGACTCTCTCAGGGAGGGGATACAGAACAAGAAGAGAAAAGTTCTAAAACAGAACCCCAAGGTACATCAAAGTGTATGTGGAAAGTGAAGTGATAATTCTGATTTTCAAAGCAAATCCCTTAATCAATCTATAGTCTAGATTTTCTACTGTGGTTCTAGAATGTGACCATTATTCAGGAGATTGATAAGTCATCAGCTAAGATTACTATGATTCTTCTAGGTCACCTTCTTTTTTCTGAGAACATGTCTCTGAGAACTCAAGACAGGAACACATTTAGAATCATAGGAAAGTTCTAAAGGCCCAAGGATGCCCTGTCTCCACAGCTTGGAGTCAAAATGTTCAACATTCATTTCTACATTAATGGGCCATGTGGGGATTGGTTAACTAAAAACCAATAATAAAAATAATAAAATAATCATAGCTCAAATTAAGTAGAAAATTAAGTCAAGCAAAGAAAACCAGAAAAGGAAAAAGATCTAGAGACTTCAGATTTAGACACCTAAATTAAATCCCTGCACTGTCTCCAATTGGTTGGGTCACATTGGACAATTCAATAACCCGATGTCTTTGAGTCATAATTTCAGTCTTTCACATGGAGAATATATTTTTTTGTTTCTGTATATTAAGAGAGAAAGAGAGAGAGAGAACAAACACATATGCACATGAGCAGGGGAGGGGCAGAAGGAGAGAGAGAATCTCAAGCAGGCTCCATGATCAGTGAAGAGCCCAGTGTGGTGTTCCATCTCAAGAACTATGAGATCATGACCTGAGTCAAAATCAAGAGTCAGCCGCTTAACTGACTGAGCCACTTAGGTGCCCCTCGCAAGGAGAATAATTTAACTTGCAGCTCTGTGGGTACTAAAAGCTGCACACATAAAAATAGCTATTTTTAAGACTTCACTATGATTTTGTTTAAAAAAAAAACTGTCATGGTAAATAAATGAAAGATAATATGAACAATTTTAATTTATGGTTAATTTTTGCAAATTCACATTTTGCCTTTAGGTACATGGGTGCAAATTCTTTTTAAGAATTTATCAAATGGCATAAAACCCCAAGTTTGGATATATAGTACTTCTAAGTTTCAGATTTAATACCCTTTCCCATTTAGAGGTCATACATCTCTTTTTCTGTATTAAAATGTATTTGATAAGGATATGATAATTAAATATTTTCAGTGTTAGCATAATTAGATATATTTCTTGACCAAGCAGGCAATTCTTTTCAAAACTGTTTTCAGTAAAAACTCCAGTGAAAAGTACAGATTGATGTTAGATAATAGCATTTCAAGTTTTGTTTTCTTTTAATTGGTTGAGCTCAATAGTGAAGTTTAGATTGTAATCATCCTAATGGGTTCTCCTTAAAACTTTGCATTCTTTGGTTCTATTCAATAAAAACAAAAAAGTGTGTTTCAAATTGATTCCTGAATGATCTGAAATAGTCTGTTAAGGATTTGAAATTGAATAAATGTCTTGGTAACCTGAAATTTGGTCTCATTTGTGAGGCTCTAGTGCTGTCACTGGAACAGAATCTTTCACTTTTCATGAGGTTGAAAAGAAAAGAGACTAAAGAAAGTAGTGGTCTGAAGTTATATTGTGATAGTACATTCTTTCAAGGAGACATTTAAACATGAATATCAGAGTCTGAATTTCTCTTCTTTGACAAATTTAAATGAAAATAGCCAGGTCAATTGTTCATATTAATAGAATATGATAATACAGAATTAAATGAATAGAAGTTAATAGAAATCTATGAAGGTTATTACACTAAAGTGCTTCCAATAGCACACAAATCAACTAGAGCTCTTTAAAAAAATTTTTTTTTTGCATTTATTTATTTTTTAAAAAAATTTTTTTTTCAACGTTTATTTATTTTTGGGACAGAGAGAGACAGAGCATGAACGGGGGGGGGGGCAGAGAGAGAGGGAGACACAGAATCGGAAACAGGCTCCAGGCTCCGAGCCATCAGCCCAGAGCCCGACGCGGGGCTCGAACTCACGGACCGCAAGATCGTGACCTGGCTGAAGTCGGACGCTTAACCGACTGCGCCACCCAGGCGCCCCTGCATTTATTTATTTTTGAGAGACAGACAGAGGGCACAAGTCGGGGAGGGGCAGAGAGAGGATTGAGACACAAAATCTGAAGTAGGTTCCAGGCTCTGAGCTATCTACACAGAGCCTGATGTGGGGCTCGAACTCACAAACTGTGAGATCATGACCTGAGCCGAAGTTGGACACTTAACTGATTGAGCCACCCAAGCGCCCCAATTAGAGCTCTTATTGACTATTTTATCATAAAATTTAGAATAAAGGGAAATAAATAAATATTGTTGTGGGTGGATCATTTCATATTAATGTCACTAGCTTTATTCATTGAGTACCCACTAATATACCTGACATGGTATATTTATGCTGTTCTCTTCAGGATTCTTTTTGAGATAATGTTTAATTATATTGCCTAGGGGAGCCTGGGTGGCTCAGTCGGTTAAGCTTCTGACTTCTGCTTAGGTCATGATCTCACAGTTCATGAGTTCGAGCACCGCATCAGGCTCTACGCAGACAGCTCAGAGCCTGGAGCCTCCTCGGGATTCTGTGTCTCCCTCTCTCTCTGCCCTTTCCCCACTCATGCTCTATCTCTGTCTCTCAAAAATAAGTAAACATTAAAAAAATTTTTTTAAATTATATTGTCCTAGGTTAGAGTCTCTTCTAATGTGTTATCACTGCATTGCTTTAAACCCCTCTAAAAGCTTTTTGTTTGTTGTTTATAATCTATAGGGAAATAGGATAAAATGACAAAAATTTTAAATAATTTTTTGTGTTGTAAAATGAGTGGCTTAAAAAAAAAGTTTCTATTGGGAACGCAAATTGGTACAGCCACTCTGGAAAACAGTATGGAAGTTCCTCAAAAAATTATAAGTAGAACTACCCTATGACCCAGCAATCGCACTACTAGTATTTATCCAAGGGATATGGGTATGCTGTTTCGAAAGGGCACATGCCCCCCAATGTTTGTAGCAGCATTATCAACAATAGCCAAAGTATGGAAAGAGCCAAAATGTCCATCGATGGGTGAATGGATAAAAAGATGTGGTATATATGCAATGGAGTATTACTTGGCAATTAAAAAGAATGAAATCTTGCCATTTGCAACTACGTGGATGGAACTAAAGGGTATTATGCTAAGTGAAATTAGTCAGAGAAAGACAAATATCATATGACTTCATTCATATGAGGACTTTAAGACACAGAACGGATGAACACAAGGGAAGGGAAGCAAAAATAATATAAAAACAGGGAGGGGGACAAAACATAAGAGACTCTTAAATATGGAGAACAAACAGAGGGTTATTGGAGGGGTAGTGGGAGGGGGAATGGGCTAAATGGGTAAGAGGCATTAAGGAATTTACTCCTGAAATCATTGTTGCACTATATGCTAACTACCTTGGATGTAAATTAAAAAATTAAATTAAATTAAAAAAAGAAGACTACCTGGGGTGGGGGGGCGGATAAAGACACGTCTCTGACTTCAAGAATCTTATAGACTAGTGAATCTTATAGACTATATAAACCCATAATGAAATAAATGCTAATTATGCAAAAAAAAAACCCACAAAGAACAAACTGAGGGTTGATGGGGGGCAGGGAAGTGGGAAATGGGTGATGGGCATTAAGGAGGGCACTTGCTGGGATAAGCACTGGGTGTTGTATGTAAGCAATGAATCACGGGAATCTACTCCCAAAGCCAAGAGCACACTGTATACACTGTATGTAGCTAACTTGACAATAAATTACATTAAAAAAAAAAAAAAGAAAGGAAAAAGAAAAAAAAAATTTCTTGGAGTAAAGGGGACAATGACCTATTCATGCAATGAGTGTTATGCAGCAGTTTAAAACCATACTTTAAAAGAATATTTAATGATGTTCAAGCATGATCAAGTGCAAAAAGCAGAATGCAAAACTATATGTAGAAAATACCAGTATTTTCAGATTGGTAGATTGGTATATATAGTACACAGGAAAGAAGAAGACCAAAATGATAATGGTGATTTTGTCTGAGTGGGACTGGGTGTGATTTATTTATTTTTTATATGATATTTTGAAAATAATTAATAGTTAACAGCAAACATTTTCTGGTTATACAACTAATAAATATCATTAAAATAAATAAAATTGGGGTGTCTGTGTTGGTTGAGGAGCCCGACATTGGGCTCAATCTCACAACTGTGAGATCATGACCCGAGCCGAAATCAAGAGTCAGATGCTTGACCAACTGAGCCACCCAGGTGCCCCTGCAGACTTTTATATAGTCAGTAAATGCAGCCCAGCTATTTGCATCCAACCCAAGCAGAGAGTGGGAAAGGATAGGTTGCCATTCACATCATCAAAATATGGAACCAAACTAATTGGTTCTGCATCTTCAGATGTATGCCCTTGTAACTTTCATTTCATCCATTCACTTTGTTTATGTGGTGATTATTTCTTGGGCACCTTCCATTTGCTGAGCCCTGTGCTGGTTGCTTGGGATGGAAAGAATAAAACATATCCCTGTCTTAAAGATATCAGGGGAACCTAGAGGAAAAGAACAATGGTTGTGTCTCCCTTGGGGTTTCCTTCACTTTCCTCCCTCAGCAGGGAGTAAGAGAAGCACACAGTGACAGGCAGGAAGGGATTTGGAACAAGCTTCTCTTGGAAGGGGAGACCTGAGGGAAAGCAGAACACAAAGACTCCTTAAGGAGACAACCATCTGAGCTGATAGCACCTGGTCACAGGAGCATCTGCATCCTTAACAACACCTTTCTCTAGAATCTGTAATTAGTGGCTGTCCCTGGACACTCTGGACTCTGAGCTTGGGGAGAGGCGTCTTGGTTCTTTGGAGACCGTGTGGCCCTAGGGATAAATGTCAGGGAGATGGAAGGAGAGGCAAAGCCAGCTGGTTTCAACAGAGCTCTGAAGTTGTGTGTACGTGTTTGCACACATATATGTATCTCATCACTAACCGGGTTATTCCTGGCTGTCTGGCCAGTGATCACTCTTTCCCCTCCTGTACATAATCCCTAAAAGCTTTGGGAACACTTAAAAATTGTTCTTTCTCTTCCCCGTCCAGATTTATCTAATAAATAGAACCCAGGCAAAATTATTTGTTCTGGTGGCCATGGCTGCTGACCAGTGACCGAGGCCCTGTCTTCTGCCACCTATGGCCATGAACCCCTGGAGACAGGGATGTCTCGGAATACAACACTTGGACCAAAGATAAGGACCTGAGTGGCTGGACCTTCAGCTTCTGTTTCTAAGTGAAAATTGTATCAAGAGTGTGAATGTTGGTTATGATTGCATTCAGTATTTTGAAATGAACTATGTCAGTTAAATGACCCAAAGGCTGGCATCTGATAGATCTCATTTCTGATCAAGCTGCAGAACTCATCCTGGCCTGCCAGGGGCATCTGTCCTGAAGCCATCATAATAAAGGTCTTAGAGCAAGAGGAGGTTGGGAACGCAAGGGGATACAAGGTTTGAGGGCACTTTGCACAGAGTTTGGAAGGTGCTGGTAGTAACAGGAGACGGGGAGTAATTATCGAACCACCCTGTGTTTCATTTTTAATTTGCGCTAATGGGCCTTGTAGTGCTCTCTGTAGAAGATCTTGTAGAAGGTCTCCAGATCTCCTGGACTGCTTTTGATCAGAAAGGGGAAGAGAGAACTTGTTCAGAAGTCTCGATACAGCACTTGAATTCTTTAGCTGTTCTAAGATACTTAGTGGGGCTTGAAGGCTGTGTTCGGGAATGAACATCAAGATTTCACTTGGAGGGCAGCCCTCCACTGGCAGTGACAGAAGTAATTGTTTCCCAAAGGATTTTGAAAAGCTATCAGTTCCCGACTTTTCTAAGTGAAAGCTGCTTCTCACTTTTCTTTATCTTCTTTTTCTTGACAGTCCCAGCAGAAATGCATTGTGATCTTCGCCCTGGTATGCTGCTTTGCCATTCTTGTCGCGTTGATATTTTCTGCCGTGGACATCATGGGAGAGGATGAGGATGGTCTCTCAGAAAAAAATTGTCAAAATAAATGTCGGTAAGAGGTAACAAACAAAACTTCTCTTTTAGGGGGTGGGCAGGAAAGCCAAAGAGAACCCTAGACAGTGGAGAGAAAATTAGAAACACATGTGATCATCCATCATCCCCTTGGGCTGAAGCTGAGGCAGGAGTCTGTCCAGCCGATGCTCTTACTTTTTAGACCAAGGGAATGAACATGAACCATGATTTCATTCAATTACAGTTCTATACAGTTTGGACATACTCTGTAGGGAGGGATGGTTGACAAGGTGAAATTTTGTACAGTCTGCATTTCTGGAGACCCCTCTCTATGAGGTTTTGGTTTGTTTCGTGATAAGCCTGGAAAAAATGAGTGCCCCAAATGGACAAAGGGCACCATGCTAGCTGTCACGTCAAATGGAAGGTAAAAAAGCACCCATCTAAGGAAAAATTCCAACTTAAACTTTGGGATTAAATAAATCAGAGTGTCCTATAAGAAGACAGACATCTCCTCAATCTGTCTCTATGTATGTATTATGTCTCTTCAGTTACCTTAAATAACATCTCTTTGGGGTCATCCCTGACCGGCAGAGCCTTCAGAGCATGGTTTTTATCCCCATAAATCTCATCCAACTGTTCGTAAGCTGCTACTTTTTAAATTTTAGGTCATGGAGAGGGTGTAGGAAAGTGTCAAGGTTGGTGGGGAGATAGAAAAGGAGCCTATTTTTATTACACGTTACTGCAGAGCTGAAGTTAGGGCACACAACTACAATAGTTAGTATAAACTAGAGGTTATAAATGAATTTTAATTGTAATTTTTCCCTGTGGCAAGCATTAGTCTAAGTGCCCCTCTTTTCTGGCTTAAGATCAATGGCAACTTGGTAATGTGTACTTGAGTTTTTATCTTGGATATTTTTCCTTGAGGGTTGAATGTAAGACACAAAAAGTGTCTGGATAAGACAATTGAAGTTTTTTTTTTTTTTTTTTTTTTAACCCATGGTACATTACAGTCTAGTTACCAGACAGCAATATTCTATACAGAACAAAGGATACAAAAGAGAAATGAGCATACATTTTAGATTTATTCTGACTTGTTGAGAAGAGGCTCCTAAATATATTTACTTCCCAGACTTGATTTGGGAGAAAAATTGTGTTGGGATTATAATTGAAGTGATAGAATGAGAGTAGATTGTCACCGTCTTCCTCCTGAATACTCCTGCATCGGTACCTTCTGAGAACCCCATTATGCGACAGATAGAAACGTCCGTGGATGAGGGGCCAGTGACTCATCTTAGTCCGTGGATTGACTCTGACCCCTCTCACCTCACTTGGTGATAAAGTGTGCTGGGTACTTCAGATGGCCAACCCCAGCACCCAGAAAGCAACTTTATAAAGGTCAAACTATACCAACTTCTGTGAGACCAAATATGCAGGACCTTTTAACATACGTTACCAGGTATTTGTGATTTTCAACAAAAAAACGAGGGAGCCTTACAACTATTCCTCTTTTCACTTGTAAGAAGCTGTACTTTGATCCAGTTTTTACTTTAAACTCAGACAGCTGGAATTTGGGTCTGCTGACTGCTTCCATTTAAGTCAATAATTAAATCCTAATGACTCAACGCTGCTTCACCCTCAATCTGGAACATGTTCTTCCAATTACCCACCATTCCCGGCTGCCTTTCCCCTTGGTAGTGGAATCCCCGGCTGGTTACCGGGTTCCACCTCCCAGAGCCAGGTTTTCTAGAACATGCAGCCCCTCCAATCTCCCTCTTTTCTGCAGCCGTGGCCCCTGTTTGTGTTTCTCCTGCATTCTTAGCCATTCAGTAGGTGCTTCTGGTATGCCTGCCATCCCCTAACCTCATCCTGAGGAGCTTCTGCTTTTTTTCCTCTCCAGCACACAGGATGTCGGGTTACTGCAGTTCCTTGTACCCATCCAGTCCCAGTCTCCAGACAACCCATGGCCACACCATCCGTTCTCGGTAGTTCTCATTTTAACATGATGGAACTTTCTCACATAATCTGCTCCCTCCTTATCCAGAGGTAACATCACCTGCTAATTCTGGCATTTTCCACCTTCTCTCGTCCATGCCTAACAACCTCCCAACCATCAGTTCCATCTCTCGCCATTGTACTTCATAACTAAAATTAACTTCCCAAGACCCTAGCCTGCTGTTTTTACCACCTCAAGTCGATAAATCTAATGTCCATTTCACATTATACTTCCAAGTAAGCCTAATGCAGTGAACAGCCATAGACTTTGAAATCAGAAAGATCTGGATTCAGATCTACATTATAGCACTTGCTAACACTGTAAATTTGGCCAAGAAATTAGTTTCATTATTTCATTCAATACCCATTTACAGCACATGGCAGGAGTGAAGGAGGAGCTGCAATGCAGTTAATAATGAGACAGTTGTGGCTTTGTTGCTACAGAGAGGACTTGGGGCGTAGCCTGGCACGGTAAAAAAAGGGACCCTAGGCCTTGGCCTCCACTCCCTCCTGGTGGGTTATGAAGGATATTTTAGAATTGTTTCTCTTAAAAGTGGTAGATTAAAAGAAATCTGTCTCACGAAGCTTTATTGGTAAATTGCATACCCCATAAGAAAGCAGCAGGAAACTCATAACAAGCAATATGTAAATACTCCCCTCTCCTTCCCTTCCACGGTGGTAAAACCCCCCTTCTCTCTTCACACCAACTTCCTATTCCTCCCACATCCTCACTTATCCTGAATCTGCTTTATTCTAAGTGTAGTCTTTGGTTCTGGGGAAGGAAATGAAGACAACTGCAGGAGAATAGAGACTTTATTCAGGGCTGGCTATGGCAAAGCAGTCAGCCACCATCACTCGTGTTTTGGCAGAGACTCAAAGGCAGGTAGAGGATCTGGTGAGCTTGCTAGTGGAAAAAGGGAAGCCTTTAGGTGTTCCCTGCTAGGGCCCTGGTAGGGGTTGTTGGCCTAGGAGAAGCTGGAGGCTGGCCAGCTTCTAGAATCAAGACATCTGCTTGGTCCTGAGTTGGAAGTAGGGACAAAAATTAGGGAAGCTGGTAGTTATTAATCAAGTCCCAGCCATTTGGAGCACAAGGTTAGAGGAGTTATTGTTTGGTGTCTTGGATTGTTACTAGAAATAGCCTGACTTCCTACGAGCCTGCCTTACTGCCGGCTGGCTCCCTGGGCTGGTTATTGTAGGCGAGAGGTTGGTGTCTTGGTCAGGCTGCTGCAGCTTGTGGGGTGGAGTCTGGTTTTTATATACATGGTCTTGCCATTGTTCATTTGCATATTTAATCTCCCAGTTCTTAGAATCTCTTTCTATACCAGCCCCATTTGTTTTAATTTTCTTCTTCTCCATCTGCCAGACCATGGCTGGTGTGTCCATGATGCTTGATGCAGAATCCTAACGTCTTCACCTGCCTCCTTGGATCTCTTGCTTCAGCCACCCTGCCAGTCCTTTCTGCTGGTTGACTCCTGATTCCTCCCATCCTTGTCCTCAGAGAAGCCTCAGCCATAGCTTCAGTCCTATTACAGCCTGTTGAGGAGAGGGAGTTGGACTGTGCTTTAGTCCCAGGTTTCCCCAGACAGGGTTGCCCCTGGCGAGAGAGGAGGGATAGTTTGGAGATGTACCACTGAGTATGGTGGTGCTGATGCAGACCTGGCGGGGGACACCGCCTCCTGCAGAAAGCTCCGAGTAGTATGCCAATCTCAACTTAGTGCCTCTGCACAAAAGTGTATCTCTTCGTCTCCCGACCTCCTTCTCATCTTGGCACCGAGCTCCCTAGACTCTAGCTCGGGGGGGCACTAAACAGGATCACATGATGCTTACCTTCCAGGTACCATTTACCTCCCTGGCCTCCAGTTTCCTCTTTATGTTTTCTCCTTCTGGTGTCACTATTGTGAAGAGTGCTTGCTGCCTGCTCATTTCAACCTTGGCTGAGATCTTGCTGCCTTGTAATTAAACTCCCCGTGTGTTTGTAGCTCTCCTTGGTCCTGAAAGTTGGAAGACTACATGGCAGTCTAGCCCACCAGTGCCTTCCCTTCCTGCTGTTGTGATGGCCTCTCCCCAAGATCTCATCCACTGCAGCCTTTCCTACACACTGCTGACCCTTGAATAATCCAGGTTCGAACTGCACAGGTCCACTAATAATGCAGATTGTTTTTGATCAATACAGTCCTGTAAATGTACTTCTTTCCCTGATGATTTTCTTAAGAACATTTTCTTCTCTCTAGCTTACCTTATTGGAAGGATACAGTATGTATTACTTAATCGACTGTTGATTTTATCAGTGAGGCCTCTGCTCAACAGTAGGCTATGAGTAGTTATGTTTGGGGGAGGCCAGAAGTTACACGTGGAGTTTTGACTGCACAGAGTTTGGCACCTGTAACCCCTGCGTTGTTCAAGGGGCATCTGTGTGTTGCTTTAATTCATCTTATCTCTACTAACTAGCCAAGTAGCCAAGATGCCTTTCTATCCTCTGATAGATTACTACTCGAAATCATACTGCCCACTCAATGTTTCCCTAACTTTTATGTCTTTCTGAAAAAATTTATCTCCCTATAAAAAATATCCTGTTTATATTTTTTCTGACATCTCATTTTATTTTCTCCTTTTTGTTACTTTGCTGCTAAAATGTTGTACTAATAGTAGGTTAGTGATGCTCCCGACTGGCATAATTTTCCACATGCATCTGAAATAGCAGCTGCTCTTATCTTCCCAAGTGTCTTTTAAAAGGCCTTAATTGTGCCAGGAGACAAGATCTTTGACATCAGTAAATGACTTTGACCTATTTCTTTGCCTCTTTGTACCAAATTTCAGTGTATTTTCCATCATTTTCCTTTGTGTTTAATTGCTGATTCAGTCTCTATAAATATCGACCTCTGTGTCACTTGACTACTACAGATGGTGAAGGGCAGATTTTCTGGTTTCTTCTGGAAAACTGCATCTCAGTGGGCTCAGGGGCATCACTGCATAGTTAAGAATGGCCTCACCTGCCAGTTGAGACTGTATACATCCTGTGGCTTGGCTCTTTTATGATTTGCTGGTGCCTCTAATTATAATTTTATACCATTCTTGCAAGAGATAAGTGCGCTGTGCAGGTTCCCACACAACACATCCCCAGGGACCAGTAGGGACACTGGAACTTACATCCAGGTGCTGTTCACCTGCAGAACACCTGCTCACATGTGCACTGACCACCCTTTCAGGTAAGAGGCCTCCATTTTGTATTTTTCAGCTGTGTCTCTCTCACCTCTCATCCATTGCTGTGGGTCATTACTTCCCCACTCAGTAGAGACACCATTACACATTTACTAGAAGGACTTTTCTTAATTACATCTCCCTGATAAATGCACAGAGAAACAGTCCACATCCTCCTCCTTCTTCACCCCAGGCCCAATTCCTGTAATAACTTGGCAGCTAATTTCTGTAAACTATCATTAACTGCATAAACATAAAATTGGGGTGGGTTATCATTGTCTTCTAATCATGTTGATTGACACTTGCTCCTGGATCTCCTCACGCTTGTCCCTCATCCTCCTGAATCAGCCACATGTCTGTGTGGCTACTGTCCCGGTGGGGCTTACTCTTGCCTCCAAATCTGCATATCCATTTGAGCTTTTGTCTACTTGGCCTGAAGCATGAGGGATTAGACCAACAAAATCTACATCTATGATTCCTACTGTTCCTGAACCTGGGGATTTTCTTTAATCCTAGTGAAAGGACTTGAGTCTGCACAGAATGGGGCCCATGAAATATCGAAGCCTGGGTAACCAATGTGTAAATTACCAGAATGGTTCACCATTAAAGAGTGGCTTAGACCACCACAGGAAGTATAGCAAAAGCCAGACTCACTTGGTAATATACCAGCCCTCTACATGTGCATTTTTCACATCTGCTTTCTAAATTTTTCAATTTTCTCTATTGAAAACCTGACTTCTCTGTTTTATATTTTCTTATACTTTGTTTTACGACTTTGTTCCTCTAATCCACTATTTTCTTACTTAAAATAATAAACAATATCTCTACACATATCTATATTAATAACCCAGTCGCAGCTCTAGTGTAGGACATCCATAATTTAGTCCATCAATATATAACATTTCTAGAAAACAGTATTGAGAAACTTTTGTGCATTGACAATCACTTCCTTGTGTCTTGTCCTTTCTCTTTTGAGTATCATGACCTTACAGCTATCTTTACAGACTCAAAGTTGCTCCAGTGGACTTTAATCATTGTTTTCCCTTTAATTCCCAAACTGTCATTACTTGGCCAGTGGAAGCTATATTTTCTCCTTCTTGACACTATTCCAGATATCTCTGAGAGCAGCTTTGCTTTCTGGCCCCATTTTGAATTTTCTTGCTCTGGGATATGGTATTATCTACTCTCCAATGAGCTCTGGTTCCTTTTTTGTGAAGAATTCTTTTAAAAACCAGAATCTAGGGGTGCCTGGGTGGCTCAGTTGGTTGAGCGTCCAACTTCAGCTCAGGTCATGATCCCACGGCTTGTGAGTTCAAGCCCCACATCAGGCTCTGTGCTGACAGATCAGAGCCTGGATCCTGCTTCAGATTCTGTCTCCATCTCTCTCTGCCCCTCCCTTGCAGTCCCACACACTGTCTGTCTCTCTCCCTCCCACCACCCCCCCCCCTTCTCTCAAATATAAATAAACATTAAAAAAATTTTTTTAAAAACAGAATCTAAGTTCTAGGGTGTCATTAGATTGTCCCACAAGTGTGTTGGTGGTAGATAAAATGATACCAGAGGAAAGGTGCTTTAAATTACTTTTGTGACTGAGCAATGTCCCTCACTCCTTCTTTCCCTTCCTTTTATAGACATCAGAACAGGGACTGTGGGGCCAAGTTATCTGGGTTTCAGTATGGCTGTACCACTTAGGAGATTTGCAATCTTGAGCAAGTTTCTTGATTTTACTGTACCACTTGTTTTTATCAGTGTAATAAAGATAATCATTTTGTCTTACTTGAAAGACTTCTGGAAGGATGAAATATATTAATGCAAGTGCCTTTCATACAGTAGCATTTGTCATACAATAAATGCTCAGAAAATTGGCTGTTAACTCCTTTTATGAAGGAACACGAGTTCATGCCAGTGTTCATAGCCTCTTTAAAGTTTCTTTGTACTTTGCTCCAAAGTAAGGAAGAGCTTATAATCCATTTTCCATTCTTTTCTTAAACTAAAAGTTTTTCCATTTATGTACATTAACTTTGAATCATCCTGCTTTATATTGACAAACCCAACTATGTTTTTAAATTAGAGTTTCTCCCTAAATTTCTCCCAAATTTAGAAGATTCCATTTGGTTTTTGGCTTCAGTGTTTGGTATCCGAGCACTTTTCTGACTGTCTAAAGAGGAAGAAAAACTTTAATCTACATCTGCATCTGAAGGGAACATCAAAGAACTTAAAAGCCTAGAGCACCTGGTCCTACAAATAGATTTCCAATGTACCAACCCAACAAAAATGATGAAAGATAGAATAAAAGCAGAAACTCGCTCTAAAGCTTTTGTTTTACATCCTTCCCCGGTTTCTCCATTTGAGCACACAACGAACCTAGTTCCTGTATAATTTTCTTGATGTGTTTTTCCTTTTATAGTGCCAGTATCCATTTCTTACCAAATCACGCAGGTTCTGAGGAAGGAGAGGAGATGGTACTGTGTGTAGCACACTCTCTTAAACTGAAGTGAGCATGTCACCCATTTCTGGTCGGCCCCATCTTGCCTCCTTCCAGTTTTGCACTCCTCTGTCTTTCCTGGAGCCCTGGCCTTCTCCTGAGTCTCTGATCAGAGATTATTGCATTGACAAGATGGCATCCACCTAGTAGAACTCCTGCAGCTTGGGCCTTCTATTGATGTTCTCAGCACTTCTGTCTCTCTATTGTCTACTCCACTAGGTCAGAACTCCCTGGGAACCCAAGATCCCATCAGTTTTTCTCTTTTGCATCTTCTTCAGTGGCTCACACATTAGGACTGAGCAGTTCCTCTTTTCTAATGGGCAGTGATTTTGTGTAAACACAAGTATAAATTATAGGAGTGTACCACTCATTGAGATAGTATGTATTATCTAGATTAATTTATTACTCTCCGTGGTGGAATTTGCTTTAGGGGAATAACTAAGCATTATGACAGGAAGCATGGAAGTTTATAGATTGTATACTTAAAGGCCATCACATGGAAATGAGTTAGAAGAAATCTGGGGAATTGCTAAAATTAAATAGAATAATCTGACACATAATTTTTTTTTCTAACTAGCATCAAATAAACAACTTTTAATAATTGGGAATGGAGGGGGGCCTCTGGGTAGCTCAGTCAGTTAAGTGTCAACTTTTGATTTTGTCTCAGGTCATGATCCCAGGACACTGGGATCTTCCTCTGTCTGCCACTTGCTTGCTCTAAAATAAAAAAAAAAAAAAAATGGGAATAAATAAAAAAATTAAAAAAAAATGGGAATGGAAGGCAAATTCTTGGTTTTAAATGAAGGAAAACAGAAGTTCTCAGACTTCTAAATTCAGATATTTTTGTTCTTCTGAACTCTACTCTCATATGAAACAGCATATACCAACATCTTGGTTTCACCATTGGGTCAAGTAAAATTCAAATTTCCTGAATCACGAGAGATCCGATAGCCCAGGACCATGAAAGTGCCATTTATATTCCAACACATAAAATCTCAAAGATTGTTTTTAAAATAATCTTTTATCTTTAACATCTAATGTTTAAAGGAAGATATTTGAGAGTGTGATACTTGCTGATGTCTATAATTACCACTTTGGGAAGCAGCAAAGCTAATTATTTCAAAGTTTTAATTATAATGAAGCTTAATATATGATTAACGATGTTGACATTTCCTGTTGCCACGTTTGTTCTCCAAAAAGATAATTTGAATGTGGGATATATTTTTCAAAAAGTTCACCGAACCCTTGTAGGCACAGCCATAATTGATAATCATGAATAGCTTTGGGGACAGAAAACACAGCTGCCTGTGCAGGAAAAGCCTGTCCAAGTGACCAAGGAGAGCTTAATCCTTATCTGAAGTGAGAGAAACATTGACCGAGGGTGTGGGGAGAAAAATAAAAAGAAAACCTACGTGGGTATGCGTGGTGGATATTCATGTATTTGGTTATAGACCTGTAATTAGAATAACGTGGTAATCAGAACTTTCAGTTAAAGAAATTGCCAGGAAAATCTGTTACAGAATTCACTGGAACTCAGCTTCCAAAGTCTTATAACTTTTGGTATTGAGGACAGCTTGCAGGTTGGGAATGTAGCATTCAAGAACAGGGTCATGGGGGCGCCTGGGTGGCGCAGTCGGTTAAGCGTCCGACTTCAGCCAGGTCACGATCTCGCGGTCCGTGAGTTCGAGCCCCGCGTCGGGCTCTGGGCTGATGGCTCAGAGCCTGGAGCCTGTTTCCGATTCTGTGTCTCCTTCTCTCTCTGCCCCTCCCCCGTTCATGCTCTGTCTCTCTCTGTTCCAAAAAAAATAAATAAACGTTGAAAAAAAAAATTTAAAAAAAAAAGAACAGGGTCATGTTTCAGGGGAGAGACTTAGAACAGTGAGTCTGGAAGAGACAGCTTCGAGCAGTGAAAGCTTCTGCAATCAGATCGCAAGTCCGAAGTTGGTTTTTAGATTTGACTCGCATTTGATGTGGTGATGTGTCTGGAGCCCTGAACTTAGGTGCAGAAGACCTGGAATCACCCCGTTCCTGCCTTCAACAGAGCTGAACAGAGCTCACCTCATGGAAGCTTCCTCAAGGAAACTGGTCACCTCAGCATTCTCGTTTTAGAACTGACAACCCCCCTTCCATGCTGCCGTGAGGCAAGAGTGAGGGACTGCTCATGTGCAAGATGGCAAAGTGCCCATCGAGTGAGGTGTTCTGTCATCCACTTGTATTTTGAGTCACACTCACAAAGACAGATAGCATCCGGGGCCAGAAATGACATTTAAAAACATTTGTTTTAAAAATGTTAAAGAGAGAAAGTATGCAAGCAGGGCAAGTGGCAGAGGGAGAGAGAGACTGAGAATCTTAAGCAGGATCCATGCTCAGCGCAGAACGTGACAGGACCCTGGAATCATGACTGAGCCGAAACCAAGAGTCAGATGATCAACTGACTGAGCCACTCAGGTGCCCTGTCATTTTGGCTATAAACCGCAACCTTGTGAGTTTCTGCTTTTACATAAATTGAAATTGTCATTTGCTGAAGCCATGCCAAGCCATGGGGAAGTTTCAGAGCCCTGGCCCTCGTCAGGTGGTGGAGGTCAACGTGCAGTGTCTGTGTGACGCCCAAGCAATGCTTCCAGCTTGGTGTCCCAGAGAAGTGTGTGTGTGTCTCAGCGTGGACACCTGCTCTACCAGCTTGATGGTTTAACCTGCCTGCTTCACCTGTAAAACGGTGGTGGCCGTAATACTACATAGTCCGTAGGGTTTTAACTAAAATGTGTAGCTTGTTTGACTGAAAAGGAGAAACCTCCCCACGTTGGAGATCTTGTCCCTTAAGGTTCCTCAGCAAAGCTCATCTTAGATTTTCCTCAGTCAACATTGCTTATTTTATTGCACCCATATTTCTAAGTTATACCATTGGATCTTTGCCTCTTCAAACAGCTAACTGTTTATGCAGCTGAAAACCTGATACATACAGATGGTAAAAATATACAAATGCAGAGTCTTACAATGAAATCATCTCCCAGTGCAGACCCTGGGTCTCCTGGCCCAGAGGCAAACATGGCTAACACATTTTTGTATATTCTTCCAAAAATATGATTTTATATTGCATGTGTGTATATATGTATACATTTGTATATATACGTATAAGTAGTGTGTATATCTATATATCTGTCACCTTTTTTCTAACAAATGGAAGCCTATAGACCTGGATTTGCATCTGGTTTTTCTGCCTTAAACAGTTTGTTTGTTTTTTTCCTGGACATCTTTACCAATTAAAATGTGTTCATCTGGGGCACCTGGCTGGCTCATTCAATAGAGTGTGTGGCTCTTGACCTCAGGCTTGTGAGTTTAAGCCCCACGTTGGGTGTAGAGATTACTTAAATAAGTAAACTTAAAATATGTAGATCCTTGGCTACGTAGCACTCATTTTATAGATATACTATTGTATGTCTGTCCTTCATTGATTTGAAGGACATTTATGGTCTTTGGAGGTCTACAGTGAGTATCCTAACATATACACTTAGGCATATGTAGGAGAATATCTTGAAACTCCTAGAAATGAAATTTCTAGGTCAAAGGGTAAATGCATTTTGAATTTGGATAAACAGTACAAATTGTATTCCAAAGGGTCTGTATCGTTCAGATGTAACACTAGTTTTCTCTAATCTTGCCATCATTGCATAGGATCGCATCCTTTATCTTTGCCCATCTGGTAAAGGCAAAAAATGGTATTTTTATCGTTTTTATTTATTTACTTATTTATTTATTTATTTATTTATTTATTTATTTATTTTTTCAACGTTTATTTATTTTTGGGATAGAGAGAGACAGAGCATGAACAGGGGAGGGGCAGAGAGAGAGGGAGACACAGAATCGGAAACAGGCTCCAGGCTCTGAGCCATCAGCCCAGAGCCTGACGTGGGGCTCGAACTCCCAGACCACGAGATCGTGACCTGGCTGAAGTCGGACGCTTAACCGACTGCGCCACCCAGGCGCCTCGATTTTTATCGTTTTTAAAGAAAATCATGAGGAAGGTTGAAAGTGTCTACTTCTTCATCTACGACTTGCTGTTTATGACCTTTGTAGAGCAGAGTTACAAACAGTGTGTCTTGCTAGAAAACCCAGTAAAACATAGCAAAGTATCTGAGGCCAATACAATAGTCATCATAGTAAGAGTAATAGTAACAAAATAAATAACATCACACACAGCACGTCTGATTTATCAGAGAGGTAAAATGAGATTTTTGAGCCATTTCTATGGATTTGGAAACACCACGTTGCAGGAGATAGTCACAGGTAATTATTAATGTGTTTTCCAAAACACTGGAAATTGATTATTTGTGCATCCATAAGGTGAACTTCCGCTGTGATCTTTTTGCTTCAATAATTGTGACATTTCCTACGTAAGATAAGCCAAGCTTGTCCCATATTATAAATGGAGTACTTTATTCTAAGTGCTCTTGGAAGTATTGCAGGCTGGGATATTTTCTTATCTAGTTTTTATGCAAATGCTTTCTTGTCTTTAGCATGCAGTTCTCACTGATGCTATTTACTGGTACCTGGGGGCACAGTCTGCTAATACATTCTCATCTGACCATCACATTATCTTGGCAGATAGTTCTTCTTACATACTGTGTCTGGAACTGAACTTCCAAGCGGTGGTGGGGTGTGACTTGCCACAAGTGAGCACTTCTTATTTTTTATTTATTTATTTATTTATTTATTTATTTATTTATTTTTATTTTTTTAACGTTTATTTTTGAGAAAGAGAGGGAGAGTGCACACAAGCAGGAGAAGGGCAGAGAGACAGGGGGACACAGAATCTGAAGCAGGCTCCAGGTTCTCAGCTGTCTGCACAGAACCAGATGTGGGGCTCGAATCCACAAACCGTGAGATCATGACCTGAGCCAAAGTCCACCGCTTAACTGACTGAGCCACCCAGATGCCTCAAGTGACCACTTTTTAAATATTACATGGTTTTATTGTGGCAACTATCACTTCTCATGTGACTGTCATATACCAGCTACTCTGAAGGTTACCTAATGTTATATCTCTGATTCTTACAATAAAGCAGATATTATTGTTCTTATTTTACAGATGAAATGATAGGTTCAAACTTATTACATAATCTACCCACGTAGTAAGAGTCAAGCTGAGTTCAAATTCAGATCTGACTCCTTCCTTATTGTTTTTTAAGGTTTATTTCTTTATTTTGAGAGAGAGCACAGTGGGGGAGGAACAGAGAGAGAGGGAGAGAGAATCCCAAGCAGGCTCCGTGCTGTCAGTGCAGATCCCAATGTGGGAAAAGCTTAGGTTAAGATTTTATGCCAGTTGACTATTGTGTGCCCCAGAGATGAGTCCCAGGAAGACATGTGGGTTCTGAGTCATTGCTCTCCCTCATGAAGCTTGCCCACCTGAAGCTGGGTCCCAGTGCACAGCTCCGGGCTTCTCTCTGAACCTTCCCACAAGACACTCCCCCCTTGCCAGACCCTGGTCCTCTTCCCCCTAGACACCCTGGTCCTGAGGCCTCAGCACGTGTCCACGGGACCCACCACATGCATCACGCAGAGAAGCGGCACTTTTCAGTGACCATCTGCCCACTATCGAAGCTTCCCCATTGATTTCTCTCCACCCCCCCTCCCAAAATCTCTTTCTGAATTCTGCAAGACTTTAAGATATAAAACCTTGCACTGCATTTTTTAGCCCCAAATTTATCTGAAGCCTTAGGTCAGGAGATTGTGTTTCTGCACGAAGTAGAGACTGGCTTTCTGTGAACCTGAGTGAGTTGCTCTGCTTTGTTCCACACAAAGTTCTGATGCTCATGAGGTTCAGGTCCCCTGCCCTCCGTGTGTGGATAACCTCTCCTTTGCCAATTTGCGTCCTACGTTGTGGTCGGTCCAGAGGTCTCCGTGGGCCCTAATAGCGGCCAGGCTTTGGCCGACCTACCTGTTGCTACCTCTTCTGGGCACAGCTGCCTTCTGTGTCCACCTCTCGGGTTTCCCTGAGGCCACCTTGCCTGCTTTGCCCTGGTTGCCTGGGTCCCCGTGATTTACCACACTGGCTGCTGCCACAATGCCCAGAGTTGGCCGCTCTTATAGTACTTGTTACCTGCTGGTGAATGGCAGGTACTCATTTTCCAGTAATTTACCCAGTCCCCAAAGGAGGCTTATTTCACAAAATGAGAGCATCTTGAAGTCTCTGAAAATTCTCCTTAGATAAGTGAACTATAAGCACTTCTTAGTCTGACTCAGTCCGTAGTGTTGAGCTGAGCTACTTTTTCTTTTTTTTTAATGTTTATTTATTTATTTTGAGAGAGAGAGAGGGAGAGGGAGGGAGGGAGGAGCAGAGGGAGAGGTAGAAAGAGAATCCCGAGGAGGCTTCTCTCTCAGCTCAGACCCCGATGTGGGGCTCCATCCCAGGACGGTGAGATCATGACCTGACCTGAAATCAAGAGTCAGACACGTAAGGGACTGAGCCACCCTGGTGCCCCCGAGCTACTTTTTATAAAGGCTTTTGTGAGTTCAGTTGTCTTTACTTTAGTGTTAAAAAAAAAAAAAAAAAAAAAAGGATTAGGAGCCATAGCTAAGAGGGAGACTCCCCTCCCCTCTCCCAGTTTGAATACAGGGCTTCCTAGAGTCCAAAAGTATTAACACCAGATGCAGTGTATCTCTCTCAATACTCTTGGATGAATGTGTATTGAGTTTGGAGTTTGGTTCAAAATAGAGAATTAATGAAATTTGAGTCAATGGACTAAGACACTCTCAACTTATGTGTAAATCAGTCTAGCCTTGGAGGTATGATGGTGAAGGCTGATTATATTGCTTTGGGTCTACTGTGTCTATTTTCAGCGTTCAGGCATTAATAATTATGGCCTTAGTGACCCCAATTTTAATCGGTCTTGGCAGCAAGGATATATTAAAAGACCCCCTTCACAGGGTACTATAGGTTTGGCAATTCTATGGCAGGTGAGTTGGGATGAGATGTCTCCAGTGTGTGCTTTATTCTTATTTTTCCGATTGACATTTTGGTCCCTATTACAAATCTGGTAAAGAAGGGAGGGGGACATTTGTCGTTTGTATACATCATCGCTAAATTTTCATTCCATGCTTAGTCCCAAGGATGTCATAGAGTACCCATTTGGTTCGGCTGGTAATGCCAACACCAGATACCCCATGTCTTAATCGTTACACATTTATGTGTCTTCTCTTCCAGACTGTGAGCTTGTTGAGATGGGGAACACTGATGAATGCAAATGTGTCTGGCGGCTGACAGGATCTCAGACGCCCAAGGGTGATGATGGAAGGGACGAGGAACCTAGTATTCTAGATGGGGACCTAGCATTCTCTGGCCCAGTGCCTCAGACAGAGGGTACTCAAATAATTGTTAATTCCCGTGAAAGTAGAAAAATGGAAGAAAAAGAAGAAAAAAAACATTATTATGGGATAGCAAAAGGGGGACTAGATCAGGGACAGGAAAGTTTTTAGCCTCCACTGACTTCTCTGGGTAAACTTGGGAAAGTCACTCGGTTCTTCTGGGCTTCTGTTGTTCCATCTGTAAAACGGGGAGATCATCTAACATGACCTCCAAACTCCTTTCTTCCCCTAACAATTGTACAAGTCTATGGCATGCCAAAATATTGAGAGAGTTGTACATATTTCATTACCATGTATGAAAAACATGTATCCACAGAATCTGTAAGCTTTTAGGATTCTCTGCCAGAATTCAATTGATTGATTTTTTTTTTTCCATCAGCCAAATATTTCATAAGGGCCTGGTTGGGGTAAGGACTTCAACTACTGAAGATGCAGGGAGAAATTCTCAGTTTCTGCCACCAGTAGTCTGGTGAGAGGTAGACACGTTAAGAAACAAGTGCACTGGAGCCTAAAAACGTTCAGTGCTAAGGAATGATGGGAGGGAGAAGCTGGCTCTGGAGGAAGGACAGAGCAGGTCACTGATGTCAGCAAGTCCAGGCTTTCCAAATACAGCCGCAGCACGTGCAGAGACTTGGATGTATAGGAAGGCACGACTTTGTCACTGGAGGGCAAGCACTGGTTCCATGTGGCTGGGGAGGAGAGTGTGAGATCGAGGCAGAAAGAGAGAGAGAGAGACAGACAGGAGGGAGAGAGGCAGGGGCTGAGACAAAAGAGGCTGTGACCCCCGTGAAGGTCAGATGCACCACACGTAGGAACTGGTATTTTATTGTGAACGCTGACATGATTCTATTTGCATATTGTGGAAAAATAGCGTTAATAATATGTGTGCTGAGCTAACCGGGTCTTAAGGCAGAATCCTTAGACGCCTGTTTTAGATTCTCCTGGGTGCTTGTTCAATTGTGCATTTCTGGGTTTGAATCTAATCCTTATACAGTGAGAATTTCTGTGGGTTTGGCTTAGGAACCTGCATTAAAAAAAAAAAAAAAAAAACTCTTACAACTTAGGCAACTGGCAAATGGGAACCACGGAATGAGTGAATGGAGAGTAAGTGGCAGGGAAGTCAGAAGAGCATGGATATGGGCTCAGATGAACATTGGGATCAATCTCAGCTATGTCACTTGGGAGTTGTCTCATCTTATCCAAGCTATTTAGCGTCCCTGAGGCTGAACTTTTTCCTTTTACAAATGGGCTTAAAAGTGTGTACCTCATTGGGTTTTGGTCAAGATTAATTGAGATAACATATGTCAAGCCCCTAATGCATTTGGAGGCATATAGGAACTGCCTGGAGAAGTTACTTGAACTCTGTGCTCACTAAGATTCTGGCATGGGTTATAATGGATTCTAGAAACTCCCCAGGGGATTTTGGTTAGGGACGGGTAGGAATCACATAGACAATATATGTGGTCTCCTTCCTCTAAGGCAGTGTCAGTGAAGGTATAAAGTAAGGGGATACATTTGAAAGATTTTTAGGAGAGAGATTTCCTAGGACCTGAAAGAATTTTCTAAATGTTCTTAAGTTTGTAATTTGGATTGTTTCTGGTACCCAAAGCGGCAGAATGCAGTTCTGTTTTGAACATGGTGGGGTCTGCGGTCATCTATGTGAAGACATCCAGAAGCTAGTGCTCGCTAGTGGACAAGGGCCTCAGGAAAAAGCTTGGGGCCCTGGTAAACAGTGGGCTGTCAGCCATGGTTGAAGGGGTTTTAATCCCCCTGGGACAGGGTGGAAGGTAAAAAGAGGCCTCATGACTGACCTCCACGTCAACACCAAATTTTAAAGGTTTTCAGAAAACAAATTCAAGTGAACAGAATTAGAAAGAAATGAGAGCAGGAAAGAAACAGGAGAGGTTTTATTTTAGAAGCACAAAAAAGAAAGCCGTTCAAGTGCCACAGTGAAATCTAGTAAGACAGGAAGTTTTTTTAAAGGAGAAATCCTGTCCCGCCAGTGATGGGCACTTAAGCCGCAGTAGTTGGTCATCTGATGGGTTATCCTACGGAAAGTTTGTGTCTTTGGCTTTCTAGTTACACTTCAAATACCCAGTGGAGCCTCAGAGGCAGAAACTGATTCCTTACTGCTTATTGAGTGGGAAGGATACTTCCAACATCTCTTATTGAGAATTATTTCCCATGAAGAGTTGATATTGGTTATCTAGAGAAGTCTGTGGTCCTCTGGGGAACCAAAATGGCAGTTTTTAGTACAAAACAACATGCACTCCCAATGGTTTCCTCTTGAGTTAGATATTAATGATTGACTAACCCAGTTACAACTTTATTCCTTAATAGAGTTTTTTTTTAATGTTTATTTATTATTAAGAGATAGAGAGGCACAGAGCATGAGCAGGGGAGGGGCAGAGAGAGGGAGAGACACAGAATCTGAAGCAGGCTCCAAGCTCTGAGCTGTCAGCACAGAGCCCGATGCGGGGCTCAAACTCACAAACTGTGAGATCGTGACCTGAGCCAAAGTCGGATGCTTAACTGACTGAGCCACCCAGGCGCCCCCTTAACAGAGTTTTTAATATGAGGGAAAGCATTCTTCAGAGCTTGGAGTAAGAACATATTGGGATTGAGGAATTCACATTAGGAAAGTTAACATTCCACATGTGCTGAACTGTGTACCAGCTTATTACAATTACAGTGCATATGAAAACTCATCGCTTTGCACTTTTAAGGATGATGGTCCTTTTGCCTCCTATTAAAATTGAAGCGTGAAGCTTGGATGTTAACATTTTCAAGGAGTCAGCATATTTGAAATTTCCTGTCTCGGGTTTTATTATTGTGAGTTAACGCCGTTAAAAACTACTAACAAACTGAGAAACCGTTAGAGCATTGTGTTGTGCAAATGCTAACACGAGGTATTATACAGCTCACTACATTTCCAGTTTGAAATGAGATACTAAAGAAATCTAATTTATATTGTTAAAAGGTATTCGATTCACTCACCCAAAAAGTATTAAGCAAATGAGCTATGGGCAGTCATATTTTTTAAAGCTTGTAGAAAAGACGGAGAGAGATTGAGATCTAATGATTAAAGAGAATATAAGCAAATGCTAATTTTTTTTAATAGTGAGAAATTTCGGGGCACCTGGGTGGCCCGGTCTGACTCTTGGTTTCGGTTCAGGCCATGATCCCAGGGCTGTGGGATTGAGCCCCACGTTGGGCTCCATGGGCTGAGCATGGAGCCTGCTTGAGATTCTCTCTCTCTCTCTCTCTCTCTCTCTCTCTCTGTCTCTCTCTCTCCCCCTGTCTCCCTCTCTCCCCCTCCGCCCCTCTCCCTTGCTCATGCTCTCTCTCTCTCTCTCAAAAATAAATTAATTAATTAAATAAAATTATTAAAAAAATTAGTGCAAAGTTTCAAGCAGAGAATGGGTGGTACTTTTTAGTTGCTTTTTACCAAGCCAGAAAATGAGATGGGGAAGGATCTAACATTAAATTAATGTTGTTGTATGTCAGGAACTTTAAATAAGCAAGATCTTTCCTGCTTTGATTAGGCTAAGTCAAGTAACTTATCCACACACAATCAAGGCAACTGGCAAGCCGGGAATCTATCCTCAGCCCTTAGGACTCACATTACCCCGTGTTTCCACCCAAGGGAACAACAATTTTGAGCTACCACACTCTTATCTTTAGTTTGAAAATACTTAACAGTTTTGGCTTCCAGAAACCAGCAAAAGTTCTTCCCAGGAAACACATTCTAAAAGCAAGGCACGAACGATATCGGTAATTTGATTTCTGATCAGAAATACCGTGTGGCGGGGCGCCTGGGTGGCGCAGTCGGTTAAGCGTCCGACTTCAGCCAGGTCACGATCTCGCGGTCCGTGAGTTCGAGCCCCGCGTCGGGCTCTGTGCTGACTGCTCAGAGCCTGGAGCCTGTTTCTGATTCTGTGTCTCCCTCTCTCTCTGCCCCTCCCCCGTTCATGCTCTGTCTCTCTCTGTCCCAAAAATAAATAAACGTTGAAAAAAAAAAAATTAAAAAAAAAAAAAAAGAAATACCGTGTGGCTATAACATAAGACTTGCTGGCTTATAATTGTCTCTCAAGGATATTTCAGTCGAGTTGCCAGCAAGTTCTGAGAGCCGCAGGCTTGTTAGGTCGGGGAGCATCTCCCCAAAGTGCAGGTGCTATGGGTATCATTTGGGTTGGTCTCTGTATCACTGCTTACTCCAGGACACAAGAGACTTTGAGTCCCAGTGTGAGGAAGTGTGTGAGCTGCAGCAAGGGGTGTGGTTTGCAGAGAACCAGCGTTCATGTATGACAGCATGAGAGGATTCAAATGCTTTATTGAAAAAAACAAAACACCTCACAGGCTGAACTGTTCTCCTGGATGGAGTGAACCCACCAGCCAGCCATCACTTGGATTCCTGCTTCCCGGTTAGAGCAAGTTGGTGTGCAGAGCCAGTTAATTCAGAACACTGAAGGAGCTTGAAAAATAATAAACTTGAGTATGGGCTTGTTTTATGGAGGATTGGGGAGGAATTTTTTAGATGTGTAGGACGTTTACCGGCTTTATGCTTAATAAATGTTACATCAGCAGGGGCGCCTGGGTGGCGCAGTCGGTTAAGCATCCGACTTCAGCCAGGTCACGATCTCGCGGTCCGTGAGTTCGAGCCCCGCGTCGGGCTCTGGGCTGATGGCTCAGAGCCTGGAGCCTGTTTCCGATTCTGTGTCTCCCTCTCTCTCTGCCCCTCCCCCGTTCATGCTCTGTCTCTCTCTGTCCCAAAAATAAATAAACGTTGAATAAATGTTACATCAGCATTAAGTATGTAGTCGCAAATTCACTTGGTTTTTAGCAAAGAGTTATTTGAACCACTTTTGCTTAGCATGCAAATTAGTGATATAATGGAAATGCACTGCCTTGGGTCATTGTAACGAAACCATCTTACTTTTTACTTACGTGATCTGACGCTTTCTACATTTATTCCCAGATCTCGTATTTGTTCTGGGATCTCCTGACAGCAGTGGTGAGGGTGGCCTGTGCAAACGTGTCTGCTGCTCTGGGGAGAAGGCAGAAGACGAACCTGTAATTGGTCATGTTGCCTTTTCTCTCTCTCTGTCAGATTTATTTTCCATTTTATGCATCTGGTGAAGATAAGGATTTTAATGCTTGAGTGCAAAGATCTGACTCTGTAAGGATGTACTTAACCCTTTTTGAAAATACAGTGATTTCACAGCATCCCGCCTCAAGCACACTGCATTTGTCAACTTGACTTCTTTTTCCTTCCAGTTCTCTTTGTCTTTTCAGCTTCCCCCTTGCCTACCGTAATCATCTTCTGACCATCTGGAAAGGCTCTGATTCTAGGTGCAGAGTTCATTTAAATGTTTCAGTGCTGGAAGAATGGAAACCTTATAAAAATGTAATTTTTTTTCCTACTGTTATGGGAGCAAAAATAAATGTTTTAGGGCTCTTTCCTGCTGAGGAAGGATTTTAGAGTTTATAGGCTCATATGCAGATTCTGGATAAGGACAGTAGCCCGGATGCACCGAGAGGAATTGGAGAAGGGCTGCAGGCATTGTCAGCAAGCAGGACCCAGCCATCTGTGTTTCCTTCATCATCCAAATAATTCTTGGTGAGGATCAGGGAGGCACAGTAACTCTTACAGGCAGTGAGCGCCCTTCTTGCTTTGTTGAGCCAGTCCAGGGATGTCATTAGCCTTGGGATGTCACATTCCTCTGGATGAATTGAGCGAGGTGACTGTCAGGTGCCTCCCTTGGAAACTACCGAAGAACACTTAAATTAAAGGGACGTCAACGGCAATGACAAGACATAAATCACCCAGCTTCAGTTTTGCAAGCAACACATGTAGCCTTTATCTTTCCAGGGAGCACAAAGCCCCTAATTCTGTGATGATACCACTGTCCTCAAGAGCCAGCTGAAGTTTTTATTCCTTCTCCTCCTTTTCACTTTCGTCCATTATCTGTTTTATTTTCTTTTTATTGAACAAAGAATAAAGCATTTCTTTATAACACAGATGGTATTTTTGTTAATCAAAATCACCATCATCATCATCATCTTACCGTAGTGTTACCAGATCTTTTGATACTTACTAAATGTCAGGGATGGTTACACACTGTTCAGTGGAGAAGAGAGAGAGACAGACCAACAGAGAGAGGGAAGTGGGGGGCTGCCCTACTGGAGCTTACATTCTAGAGGGAAGACAGACAAGTGATTGTCTGCATAGAGAGCTAGGTGATAGTTGATAGATAAATAGATCATAGGTGATAGATACATGATTGATAAATGATAGGTAGATTAATAGATGATAGATTATATATATATATCCATACATATCTATCTATCTATCTATCTATCTATGGAGAGAAAGAGAGAGAGAGGGAGAGAGAGAGATGGCAGAAAGTACTAAATGCGATAGAAAGGAGAGAACCCACAGGTGAAGGCAGTAGGGGCCGAAAGCAGGGGAGGGGGGCAGCTGGCAGTGCACTCAGGCAGCCCTCACCTTGGAAGAGATATGCAGGAGGCAGGCACCTGGAATAAGAGGGTTTCAGGTGGAAGGGGAGGGTAGCAACACACCTGGCATGTTTGAGGACTGGTAACAGGACGATGTGGCCAGAGCAGAGTGAGCAAAGGTCCATTAAATGAGATCATTTGTGCCACGAGCATGTGGCAGTGCCTTGCCCATAATCAAATCCGTGGCTCCAAAGTATGAAAATTCCACCTGCCTGCAGCCAGCTGTCTCCCCAGCATAAGTGTGGACACTTTCTGGAGTAATCCAGGGGCTCTGTGGGTCTTCTGCCTGGTTTGTGGGATCTCTGTGACATCGACGTTTGTCATGATAATGTCTGTGTTCTGTGCTTCTAATAACTTTATACTGCACAGCCAATCCTGTTGATATTTTGGTGAGCAGAATGTCTTGCTGTCTTATAACCACAGCGATATTTCGTAGTGAAAACAACCCCTAAATACGTGATTTTGGAGTATTTTAGCCAACTCGAAGTACTTTGCAAATACAGGCACAGCTCGGAGATCTTGCAGGTTGGGTTTCAGACCCCTATAATAAAAGCAAATATTATAATATAAAGTAAGTCTAATGAATTTTTTCATTTCTCAGTGCATATAAAAGTTCTGTTTATACTGTACTGTATTTTATTAAGTGTGCAATAGCATTATGTCTACAGAAACAATGTACATATCTTAATTAAAAAATATATTGCAGGGGCACCTGGGTAGCTAAGTCGGCTGAGTGTCTGACTCTTGATTTCGGCTCAGGTCATTTCAATCCCAGGGTTGTGGGATTGACCCCTGAGTTGGGCTCCATGTTGAGCCTACTTAAGATTCTTTCTCTCTGGGGATCCTGGGTGGCTCAGTTGGTTAAGCAGCCAACTCTCGATTTTGGCTCAGGTCACGTTCTCATGGTTCTTGAGATCAAGCCCCATGTTGGTCTCTGCACTGACAGTGTGGCTCCTGCTTGGGATTCTCTTTCTCCCTCTTTCTTTGCGTCTCCCCTGCTTGCATGCACTGTCTTTCTCAAAATAAATAAATAAACTTAAAAAAAAAAAACAGATTCTCTCTCTCTTTCTCTTCCCCCCACCCTTCTACCCCACCCCTCCCTCCTGCTTGTATTCTCTCTGTCAAAAAAACCCCACATATATGTGTATGTGTGTGTGCATATATATATATAGATAGAAAATGCTAATCATCATCTGATTTCTTAGTGAGCTATAATCACTGATCACAGTGATTATAATATATATAATAAATAATATATAATAAATAATCTATAATAAATATAAATATTATAATAAATAAATATAATAAATAATAAATATAAAATATAATAATAAATATAATAATGAAATAATAATAAATATAATAATAAATAATAAATATAATAATATATAATAATAAATATAAATAATAAATATAATAATGAAATAATAATAAATAAATATAATAATATATTATAAACAATATAATAAATATAATAATAATACATATAATAAATACAAATAGTAAATATAATAATGAAAAAGTTTGAAACACTGTGAGAATTACCACATTGTGACACACAGACACGAACTGAGCAAATGCTCTTGGAAAAGTGGCTCCAGCAGACTTACTTGATGCACAGTTGCCCCAAACCTTCAATTTGTTAAAAAAAAAAAAAAATTGTGTCCGTGAAGTGCAATGAATGAGGTGCTCCTAGAAATGAGTTTGAGAATCTCTGATGAGAGGGAACTTTTCCTGCAGCCTTTTAACTGGTTTTCAACATAGCTATGTACTAGAATCATCTGGAGAACTAAAAAAAAAAAAAAAAAAAAAAAAGATACTGCCACCCAGGTCCCACCCCAAACCAGCGAAATCCCCAGTATTTTATTTTAAGCTCCTCTGGTGATTTTAACAGGCTACCAGGGACAAGAACTCCTTCCCAAGTGGCCTGCCTTAAAAAGATCTAAGTGACTATAGGTTGGTGCCAGATAGGTTTATTTTTGTTTTCTGATCCTTTGGCTTCTGCCTTTTGATATTGTCCTGCCTCCCGGGGTCAGACCTTGAAAGCTTTCTCTCTGCAAGACTTCTCAGTTTTCTCTTCCCAGCTTGGTTTATCCGTCTGTGGTTCAGGTTCAGGTACATCCGTCTGTGGCATCCTTCTCCGAGGTCATTGTGAGGGGCTGATGAAAGTCAGGTGTTCTCATCAGTACCTCCATTCCCCTGTCCACCCTCCACTACTTTCCTCATGTTAGTGAAGCATAATGCTTCCATTTTCATCCGTAGGTCTGTGTGTGTGTATTTAAAATGTTCATGGAAAATTGTCCACAGGTAGAGTAGAGCTTTATTTCATGTTGCGCTATTCAACGTGAACCCCCACTGACCCACTTCAAGTAAAAATTACCACCTGCAATGTAATACCATAAATAAATGGTATGTTTAATTTTTTGTACTTAAATTTAAACATATCCATACATATAAATATGTGCACACATGTATGTTTTTTTTTTTAATTTTTTTTTTCAACGTTTATTTATTTTTGGGACTGAGAGAGACAGAGCATGAATGGGGGAGGGGCAGAGAGAGAGGGAGACACAGAATTGGAAACAGGCTCCAGGCTCTGAGCCATCAGCCCAGAGCCTGACGCGGGGCTCGAACTCACGGACCGCGAGATCGTGACCTGGCTGAAGTCGGAAGCTTAACCGACTGCGCCACCCAGGCGCCCCCACACATGTATGTTTATATATATATGTGTATTTATATATACATATACACATACGTATATACATGTATATATATACATACTTACATGTATTTATTCATATCAGTGTATGTTTATAGTAATTATATATAAACACTACACGTAATCAGTCTGAGTGTCAGCTGACTTTTTTTCAGAAAGACTACTTTCATGCTGGGGTTATGCTCTTTTTACTGGGGAGGAGGGATGTTAAAAATGATGTTATATTAAGGGTGTAGGATTTTTCCCTCAGGTGAAATGAAAAGTGAGCATTCAGTATTTTCCCAAGGTTAGTTTTCTTCTAATTTTGACTAGTACATGATATTAAAAACCCTGGTGACTCCAAGTTATTGCTGGACACTTGTGTATTCCAGGGGGTGTTCTCTGGATCTCTCCTTGGTACAGAGCCCACACCCGTCAGAGCTGCCCAGGGGATGTGGCTCAGCAGGATCCACTCACTCATTTCCATTCTCGCTTGCAAGGATGTCCCAAGACCAGCTCTGATTTCGCTTTTTAATCTCTCCTAACTCTGTGCTGAAAATCAGTACTTTTCTTTATCCTCTCCTTCCTTTTGATCTTCTTGACATCTGTTTTCTTCATTTTCTAATTAAAAGCAACATTCTCGGGGCACCTGGGTGGCTCAATCCATTGAGCATCCCACTCCTTAGCTCAGCTCAAGGTCATGATCTCAGGGTTTGTGGGATCAAGCCCCATGACAGGCTGTGTGCTGACAACGCAGAGCCTGCTTGGGATTCTCTCTCTCCCTCTCTTTCTGCCCCTCCCCTGCTCGTGCTCTCTCTCAAAATAAATAAACTTAAAAAAAGAAAGAAACATTCTCACTGTCAAAAAGCAAACAGACAAAGCTTTTTCTTTACCAGTGCATCTTATGGCACACATCCCACGGTCCCACTTTGGGGTTTGCCACTGCATAGAAATAGTTCCAGGTAAACTAAAATGCAAACATGAACAACTTGGCTAGCAAAGCATAAAGGCCATCTGGTCACGAAGCTCTTTTTTTCTGCCTTTCAGCATACTTGTTTGGGAACTGGCCCAATAGTGTGGAGTGCCCACTGGCGGTATTTGGCAGGTGTGACAGCCAGGGAGTCTGGAAAAACAACAAAGCCAACCTCTTCTGCACAAAAGAAACACCGTGGGAGTTAAGGTCCCCGTGTTGTAAAAGAACACGCTCCTATTCTGTGGATCACCTCCCTGACCTCTTTCTCATTTGGGCACAAGAGTGCATTCAAACCGAAGCCTGTCTGGGTGCCACCCTTCCTTTGCTCTCACTTTCCTTCAGAGTCCCAAGGCACATCCTTTTGTCCTAGATAATGCAACCGGTATTCCCTTTTATGTTTTGCTTCTTCTAGACAAGCCATTTTTCAAGAGTATTCCAACATCCCCATTTCAAACCCCCCCTTTCAAGCTGCAGATAAAAGTGTCAGCAAAAGTGAACTTGTTGATGTTTTCTTGACCAGGTACTCAGGACCTCATTCCCATTAACAATATTATTCAGAGGCATTGAGAAACAAGCATAAAGTGATTTGTCATTGTCATAATGGTCGGGTGGTCAGGCTCTTGACCCTTATTCTCTCCATGGTACATTTCCTTGGCTAGTATTTATGATAGCACTTTTCTCAGAAACATCTCATGATTGCCCCAGAATAGAGAAGAGTTTATTTTGAATACAGAACATGGCCAAAGTTTTGTGTTTTGTTTTGTTTTTGTAATGAGATTCCTTGAGATGGACCCCCCCCCTTTCTTTTTGTTAAACTAACTTCTGACCTAGTTCACAATATTATCACCAGAAGCAGAGCCAACAGAGGGGGATACGGTTCTTGCTTCATGAGATTGAAAAATGAACAGGACATAAAAATTTTTAAAGAAAATCACAGTTCATTTTGAGATGAAATAGCTGACTTTGATTTGCACTTTTCTTTATAATTGTTAGAAGATGAGAAGTAGGAAAGAGGATGGACTTCTATTTTCCCTGGAGAAAAAGTACTGGAAAAACTTTTGACTATTTCCCAATTTATAGGCTCTTTATAAAAATTGTTTAAAGTTTGTATCTTACCTTACTGTTCATAATGGTAGCCTTTCTAACCAGAGATAAATACAAGTCATAGAATGAGAAAAACTAAAGTCGAGAAGAAGCTGAAAACTCATCTCACTGGAGGTCTTCACAATACACAGGATCCTTCTCTCCAGCCTTGACCGAAATCCACAAATGCCCATCTGGTCATCTCCAGTGATAGAGCAGCACTGTGTCCTGAGGTAGCCAGCCCCATTGCCAAACATTTCTGTTATAAACTATCTTAAAAACGAAATGGCATCTGTGGAATTTGATGCCCCCCAAATAGGCACTGATTTTAAGTATGCTAAGTGCTTAAACTACAGTAAGCCATTTAATGATCAAATAATAATAACTGGCATTTACTGTGTGGTCACTATGTTGTAGACACTGTTAGTAAGCACTTCCCATCCAGTATGCTATCATTGACTGCTTACATCAATCCTATGGATATGATATATCCTCCCTTTTACACATAAGGGAATTAGGCAGAGAGGAGTTGAGCTCACCAGGATAACCTTGGTGGCAAGTTACTGTAATAGGATGCAAGCCTAGGCCTGGGTGACTCCAGAACCCAAGCTCTTATGGTGGTTGTACTTCTAACTTCAACCCCGTCAGGCATGTGCTGAAGTTCTGTTTATGAAGAGAAACTGAGGCTCACTCATGTAAGCAATTTTCCCGGGACAAATAGAATCTTAAAGCAGGTCTCTCTGATTCCAAAGCCTCCACTTTATGCCAGAGTAATTTTACATGACATCAGCAGAGAGAATCAAAAAGTTAAATGATACACACAATAAAATGTCAGCGGAGGTGGAGTTGAGGATCTGAGTGCCCCGGTGCCATTAGCGCTGTCTTATCTCAATAACAGAAGTACTGAATTACAGCACAAGGAAGAGTGTTGAAGACCCTCCACATGCCAGACGAGTGAGTAAGCCTGAAGGGTAGAACTGGGTTTTTCATCTGTATTTCCCCAACATCTAGCGTAGTTCTGGACACATTGTAGATACCCAGTAAGTGCCTGCTGACTCACTTAATACACCTACCAAGAAATTTATAATTAATTAGGCAACTGTATTTTCCAATATTATTTGTTGATTTACATTTCATCTATTTCCAGAAGAAATTTCATGTGCCATCCTTTCTGATATGGGTTTTATTTGAGTCATCTGATTTCCACTAATTAGTTAAGTTTTGGTGCCTGCCTCATAGTCTTTTGTTTACTCTGTAAGAAAACCATGGCTTCAGAGAATCCCAACTCTAGCTGCTGAAAATCTGATTGTGAGCAGGGGAAATCACTGCCCCTGTGGTTTTCAGTCATCCATAGCATTGTGGCAAAGCTAGCTGCATGTTAGAATATGTAAATCCTCAAGTAGTAAATGCTTGACCAAATCATGCATAACAGATAAGAAAAATACACACGCACACACATAAATATATATTACACATAAGGGAATTAGAGAGGATATATACATCTATCTATCTATGTTTTGGATTACATACAACTCTATAACTTATGGAAATTATGAAGCATTTCTGCAGAGAAATGTCAATGTTTTGACTTTTTAAATTATTAAAAATAAAAATGATTTTGTATTTGTTGGCATGCAATAGAGTCTTACAGGGTCACTCTCAAAACTTAGAAAAAAAGTTTGTGATCAGAGATTAATTAGTAAAACAATCAAAACTAGGAGCCATCTGTGGGTGAGAGGCAAGGGATCTATCTGTATATACATAACTGAATAGTTCAGACTAAACATCCGAAACTCCAATCAAGGTGATCTGGATGTATTTTCAGCAAAGCAGAGCTATTATGTGATTAGAATTTCAAATAGGAAATTGCATATTTTTTGGAGGGAAAATATGAGGAATAGGACAGGAGTTGATCTGCAGTGGAAACAGAAGAAGAACCAGGCAAGCCCTGGTTGGGAGCGAAGGAGTTTTCCAAGGGAACTAGAGAATTCTTTGTCAAGTTAGCTCCTGTGGTGGATAAGCAGTTCACACAACTTCAGATCAGAGACACTTCTGAGGACTAATGAGCTCTCCTTTTTCCTGACTTCATTCTTACATAAGACATTGATCTTTGAGCTTCCAGGTAGCTTGAGGATATATGCTGACCAGAACTACCTGTTTATTCCCAACCATGGGAGATTAATGCAGGGTCATCTGACTTGTATCTCTTTGAGGGTGGTTAATTTTTGGAAGGCATCCAATTTCAGTAGCCTAAGCCAAAAGGCCAATGTTCCTGGTTTTCTTTCTGGTTTCTTCTTGAACACCAGGAGATCACTAATTCTATGAAATATGCTTGTGACACCTGGCTCAGGTAATTTCTCTAAGTGATGGCCGTCACTGTCATTTCCTGCCTCCCAGGTTATATTATCCCAGTGTGGTCTTCAAAGACAGCTTTGGAACTCACAGGCTTAGCAGTGTTTTCCCAGAAGACCAATGAAATGTGTTCTCAAGAAAGATAGCTAACACTGTTTACAAAACAGTCATTGTGTATGTTCATCAAAATGGCATAAAGGAAAAATGTAATGGAAGATGAATCACATATTGAAAAGGATAGAAGAACTAATACCAGTATTTGGCCAAAATGTGGGAAATGAGAGAACCAAACCAAGAATGTGTTATTTGAGAGTAGGAGATATAGTTTCAAGAGAAAAAGGTACTTTACTCCTTTGCTGTTTTATCTTGCCTCAGTGTGGTAAAATTAAACCTGACCGTACCTATATTAAGAATAAGATTTAGGGGCACCTGAGTGGCTGAGTCAGTTGAGCGGCTGACTTCGGATCAGGTCATGATCTCACAGCTCATGAGTTTGAGCCCTACGTCGGACTCTGTGCCGACAGCTCAGAGCCTGGAGCCTGCTTCGGATTCTGTGTCTCCCTCTCTCTCTGCCCCTAACCCACTCACATTCTGTCTCTGTCTCTCTCAAAAATTAAAAAAAAAAAAGCATTAAGAAAAAAAGGATAAGATTTATGTCTATGTGCACCTTTCTCACGTTCCCACCAGAAAAACTTTACTAGACCTTTTAGATAAGTGATTAGATGGAAACTTCTCTTAAAAGTGATCTCAGAAACCCTGTGAAGTGAGTACTATAGGGAACTGAGGCTTAAGGCCTCAATGAAGACATCAGCAAGATGAAAGATTAGGAAACTCCAGGACCTCTGGTTTCCACAGGAAACTCCCATGGAAACATTAAATAAACAAGTAGAGAGTAGCTAAAATAATTTTAGAGGAGCTCTAAAAATCAGTCAGAGATCTACAGCAATCAAGTGAATGCCCAGTCAAGAATAATACACATTCAAAACAGCAGGGCATTTTTGCAGTGTATTTAATTCACCCTTGTCCCAACCTCTCCTTGGCATGGCATAGGGTAGTATGGGGGAAGCAGTGGCTCAGTTTCCAGTTTCCTTCCACAAACCAGAGAGCAGAGTGGACTGAATTTGTAGTGTTCTAACCTGTCTGAGGGCTGCCTGAGGGATAGATTTCTGTGTTGTCTAACTAGAAGCTCAGACAGCCAAAAACAGTACAACTTAAGTCTCAGGCTAGAGGATGCCACAGGGGGCAGGTATGATTCATGAAAGCCACAAAGAGACTGTAGACCCACAGATGCCTGCAGCAAGAAATCATTTACTGAAGAATACAGTAGAACAGCTAAGTCCCCAAGAGGAAACAAGAGTGCAACTCCTAGGGAAATTGAGACATTTAAAACCAGCCATGTAGACAGGGGTTTGGGGCAAGGAGAGGAGGAGGGAAAAAAAAGCATACACACAGGCCCAAGGAAGAGGCATGTCGAGAAAAGGCCTGAAAAGAAAGGCCAAGAAAAGGAAATGTTAAGTCCTCACACTGGAGTGACTAGTGAGTGTCTTCTTCTCATGGCTGGATCCAGTCTGCAAAGACTAAGAGAGGTGGCACGGTTTTTAAATGCTCTATTAAAAAAAAAAATCACAAAGCATACAAAGAAACAGAACAACACGGTCCATTCAGAGGATCAAAATAAATCTTCAGAAACCATCCCTGAATAAACACATGCATTAGACTTACTAGACAAAGACTTTAAAACAACTTTCTTCAATATGCTCAAAGAGCTCAAGGAAATGAGGATAATGATATGTGAACAAAATGAGAATATTGACAAAGAGATAGAAATTATAAAGGAACCAAATATCCTGGAGTTGCAAGATACAATAACTAACTTGAAAAAGTCCCTAGAGGGGTTTAACAATAGACTTGAAAAGGTAGAAGAAAAGAACCAATGGAATTGAATACAGGTCATTTAAAATTATTGAGTCTGAGGAGCAAAAAGAAAAAAAGAATGAAGAAGAGTGAACAGAACCTAAGCGAAATGTGGAATATCAGCAAATGTACCAATATGTGCATTATGGGATTCTGAAAAGGCAAAGAGAGAAAGAAAGGCACCGGGAGATTATTTGAAGAAGTAATGGCTGAAAATGACCTAAATCCGAAGGAAGACACAGCCACACTAATAAAAGATGCTCAGTGAACTCCAAGTAGGATAAAGTCCGAGCGTCACACCAAGATGCATTATACTCAAACTGTCAAAAGCCACAGACTAGAAGGAATCCTGAAAGCAACAAGGAAAAAGTAACTTGTCACATGATAGGGAATCCTCAAGAAGATTCTCAGTGGATTTCTCAGCAGGAATTATATAATTTTCCTGAAAATACAACAGCTAATTAGAACACAGGTCTGTCAGTGTAAGGCTCATGCTCTTAACCAGTGGTTCTCAAAGTGTGGTATCAGGAACCAGAAGCATCAGCATCACCCAGAAAAGGCCTGAGGAACAAAATAAATCTTCAGAAACTGGTTAGACGTGAAAATTCTCTAGCCTCCCCTCAGCTCTCCTGAATCAGAAACTGTGGGAGTGGGATGCAGCAATCTACCTTTTACTTAGGCCTTTAGACGTTTGAATTTCCCTTAACCCTGTGCTATAATGGGTGTGCTGCTTTTATATGCTTGAGTATTTTTTCCTTTCTTTCTTGCAAGGGAAGCATAGTTGTATATGACCACAATCTTTGATCTGCAATTTCTGGAAGTTAAAAAACTCTGAACAAAATTTTCCTTAATAGTTTCCTTAATCATGCCAAAATCTTACCAAACTAACAATTAGCTACTTAGGGTCTCGTCCTCCTCAGTGTGAATATTCATATGTTCACTGAAAAGGTATGAATGGGTTTGAACACAAGACCTTACCCTTTACTGAGGGTGTTTTGTTTACTGTAAATACACTGTAAACACATAGAGCTCTAGGTGTTTCACATAAAAGATTATGGATCTGTTTGGTGAATAAAGACCCTGGATAAGGGTTCTGGAAACCTGAGTTCAAACCAGCTCCAGGTGTGCCACTGGCTGGCCTTGCTACCTTGAAAAGCTATAAGACCTCTCTCGGTCTTGATTTCCTCCCTTTGAAAGGGAGGACTAAAGTTGCAAATCTCACAGTCTCTTTCATCACTAACTCCATTATACCTGGAGCACAGATTTAAGGGATTTTCCTTATGTGACATTTGCAGATTACTCTTGACTTGATACTAAGATGCTATCCACCTGCCTGTCTTTGGTGCACAGAAGCTAAATTTTCTGATTACATTTATTTGCATGAATTGAAAAACAGGAAACTTTTTGCACCCATGGAGAGCCAGTCGTTATTGTTTGTGTTAAGGGGGAGGCTAGGGAACAGGTATGATAGATGTTTTTAAAGACACTATTACTGTAAGCCACTAAATTCAGGAGTATTTGATTCATTAAGTATGCTGGAAGAGAAGTGAAAGAATCTCATTGGTTTCTCTGGGAAGATATCCAAGAGCCAGGAGTCCTGTATGTCTATCCACACTTATAGAATAAAGAGTGAGACAGGTGACAAAAATATGGACTTGTCTGCTCACAACATGTGTGTTTAGGGAACGTGGGATCAGGCTGAAGCTTGGCCTGCAATGGAGTCTACTACTTGACAGCATCCTGGTACAATTGCTGCTGCTGACTTATGTCCCAGCCACACAAGAATGATTTTGGTTTAGAACCCCTGCTGAGGGTGAATTTTTGCCTTAAAAGAAAAATTCAAGGGAAGATGGCGGCATAGGATGATGCTGGGCTCACCACGTCCTGCGGATCGCTTAGATTCCACCTACACCTGCCTAAATAACCCAGAAAATCGCCAGAAGACTAGCAGAATGGATTCTCTGGAGCCAATCGTAGACGAGAGGCCCACGAAGAGGGTAGGAAAGGCAGAGAGGTGGTGCGCACTACACGGACTGGCGGGAGGGAGCCGGGGCAGAGGGGCAGCCCGCCGTCAAAGCAGAGACCCCCCCCGAGTCTGGCTTGCAAAAGCGGAGGGGCCGGATGGAGTGTGTTCGGACAGCAAGCGGGACTTAACATCCGGAAGGTTATAAGCTAACAGATCTGCTCAGAGAGCGGGAGGGCTGGAGGACAACGGGAGGGAGAGTTGTTGAGCCCCGGACGACAGAGCTCAGCTTGGCGGGGAACAAAGGCGCTCGCCAGCGCCATCTCCCTCGCCCATCCCCCAGCCAAAATCCCAAAGGGAACCAGTTCCCCTCACGGAACTTGCTTGCACCACGCAAACACCCAACGCTGTGCTTCTGCGGATCCATCCCTCTGGCGGGTCTGACTCCCTCCTGGTGCCCCATGGCCCCTCCCGAAGCGGATCTCCAAAGGAAAAGCAAGCTGAGCCTGCCCCTCCCGCCCCTGTGCACCTTGCCAATCCACCCCAACTAATACGCCAGATCCCCAGCACCACAAGCCTGGCAGTGTGCAAGTAGCCCAGATGGGCCACGCCACCCCACAGTGAATCCCGCCCCTAGGAGAGGGGAAGAGAAGGTGCACACCAGTCGACTGCAGACCCAGCGGTGGGCTGGGGGCAGACATCAGGTCTGACTGGGGCCCCGCCCACCAAGGCAAGTTATTCAAAACAGCACAGGGGAAGTGCTCCACAGTCCCGCACCACTCCAGGGACTATCCAAAATGACGAAATGGAAGAATTCCCCTCAAAAAAACCTCCAGGAAATAACGACAGCTAATGAACTGATCAAAAACGATTTAAAAAATGTAACAGAAAGTGAATTTAGAATAATAGTCATAAAATTAATCGCTGGGCTGGAAAACAGTATAAAGGACAGCAGAGAATCTCTTCCTACAGAGATCAAGGGACTAAGGAACAGCCAGGAGGAGCTAAAAAATGCTATTAATGAGCTGCAAAATAAAATGGAGATGACCACAGCTTGGATTGAAGAGGCAGAGGAGAGAATAGGTGAACTAGAAGATAAAATTATGGAAAAAGAAGAAGCTGAGAAAAAGAAGGAGAAAAAAAATCCAGGAGTATGAGGGGAAAATTAGAGAACTAAGTGATGCACTAAAGAGAAATAATCTACGCATAATTGGTATTCCAGGGGAGGAAGAGAGAGGGAGAGGTGCTGAAGGTATACTTGAAGAAATAATAGCTGAGAACTTCCTGGATCTGGGGAAGGAAAAAGGCATTGAACTCCAAGAGGCACAGAGAACTCCCTTCAGACGTAACTTGAATCGATCTTCTGCACGACATATCATAGTGAAACTGGCAAAATACAAGGATAAAGAGAAAATTCTGAAAGCAGCTAGGGATAAAGGTGTTCTAACATATAAAGGGAGACCTATAAGACTAGTGACGGATCTCTCTACTGAAACTTGGCAGGGCAGAAAGGAATGGCAGGAAATCTTCAATGTGATGAACAGAAAAAATATGCAGCCAAGAATCCTCTATCCAGCAAATCTTTCATTTAGAATAGAAGGAGAGATAAAGTTGTTCCCAAACAAACAAAAACTGAAGGAATTCATCACCACTAAACCAGCGCTACAAGAGATCCTAAGGGGGATCCTGTGAGACAAAGTACCAGAGACATTGCTACAAGGAAGACACCTACAGACATCACAATGACTCTAAACCCATATCTTTCTATAATAACACTGAATGTAAATGGACTAAATGCGCCAACCAAAAGACATAGGGTATTAGAATGGATAAAAAAACCAGACCCATCTATTTGCTGTCTACAAGAGACTCATTATAGACCTGAGGACACTTTCATATTGAAAGTGAGGGGATGGAGAACTATTTATCATGCTACTGGAAGTCAAAAGAGAGCTGGAGTAGCCATGCTTATATCAGACAAACTAGACTTTAAATTAAAGGCTGTAACAAGAGATAAAGAAGGGCATTATATAATAATTACAGGGTCTATCCATCAAGAAGAACTAACAATTATAAATGTCTATGCACCGAATACGGAAGCCCCCAAATATATAAAACAATTAATCACAAACATAAGCAACCTTATTGATAAGAACGTGATAATTGCAGGGGACTTTAACACCCCACTTACAACAATGGATAGATCATCTAGACACATGGTCAATAAAGAAACAAGGGCCCTGAATGATACATTGGATCAGATGGACTTGACAGATATATTTAGAACTCTGCATCCCAAAGCAACAGAATATACTTTCTTCTCGAGTGCATATGGAACATTCTCCAAGATAGGTCACATACTGGATCACAAAACAGCCCTTCATAAGTATACAAGAATTGAAATCATACCATGCATACTTTCGGACCAAAATGTAATGAAGCTTGAAATCAACCACAGGAAAAAGTCTGGAAAACCTCCAAAAGCATGGAGGTTAAAGAACACCCTACTAAAGAATGAATGGGTCAACCAGGCATTTAGAGAAAAAATTTAAAAATATATGGAAACAAACGAAAATGAAAATACAGCAATCCAAACGCTTTGGGATGCAGTGAAGGCAGTCCTGAGAGGAAAATACATTGCAATCCAGGCCTATCTCAAGAAACAAGAAAAATACCAAATACAAAATCAAACAGCACACCTAAAGGAAATAGAAGCAGAGCAGCAAAGACACCCAAACCCAGCAGAAGAAGAGAAATAGTAAAGATCAGAGCAGAAATAAACAATATAGAATCTAAAAACCTGTAGAGCAGATCAATGAAACCAAGAGTTGATTTTTTGAAAAAATAAACAAAATTGATAAACCTCTAGCCAGGCTTCTCAAAAAGAAAAGGGAGATGACCCAAATAGATAAAATCATGAATGAAAATGGAATTATTACAACCAATCCCTCAGAAATACAAGCAATTATCAGGGAATACTATGAAAAGTTATATGCCAACAAACTGGACAACTGGAAGAAATGGACAAATTCCTAAGCACCCACACACTTCCAAAACTCAATCAGGAGGAAATAGAAAGCTTGAACAGACCCATAACCAGCGAAGAAATTGAATCAGTCATCAAAAATCTCTCAACAAATAAGAGTCCAGGACCAGATGGCTTCCCAGGGGAGTTCTACCAGACGTTTAAAGCAGAGATAATACCTATCCTTCTCAAGCTATTCCAAAAAATAGAAAGGGAAGGAAAACTTCCAGACTCATTCTATGAAGCCAGTATTACTTTCATTCCTAAACCAGACAGAGACCCAGTAAAAAAGAGAACTACAGGCCAATATCCCTGATAAATATGGATGCAAAAATTCTCAATAAGATACTAGAAAATCAAATTCAACAGCTTATAAAAAGAATTATTCACCATGATCAAGTGGGATTCATTCCTGGGATGCAGGGCTGGTTCAACATTCGCAAATCAATCAACGTGATACACCACATTAATAAAAGATAAGAACCATATGATCCTGTCAATCGATGCAGAAAAAGCATTTGACAAAATTCAGCAACCTTTCTTAATAAAAACCCTCGAGAAAGTCGGGATAGAAGGAACATACTTAAACATCATAATAGCCATTTATGAAAAGCCCACAGCTAATATCATCCTCAATGGGGAAAAACTGAGAGCTTTCCCCCTGAGATCAGGAACACAACAGGGATGTCCACTGTCACCGCTGTTGTTTAACATAGTGTTGAAAGTTCTAGCATCAGCAATCAGACAACAAAAGGAAGTCAAAGGCATGAAAATTGGCAAAGAGGAAGTCAAGCTTTCACTTTTTGCAGATGGCATGATAATATACACGGAGAACCCGATAGACTCCACCAAAAGTCTGCTAGAACTGATACATGAATTCAGCAAAGTCGCAGGATACAAAATCAATGTACAGAAATCAGTTGCATTCTTATACACTAATAATGAAGCAACAGAAAGACAAATAAAGAAACTGATCCCAATCACAATTGCACCAAAAAGCATAAAAAACCTAGGAATAAATGTAATCAAAGATGTACAAGATCTGTATGCTGAAAACTATAGAAAGCTTATGAAGAAAACTGAAGAAGATATAAAGAAATGGAAAAACATTCCGTGCTCATGGGTTGGAAGAATAAATATTGTTAAAATGTCAATATTACCCAAAGCTATCTACACATTCAATGCAATCCCAATCGAAATTGCACCAGCATTCTTCTCGAAGCTAGAACAAGCAATCCTAAAATTTGTATGGAACCACAAAAGGCCCCGAATAGCCAAAGTAATGTTGAAGAAGAAGACCAAAGCAGGAGGCATCACAATCCCAGACTTTAGCCTCTACTACAAAGCTATAATTATCAAGACAGCATGGTATTGGCACAAAAACAGACACATAGACCAATGGAATAGAATAGAGACCCCAGAACGAGACCCACAAAAGTATGGCCAACTCATCTTTGACAAAGCAGGAAAAAATATCCAATGGAAAAAAGACAGTCTCTTTAACAAATGGTGCTGGGAGAACTGGACAGCAACATGCAGAAGGTTGAAACTAGACCACTTTCTCACACCATTCACAAAAATAAACTCAAAATGGATAAAGGACCTGAATGGGAGACAGGAAACCATCAAAACCCTAGAGGAGAAAGCAGGAAAAGACCTCTCTGACCTCAGCCACAACAATTTCTTACTTGACACATCCCCAAAGGCAAGGGAATTAAAATCAAAAATGAACTATTGGGATTTCATGAAGGTAAAAAGCTTCTGCACAGCAAAGGAAACATTCAACAAAACTAAAAGGCAACCAATGGAATGGGAAAAGATATTTGCAAATGACATATCGGACAAAGGGCTAGTATCCAAAATCTATAAAGAGCTCACCAAACTCCACACCCAAAAAACAAATAATCCCATGAAGAAATGGGCAGAAAACATGAATAGACACTTCTCTAAAGAAGACATCCAAATGGCCAACAGGCACATGAAAAGATGCTCAACATCGCTCCTCATCAGGGAAATACAAATCAAAACCACACTCAAATATCACCTCATGCCAGTCAGAGTGGCCAACATGAACAAATCGGAGACTATAGATGCTGGAGAGGATGTGGAGAAACGGGAACCCTCTTGCACTGTTGGTGGGAATGCAAATTGGTGCAGCCACTCTGGTAAACAGTGTGGAGTTTCCTCAAAAAATTAAAAATAGACCTACCCTATGACCCACAAGTAGCACTGCTAGGAATTTACCCAAGGGATACAGGAGTAGTGATGCATAGAGGCACTTGTACCCCAATGTTTATAGCAACACTCTCAACAATAGCCAAATTGTGGAAAGAGCCTAAATGTTCATCAACTGATGAATGGATAAAGAAATTGTGGTTTATATACACAATGGAGTACTACATGGCAATGAGAAAGAATGAAATATGGCCCTTTGTAGCAATGTGGATGGAACTGGAGAGTGTTATGCTAAGTGAAATAAGCCATACAGAGAAAGACAGATACCATATATGTTCAGTCTTATGTGGATCCTGAGAAACTTAACAGAAACCCATGGGGGAGGGAAGGAAAAAAAAAAGAGGTTAGAGTGGGAGAGAGCCAAAGCATAAGAGACTCTTAAAAACTGAGAACAAACTGAGTGTTGATGGGGGGTAGGGGGGGAGGGAGGGAAGGGTAGGTGATGGGCATTGAAGAGGGCATCTTTTGGGATGAGCACTGGGTGTTGTATGGAAACCAATTTGACAATAAATTTCATATATTAAAAAATAAAAAAAATAACAAATAAAAAAAAGAAAACTCACAGGGAAAAAAAAAGTTAAAAAAAAATAAAAGAAAAATTCAATCCTATAACCAAGTAAGCTTTGGCATTTAGTGGGCATTAAAAGAACTATTGAGTGTGCTGTTATCTAGATTCAATTTTTTTAAGTTTATTTATTAATTTTTGAGAGAGAGAAAAAAAATGAGGATGAATGGGGGAGGGGCAGAGAGAGGGAGAGAGAGAATCCCAAGCAGGTACGACAGTGTCAGAACAGAACCCAAGGTGGAGCCCAATCCCACAAACCATGAGATCATTACCTGAGCCGAAATAAAGAGTCAGACGCTCGATTGACTGAGCCACCCACGCTCAAATTTCATTTGTTATCTTTTGCCTTGTATTATGACAAGATGTTCTTTTTGACCTTCAGGTACAATATTTTTCCATACTCCAAGAAAAAAAAATAAATTATTTATTCCACTCAGACAGGACCTTGCTCAAAATATCCTTGTTGAACAATAATAAAACCTTGGAAATTTCCGTTTTCATCCTTACACTTGACCAGAAATGACTGACTGAATTCCAATTAGAGAATTTTTCCCATGGAGGAAAAAAAAATGGGGAGAAGAAGTATTGTGAAGTTTGAATTCTAGAAAAACTGTCTGCATGTTCTCCATAGTTTCTACTTTAGAGTGTTTCCTCTTTCTCACTTTAAGGTTCCATTTGCTAAAATGTTGTCCTCCCCTCTCATGGAAATGCCAGTGTTCCCTCGATTGCTCATAAGTCTTTTTCTCTTTTCTATTTTTGCCTTAGGCCATAATTTTATCCTTTCTGTTCCCTTCCTGCTCCTCACCTCCCTCCTTCCCCCACCTCACTCCTCCATATCCCAAAATACAAATGCAGAAGAGGGTACGTGACATGTTCAAACTTGAGAGCGGTGGTCAGGGCTAACCAAGAGAAGAGGAGAATCATTCTTTTATGTTTCTAAACTTGAATGATTAGGCTATTACTATTTCCTTATAGGATAAGGATCATGGAGTGTGTTAAAAGGTTTGAAATACTTAAAAATGACTTATTATTATAAGTGACTCCTGGTAGCAATAGTTTGAAAATATTAAGATGTTTAGAAGTTAATGTTTTCTTTTCCCCCCATTTGACATTTTAAACGGGAAGCAGATTGCTCACATGTAACTTTAGTTTTGTTACATCAGCAAATTATTCATCATATTGTATATAATGATATCTACATATATATATATATATAGCTTGTAATATATAGCATATATATATAAATATATATATAGTGATATATAGCATATATATATGTAGCTTGTAATATTTTTAATACATTTAAATAGTTTTCTGAGTTTAAAATTGTGTGATTTAGAATCTTAACTCTCGGAAGGGGTCTTAAGGAATCTCTCTGGGACCCTTATTGTTTTCTATATGAGTAAATCATGTTCAAAGAAATAATTTGAATAAGAGACAGACTCTGGCCTAGAACCAAGTTCTTGTGGCTCCTGGTTCAGCATTTCTTTTACTAAACCCTAATGTCTCCTACACAGATTCTAATTATGTCTTATGAATTTTTAAACTTCCAAGATTAGAGAATTGCAAGATTGAAGATTTTCATAGACTCGTTGTAATGAGAGCAAATATAAATTAGAAGGTGATTGGAAATGAATCAGGAGCCCAAATTTATAGCTTCTCAGATGCTACTTAAATTAAAAAGTTAATTATAATGTGAATATGAATGAAAGGTTTATTGCTCATTATTTAAAATATCTACATATTTATAAGAAACTTCATAGAAAGTGCTTCGATGTTCATTTCCCTTGTGTCTATAATACACAATAATGCTATCATACTTTGTAATAGAGTTCGTAAGTGTTAAATATTTCTAAATTCATCAAGGGTTCAAGTAGGGAAATTATACCCCTTGGAGCACTGAACACTCTTTTAAAGGATTGATAACAGCTGCTGGAGAAAATAAAAGCCAGCTTTGGCTAATTAATACAGTCCTTTCAGGATTAAAAATCCGTCAGTGTATTGATGGAGTATAGACAATTATTGGTAGAGGTAATAAATATGTCTTATTATGTAGCCAAAGGAGAAGGAAGAAGAAGCATGGCTCGCTTGTGTTTAGTGGTGTTGGAACTCACACTGTCACCCCCACCCTATCAGCAGCAGGGCTGGGTTTGTGGCATTGCCTCACAGTCACCTGCACATACAAGAACGGTGTGTTGAGCAGGGCAGATTTTGGTGCCAGATAGAATAAGATTTGAAACTGATTCTGCTGCTGACTTGTGACTTTGGGACTCTCACATTGCACTCTTTTCCTGGGCCTCATTGTCTTCATCAAAAATGGGAATCCTAATACCTGTGTCACAAAGTATACTTGCATGTCTCCAAAGTACTTGGCACATGGACATTCGCAATAAATAGCAGCTGTTGCCATCATTGTCATCATCACCACTTTTGCAATTTTTCAATTTTCAGCTGTATTGGGAAAAATTTTTCCCCCACTTCTACATCTCCTTTACATGCAGAGCACACTAAATGTGTGGGGATTTTCCCCACACCAGTTCTGTGTGACACCAGATGGGTGTCCAACAATCTAACGCAATTCTGACACTGTCTACTTGGAGATCGGGGCTCATACGTTCAGGGTTCAACCCAAAAGACTGCCCCACACTTTAGGCACTTAGGTGCCAATTGCAAGTCGTAGGTCCCAGGTTACTCACAACTTCTGTCTCATTTGGCTCCAAATTGGAGGTTCTCGTGACTCCTTCCTTGAGTTCAATTGATTTGCTAGAACAACTCACAGAACTCAAAGAAACACTCATGTTTACCAGTTACAAAGGAACAGCCAGATGAAGAGATACATAGGGAGGTTTGAGAAGGTCCCGAGTGCAGGAGCTTCTGTCCCCATGAGTGAGGTTGGGTCACCCTCATGGTACATGGATGTGTTCACCCTCCAGCTCCATACTATTGGGATTTTGATGGAGGCTTCATCACCTAGGCACAGTGGCTCATTAACTCCCTTTTCAGCTCTTCTTCTCTCTCTTGAGATGGGGCGGGGGGGGTGGGGTGGAGCGGACAGGGCTGAAGTTTTCCAGCTTGTAATAATGGGCTGGTCTTTCTTGTGACCATCTCTCATCTTGAAGCCATCCAGGAGCTTCTCTGAGTCACCTCATTATACCAAAGATACTCCTGTCACCCAGGAAATAACCAGGGTTTCAGGAGCCCTGTGTCAGGAACCAGGGGCAGAGACCAATGTCTTTTTTTTTTCTATTATTTCACAGTGGATGTATGGGTATTCGTGTGCATTTTTTTCAGGAATAGTTTTTAATGTTCATGTTTCCCCATTTCTTATTTTCACCTTTTCTAAGTTGGGCAGTAGCATCCTTTTGGCGGAGATCCGTTATACAAGCTAGGATTTTGTTCAGCTCATGGCACTGCAGGCTGCTAAAATAGTCAAAACACAGGGGGGATTTGGCTTTATCCTCTGTGTCCAGACCACGTGCACCATTAGCACCTAGAACTTCCTTTTCAGTGTCATTTTAAATCTCTCACCAGGAACGAATAAGCCATCGAATGAACCTTTGCCCTACAAACTGATAATGAGGAAAGAGTAAATGGTGGCTTAGCCCAGTTCCCTTAACTCCTCGAGCCCTCCTCTGGGAAGCTTAATGCGATTCTCTATCAAAAATTTATGGTAGATTCCATTTCCTGACCAGGGAGTGGGTGTGTGGATGTCATATAAAGGGTTTCATGGGATGAGTTAAGCCTTACGTGGACTTCCTGTTTTTAGTCTGTACGTGAAACAAAACAAAACAAAAGTGTGCCCATAAATATATGTGTATTTTAACAAACATTTTTCTTGGTATATGAGTGGAGTTTTCTGT